>NC_054375.1:143507145-143850895 GCF_017654675.1 Xenopus laevis
ACTATATATATATATATATATATATATATATATATATATATATATATATATATATATATATGTCACTAAATATGTCACTATATATATGTGTCACTAAATATGTCACTATATATATATATATATATATATATATATATATATATATATGTCACTAAATCAAAAATGACAACTGAAACACTCGCCACAATTCAGGCAGCCGAGCACAGAGATTGGCATCACTAGGGCCAATGGCTATAAAATATCTATACAAATCATGGAACTCCATAGCTACTCCTAATATCCTCATTTACAACAGGGGGTGCATTATACATTATTAAACAAATTACATCACTAAGCACTAATTATAAGCACAGTTTATGGCTCGAGTGTAATGCAGAGAATAAGTAGCACTTATCTAGCTGTGATACCTACTGGCTTGCATATATCAGTTGTCTGGGGTGTGTGTTGCAGTTGCACTATTCTGCACTATAAATCATTGTTTTGGGTGCAAGGATCAGAGCTGCTCCGCCATATACTTTTGAGACAGTGAACCAGTTAGTTGTACAAATAGAAAGGACTCAGAAGACTCAGCAATGTTTGAGAAGGAAGCCTCAAGTCAAGCGACACCCAGAATCCTTTGTCCTGGGACCTCCGGGACATGGAACTAATCTCCGATCTTCTCTCTCTGCAGGCGAAGGCAACATGGAGTCATCAGCCATTGTGCAAAACAAGGGGTCGACCCCCAAGAAATCAGTGACAAGTAGGTCGTCTGTAGGGAAACCTCCACATTCTCCAAAGGGGACCACGGAGACTTCTCAACCTGCAGCCTCTAGAACTTCAGGTGATTACCCAAATATCTATATTATAGGTTATAATATCTTATTGATCCTCTAGCTAACAAAACAATAGGGGTGATATGACAACAATAGGGGTGACAACAAAACAAAAGAGGTGATAACAAAACAATAGGGGTTTCTAGCATGATGGATATCATGGATTCCTAAATGGAGTCTACTGCAAGACCCATTTGATGGGGTGGAGTAGTACGAAGATTAATTTTAGTGAGATTTGGGGTTGAGTGCTTATTTGTGCAATGGGTACCCCTGGAACTATAGCAGGGTGACTGTTACCCCAATGTTTCTATATATCTGTAACCTTGTTATGAGCTAAGGGGGCCCAGTCTGAAGGCCAGTTAGGGGGAGATTTGGGGTGAGTGCTTATTTGTACCCTGGGTACCCCTGGAACTATATCAGGATGACTGTTACCCCAATGTTTCAAGATATCTGTAACCTCGTTTTTGAGTAACCAAATCCCAAGTGGGCTTATTGCTGTTACACCCTGATAATGAGCACCTCTCTTAACCCATTGCAGCTTATTGTACGTTTTCTCCCATCTGTAATGTCCTTTATTCCCCAGGAAATGCCTCAAGGCTGGATGCTACAAAAAACAGCACAGGCATGAAGCAAACAACGGTGCCAAAGACCAGCGTTGGCCGGTAAGCACGTACAGAGCAGGGACAACACAAACAAGCATAATAGCCCCTCTCTGGGTCCCATCACTATGGTTTATAAGTGTATTGTGTTTGTATCTTACAGGTCTTCCACAGCTTCAACCGTGAGAAACAGAGTGGAGAGAGGTAAAATCACTAGGAATTTATCAAAGTTTGGGTCTTGGGTCTTACCATATGACCCATTACCAAATATGCTAGGTGGGATAAAACATAACGTTCTAAGGTGGCTGTGCCTAAATTTTGAGTTAATCTTTTACAGAAGAGCTCTAGTGATTTATGGAGACCCTTCCATAGGGCTCGAAAACTGACATATAAGGATATATATCATAGAGGATAAGGTCTCAATTATGATAAACAGTCATTGTGCATCTTCTCAATTGATTTTTTTGTGCTGCACCTACAGGCTCTTCTGAAATAGTGTGATCTGTATGTGTGCAACAAACTAAACGCTTAGGCCCATCCCACTACTGTTCAATGGTGGACAATGCTCAAAGCCTGTACACTTTGCTTAATCCATCCAATCACTGATGCACATGACTACCACCACCACATCATACTCCTAACCTTTGTGTGTCAAGATCAGCAGTGGAAAGCAACATAAGATAACACCATGCACAATAATAAGTGTTCAGAAATATATGGTTTTAGCTGTTACTGACTTTGTTTTGGACTCTTTGTTTCAGACCAAGCAACTTCCAGCAAAATATCTGCCAAGCAATCTCCCCTCAAACGGAATGAAGACAAGGTTCGCCAACAAGGGACAGCACCAGGGCCTTTAGTTCCAAATCCTGACACTTCAAAAAGATCTATTGAGGGGCTGAAGGACACCAAGTCTTGCACTTCACTGGAAGGAAAGCCATCTGTATCTAAGAAAGGGAATGGAAACCACAAGACTGAAGTGGTGAAGATGGATCATTTAGCTAAGGCAAGTGGCCAAACCAAGAGCCGGAGACCAGATAACACAGTGTCTTCACCAGATAAAACGTTAGCTCATTCAAGTGAACTTGCTAAAACGGTGAAAAGTCCTTCTGCATCAAAACCAGACAAATCAGCAAACACTGCAATACTCACAAAGCCAGCTAGAACAGTGAATGCAGCTTCCAAAAAACCAGTTGCAGCGAAAATCCCAGCTACTTCATCAAAATCAGCAAGTTCTGCCACAGTGCAAGTAAGGCCAACCAAACCCCAATCTGTTCCCAGTGGACCAGTGTCTGCCAAACCTGGGAAGTCCCCATCTGCTTCAAGTAAACCAGTCAACAATGTGCCCGTGCCAATGAAACCATTAAAATCTCCTTTGGCTAAACTGGAAAAAACCTCACTGGAGAATAAACCAGCCCAAAAACCATCTAGAGCATTACAGCCAAAGAAAAAATCAAATATGGAGGCTAAATCTGATGCCACTTCTGTGCTGTCTACGAAAGCAGTCAAGAGTGTCCCCATGAAAAATAAAAAATTAAACAAAGGGGTGAAAGATAACGTACCTGTAAAACCAGTGGAACCTCTACAGTGTCTTGTGGATCATGAGGTGTCACAAATTCACAGTGGAATGACATCAGAAGTTGAAGACAGTGAGTTAGTGGATAAACCCATGGGGGCAACAAATACACCAGATGAAAAGTTGAATTCTGAGCCAGCTACTGAGCATGGGACCCAAGTGAAAGATGAACTAAGAGCATCAGAGACAGATTTAAACTCTTATGTTGGAGAAACAACTCATCATATCATCAGGCCATTAGAGTCCCCAGAGAAAGCTCCAGCAGAACCAACAGATAGTCTAATGATCCAATTAAATTCCCAGGTAGAAACAGGAGAAAAAATGATCCAGTCACCATCATCAACAGTTTCTATAAATGTGACAGCGGAACTGCTACCGTCTATTAATTCTTCAGTAGAAACCTGTTTCACGGAGACTTTAACTGAATCAATGCAAACTAAACGGCAAGAGACCCGTCAAGCCGACATGTCAGATAATCCTTTAGAACAAGATGACAATGCTATTCATTTTGTGCAGCCAGAAAACACTACACTGGGAACTGAGGAATCTATAACGTCAATAGTCGAACTAGAAGAAAATCCACTGCAGTCGGTCTTTGAGACTAACAGCAGAGAAGACATAGAGGTTGAACCAGAAAACCAATTAGACTGTTTTATCACATACTTAGGGAATCCAGAGACATCACAGTTTAATTCAGGACTTCTTGTACATGAAGTTGAAAACTGTTCAACAAGTCAACATATCAAACCTGAAAGAACCTCTCCAGTAGAATTCAAAGAATCCTCGTTGAAAGGTATCGTATCTCCAGTAGGATCCCCATCAGAGGAAGTAGCCTTTGAAAAAACAGTGGGACCTATAACTCCTTCAATAGAATCAACTGTATCTCCTATAAGACTAGATCAAGAATCATTAAAGGTTCCTGTAGAATCCCAGATAAAAGCTGAACCACCTGAATCAACCACACCAGTAGTTGGATCAGTTAATGATTCATTCGAGCAGATACAGGTGTTAAACAATGCAGATCTATTAGGATTAACGCCGATAAAGCCTTCCGGGGATCAAGTAAACATACCCACTGAAATGAAAACCATGGCAACAGAGCATCTCGCAGAATCATTAATATCTGATGAGGAACACAAAAATGAGCCTGGATCCAAGAATATATTAGCTGAACCAATAAAGATAAATCACCAAGAAATACATTTTGACACTGAGCCCATTTTACAACAATGCAGTAGTCCAGGCCCTGTTGACATGAAACCAGAGTCAGTTGAATCTCCTGCCAAATCAATAGCTCCTAGAGAAACAGTGATATCTTCTCAGCAATCGCTAACCTCTACTACGGCAACAGAACCACTAGAACCAGTAGTCCAATCTACAGCAACAGAACAAATATCCTCTTTATTGCAATCAACAAAAGAGGGGCCTTGTGATGTTTCTCCAGCAGCTGATGTTAACATTAGAAAGGAAATATATGCTTCAAAAGCTGATTTATCAGTTACCTCGCCAAATGAATTAGTAAAAATTCAACAAGAGTCACTAGGACAGGAAGCTGTGTATTGGAGAACGCAAGAGCAAACTGGGACAACAATGAATTCTATAAAGGAAATAGAATTGGTAGAGAGTTCTCTGATACCAGCTACGACTTCCATGGTACATGTAAATCCCTTTGAAGAAACACAAGAATGTCAAATAGAACATAAGATGTATCCTAAAGAACCAAAAAGTGATTTTTTTGGACCAGTTAAGTTACAGTGGGAGCTTGTAGATATCCCACTGGAGCAAGGAAACATACCCAACGAGCAAGTTGCAGCTAAAAAATTTAAATTAGATGCAACAGAGGTTCCAAGTGATTTCTTACACAGTTCATTAATATCGCCACATGAATTGGTAACATCTCCAGTAGAACCAACCATAGAGCAAGAAGAGCATTCAGGAAAATCAGTAGACTCTTACGAGGAACTAAAAGAAATCCATTTTGCAGATTCTGTAAAATGCCAACCTGAAACTTTGATATCTTCAGTAGAATCACAGTCCACCGTGGAAATAGTAAAACATCTACTAGAACCAGAAGAAGACATAATATATCCTCTTAAACCTTTATCTCCAACAGTACAATCAGTGTATTTAGTAGAGGTAGGCTTTTCCCCAACACTGGTTTCTCCGGTAGATGCAGGGAAACCATTAACACAGCCTCAAGCAGAACCACTAATATCTTCAAATATAGCACCTCCAGTTGAGTTCCTTAATGAGTTAGTAAAGTCCCCATTAGGTATAGTATCACTTTCAGTAGACTCTGTGAAAAATCAACCTGTAGAGCAAACAGCAGCTCTTTCAACAAAATTGTTAGCAGCTCATGTAGAAGAAACTTTAGTAGAATCTGAAAAATACCTAGCAGAACATGAAACGTCTTCAGTAAAACCTACACATGAAATAAATCTAGTAGGCACTTCAGCAGTGAAACCGTTGATAGCACCTGAAAACAAAAACAAAAGTATAGCTTTGGTGTTAGTAGAAGATACAAAAGGCAGTTTGGATTCATTGGGACCATCTGAAGAACTAGTACAAAGGGCAAGAGGTGATTCTTTCCTGAAATCAGAAAACAAACCTACTGACCTGGTGTCAACAAATGAATTTGGCTCAGAAGATTTCTCTTTGGAAATGGTGAGATCTGAAGAATCAGTGGAACCAATGAACTCATTATGGAAAGAACCAACATCTAGAAACCCATCAAGTCTTCCCTCTTCCAGTTTGGTCATGCCATTTCCAGAACCAGAGGATATTCTTCATGGCATAGCACAAGTAGGTGATGGAGCTAAACATATCACTCCAGGTGACACTAAAGATATCTTTGCTTCTCATCCTTTTGTCATAGACTCTTGCATCTCCTCAGAGGGGGAGGACAGTGAGCCTTGGGTTTTGGTGAGCAAAGAGGAACTGGATGACTTTATAGAGTCTGATCACAGACCACACAGGCCTGTCTTACTAAGCCATGAAGAGGAAGTAGTGGATGAGGAGAAAAAAGCTGAAGAAGAAGGTGAAACAATGGCTTCAGGGTGCAGCACACTTAGTGACCCCCAACTTGCCGATCAGAGCAGTAGTGAGACTAGTACCCCGGAAGAGCTGAGGACTTATGAAGACACAAGCTCAGGGGTGGAATCACACTCAGATGACATGGCCACATCTCCATCTACTATGCTTACACCTGATCCTGACTTGGGTATTCACATGGGTCAAGAGGAAACTGGAGAAACCCCAGTTGAAACTCCAGTCCAGAAAGGTCAAGAGACATCTCGTCAGCTTCATGATGACTGCATGGGAGAAAGATCTCAGGATCCAGCTTCGCCATTAAAATGTAATCCCTTAGAGACTGACACAGAACAAAGAAAAGGGGAGCTCACTGATTTTACATGCACCCAAGTAGTAGCAGGAGCTGGAGTCAACGAGGAGGAGGAGGATGAACGAGCTGGGGCTCTCAATGCCCAGAGAGGTAATTGACATTTTGTTAGTGTTATTGGGAATAAAATTACTGTGACTTTTTTTTGATGCTGTCAAAAAAATGCTGCCGGGTTGGGATATTGATCTGGGGGTAAATGAATTAAAGGAAACTTTTGTAGCAAACAACAGTCATAAACCATCTGTGCCACTTGTGTGTCCTTAGTCATACTTGTATGTTTTGTGTATTTCCAACTTATTCAATGTCTTCAAAAATTGTAATTTTTGATCTAATTCCCTTTTCATCCATTGTGTTTTCTAGTTGCCTGTTCTTTTTCTCCTTTCTAGTTTTATTGATGTCCTTCTCCAGCCCCTATGCCCAATCCCATGCTTTTCTCAAACCGTTGCCCTTAATTCTAACTAGGCCTTGTTCTTATTTGCACTTCTTCCTTCCTGTTCCTCCTCTTTTCCCAGTTGTATCAATTTACTTTCTCTGTGATAGCTATACATTCCTTTAATAAACGTTTATTCCTTACTATGACTTGTGACCTCTGTTTTTATTTGAGCATGTGTCCTGTTTGTGTGTCATTCTTTTTGTGAAGTTGTTATGTGTGTGGTAATGTGCTTTTTTGTGTCGTGTTTCATTTTCTGGGTTTCTTTTATGCAATATCTGAAAGTAGTGTAGCATGCCTGTCCTACTGTTTTACCCACATACAGAACATTTTATATTTGTATATGTTATTTCAAGGTCAACCTTTGGGTGTGCAACACGTCTAGGTACAAGACATCAGTAATGACCAGGCTGCACGGTTTAATGATACTGGGAGTCTGGTGTGTGTGGTGCAGAGTGTTGCACTGGTGGGCTCAAGGCAGCCTTGTCCTTATGTTCTGAATGACACACAAGTTAGTGGATGGGTTGGGGGACAGCACTGCATTTATAGGTTAAATGCAAGTCTCTGTGCTCCATATTGGTGACACAGCATTAAAAACTAGGGCCGTACCTCGATTTTAAGGACACTTGAGAGTTGAGCAATGATGAACAATGAGCCCCTGCCTATTTCTTTAACTAAATATTTATTTTGGGACATATTTAATTGGTCCCATGGGTTCCCCAACAGATTCTAGAGCAGGGGTCCCCAACCTTTTTTTTACCTGTGAGCAACATTCAGATGTAAAAGGAGTTGGGGAGCAACACAAGTGTGAAAAATGTTCTTTAGGTGCAAAAATCTTGTACATAGGCCTTATCGGATGATGGCCCTGTGGCGTGTTGGTGCACCTATTTGTCATAAAATGTGTTTGGGCACTTCTTGAGGTTTTTCGGACATTATCTTTGGGTATTTTCTGTATGATAAATAGACCAGTGGAATGAATAATGCCATGGGATTGCCTTACATGCAACTAAAACCAGCCTAGACTGTTTAATGAATAATTTTCCCTACCCCTTTCTGCAGGTGAAGCCATTGCCCCACCTGCTGAAGGACTCTACACCATCTATGAGTCAGAACGAGGAAGCCAAGAGCGTGGTGGCCCCAGAGGAGCAGAGCTGGGCTTGGTGGAGCAGATCATTGGACGGACCTTGTTACTTGCAGCTTCTGAGGGAGGGAGTCGTAGTGGGATGCGGGGTGCTGAACTCGGCAAGTGGGCAGAGTTGTTGTCCCCTTTGGATGAATCCCGCGCCAGCATTACATCAGTCACTAGCTTTTCCCCAGAGGGTGATGCATCCCCGCAAGGGGACTGGACAGTAGTGGAGGTGGAAACATTTCACTGATCTTGGTCTGGCCCATGAGGAGAGATCAGCAGTGTGCTATCTCAAGTGTGCAAGGTGTGTGTCGATGTGCAATACGTGTGAAGTGGTGTGAGCAAGCTGAGCAGTAAATGTGTGTGATTGTAGAACTGTTTATGTGTCAAAAGCTTTGCACTGCCTTCAGGTCCTGCAGATGTTCCATATGGATGGTCCTTGCTGCCCGCTCCTTGCTTCAACCCCTCCTCAGTGCTCCGTCATTGTTATGCAAAACTGCCACCTGTGGGGCAAGGCGGTTACTGCAACATCGGACCCTGTCAGGCTCATCCTAGCAATGGTGAATGTGGTCATGGTGGGGTCTTCTTAAGCAAATAAATTATTTTTTATTTCTGTGATTTCTGTTGTTCAGAGGACATGGGTATAAGAGTATAGTAATGAGAAAGTATATGTAAATAATAATAGATAATGAATAAAAGCACTGATAGTCCTACTAGTATAAGCTGTGCCAATATAGATAAACCCCTGTATTGTAGTTCCTTATATGAGAACTGGTACAACATTTATACCCAACCATTGACTCTCCAGCTCTTGTGAGACCACCACTCAAAGCATTTTTGGGTTAGGCCACGCACAGGTACAAGGAGTGGAAGAAGATATGAAGAACATTCTCAGACTATGAGATATATATTGAATATTATACAGGAGGGTATAGTATGTATTTCCTACCCAAAAAGAGTCTTACAGTTCCCTTTTACAATTGACAAAACAACAAAGAATGCATTTCAGGGGCCTAAATACCCTTTATTTAAAGGAAGAGAGTATTTCTTTTGTCAATACTTGACATAATATAGTGGGGCGATAGTTGGGCAGATTTTTTTTCTCTTAAATACCCCTGGATGCCTAGCTAGAAGGTTGATCATGCTTAAAGGGATACTGTCATGGGAAAAATGAATCAGTTAATAGTGCTGCTCCATCAGAATTCTGCACTGAAATCCATTTCTCAAAAGAGCAAACTGATTTTGTTATATTCAATTTTGAAATCTGACATGGGGCTAGACATATTGTCAATTTCCCAGCTGCCCCAGTCATGTGACTTGTGCTTTGATAAACTCCAATCACTCTTTACTGCTGTACTGCAAGTTGGAGTGATATCACCCCCTCCCTTTCCCCCCCAGGAGCCAAACAAAAGAACAATGGGAAAGTAACCAGATAACAGCTCCCTAACACAAGATAACAGCTGCCTGGTAGATCTAAGAACAACACTCAATAGTAAAAACCCATGTCCCACTGAGACACATTCAGTTACATTGAGAAGGAAAAACAGCAGCCTGCCAGAAAGCATTTCTCTCACAAGTCACACGACCAGGGGCAGCAGGGAAATTGACAAAATGTCTAGCCCCATGTCAGATTTCAAAATTGAATATAAAAAAATCTGTTTGCTCTTTTGAGAAATGGATTTCAGTGCAGAATTCTGCTGGAGCAGCACTATTAACTGATGTGTTTTGAAAACATTTTTTTTCCCATGACAGGATCCGTCACAGGATTTGTTCTGACCTAGGTATTCTTGAAACCATAGTGGAACAGCTAACCCGACAAGGATTCTCTGTAGTTTCTATGTATGATTAGGGGTTCATAAAACGTTTGACCTCCAAGAGGGACTTGAACCATAAAAGATTAAGTGTAACATTTATTTCCAAAACTGAGTCTGCACCAGACCCGTAACTCATTTGAGGCCCAGGTAGTAGCTCTGCCCGAGTTTCTTCTTTCAATTTGAACACAAAGCTCTAACCTTAGCAGGATTAGTCTGCACAGCGCTATTGATGATTTGGGGTTCTTGGCTGGGCATGGACTGAAGCAAAATCTCAGAAAAGATTTTCAGAGAACGGTAAGAGAATCCACGTGTGAGACAGCATGGAGCTTGAGGCTGGGGTGCTCCATAAAACACAGTATTGGACTTGGAGCAGTTTGTGCCTTTGGGGAGTAGCCTCCTTGCTACAAATCCAAACAGGCAGTTCCGGTGATACAAATCTTAGCAGGCAGTTAGATCTTGTCTTACAGGTCAGTTTGGAATGGGGAAAAGAAATGGAGGTCTACCATGTATATATTGTAAATTCTCCACTGCCAGAACTTGGGTTCGGATGTTACTTTTCTTTTATGTTCAACTATTTGTTGGTAGGTGAAGATGTTCAATATGAACTCAGACCTTTTTTTTAGGCCCACTGCCAGCCATACATGTAGTAATATAAACAGTGAGTATAGGTGACGGAGAGTGCAGGGCATGTTATAGCTGTCTGGATCCTTTGCCAACTGCAGTCTTTCTATTTCTAGTAGTTATGCTGTTCCATCAGTGAAGCAGCCCTAGGACAGTGCATCACCCTGAGCCTTTGTAACTTCTCCCCAAATCTGTGCCTGGAGGTTAGAGATGAAAGGAGCATGGAGAAGGCAGGGAAGACATGGAGATCAGGACATGGAGGGGAGAAGCACAGAGCTCAAAGAAGGAGCAGAAAAGAGTGACTAGGCATGGAGATTGGTAAAGGAATTAAGGCAGTGATTGGGTGGAGATGAGAGAGGGAGCTGAGGGTGTGATGGAGCAGGGCTGGTGGAAAGAATACATGAAGGCTAAAGTTGGCCACAGACGCAAAGATCTGAATCCTCGATTTGTACGATTTTCGGGCCGTGTGTGGAGAGTCCCGACATTTTTCATCCAGCGGAGATCGGTTGTTTGGTTGATCGGACAGGTTAGAAGATTTCTGTCGGCTGCCGATAATATCTCTGCGTGTATTGCCGATCAGACGATTCTCAGAGGGAGACTGTCACTAGCTTTTGTCAGACATAACTTTCGTACGATTGCTGTCAGGGGCAGAACATCGGCTGATCTGTTCTTTTGTACTTTATTTGATCTGAATGGTTAGTGGCAGGTCGGGAGATGGGAAAGTCCGATCCTACGATGATTCAAACGATCGGATCTTTGCACCTATGGGCAGCTTAAGGGAGAGAGCACAGAGATCAAGGAAGACGTAGGGAAGAGCAGGGGAGAGCATGTGGATCGAGGAAGGAGTAGAAAATGTTCAAAAAGCTTTTCAGAAAGGGTCCATCCCAGATCACATGACCTGAGGTGTGAATATGTAAATATAAAGGGTCAGCCTGCTGGTGAATGACTTGACTCTCATTAGCAATACATTGTACAAAGCAGTGATCGTTGGGCAGGGAGCTCTGATCATTCGTTTGTTTCCCACAGTGGCACATATCATGTGAGCTGAACAAAGAGGCCTCTGTCACCCTATGTCAGTCTCCCTGTCGGTATCCCTTTGTCTCCCTGTCTGTCTCACTATGTGTGTCGGTTGGTCTCCCTTTATCTGTCTGTTTGCCTTGCATTAAACAAAGGAAAGTAGAACCGTCTGTCAGACCCAGGGGAGAGGCCACGGCTACAGTTTAGGGACAAACCCACAGACACTGACCACGTGTTTCACTAGAACGAAGGCATTGACCTGGAGAGTAAAGGGACATCACTGATTCCAGGTAATGGTCAGATCTGCCTTTAAAATAAGGGGACAAATCGCATGTCACCTCTGTTAGTTATTCCTTTATCCCAACATTCCCAGTGGGAATCACCTGCTGAAGCAACACCTGCCCGAGGCCTGAAAGAAGTCGTCTCTGAAATCGTGAAAAGGGTCAATGACAACAGACTTTTGGAATCCAGAATATCCTATTTACAAAATAAAACAATGCAACTCCTCAGCATTTGGTCAATATGGGAGCTAAGAGGCTGTTCTTCACCCCCACACACAAGACTCTTCCTCATCATACGAGAATCCGGAGAATTCCCTGTAATCTTGTTCCTTTCTGTTTACTACAATTCTTCTGTATTCAGTTTCTGGTAAACTGTATTCTTTTCTCTCCGTCTATAATAAAAATGGTAAGTTACAAAGGAAAGAAGCAGACACAATAGCCGCGTTGGTGGGAGCCAGATGGGCACAGCCAGTCAAGCTCGGTGCCAGCTGAGGTTTGGGATTAAAGAGAATGCCTTCGGGGGATTATCACTCTAAACTCAGTATAATTAACGTTTAACCCTTCTGCTTCTGCCAAACGAGGAATCATCTCCACGCAGGGTAACATTCAGTCACAGGGCAGGGGAGAAAAACAGGGAGAGTGGGAATGTCAGGGTTGCAGTTGGTCTCTCTGTGTGTGGCCCAGTCTGACACAAGTGAGGGAATACAGAGTTATGGGAGATACAGTAGCTCATAGTACAAGTTGATCCAGAGACCGGTCCCAATTGCCATTTTGGAGTCAGGAAGGGATTCTTCCCCCTCTGAGGCAAATTGGAGAGACTTCAGATGAGTTTTTTTGCCTTCCTCTGGATCAACTGGCAGTTAGGCAGATTAAAATAGTAAAAAGGTGGAACTTGATGAACGTGTGTCTTTTTTGTACCTAACTTACTATGTTACTATGTATGACAGCAGGCAGCAAGTGTTGGATCAATAATGGCATTACCTGGTCCATTAGGTGCAGCACCCGCATATGTTAAACTCGCATTGATTGTTGAGTTTCATTGTTCATATTTTTTATTTATATTTTTAAATTGCTTATCCTTCTATTTTGTCCCTCTCCCATTTATCTTCATTTTCAGAACAAAAGCTTCCTGGTTACTAAAGCCCTAGCAACCATCACATGGTTAAAACAACAAGCCTGCGAGCTACAAGTTTAAAGGAGAAGTAAACCCCTTATTTAAAAAACTCTACATAGACCTCCCCCCGCAGCCTAGCTGCTACCTCAGGGAAATGCCCCTAACTCTTTACTTACCCCTCGTTTCAGGGCATCAGAGTTCACGGCAGTCATTTTCTTCTTCGGTCTTCATCTGGCGATTCGCCAGTTTTCAGGACTTTCGGCGCATGCACAGTTGACAAAAATCGGAAGATTGCTTCAACTGTGCATGCGCCGATACAGAACTTCCTTCCCGATGAAGACCAAAGAAAAGAAGATGGCTGCCAACTCATATGCCGTGAATCTGCACCAAGGGGTAAGTAAAAAGTTAGGGGCATTTGCCCGAGGTAGCAGCTAGGCTGCGGGGGGAGGTCTATTTTGATGAGTTTACTTCTCCTTTAAACTTGTAGCTCCCAGGCTTGGTGTTTTAACCATGTGATGGTTGCTAGGGCTTTAGTAACCAGGAAGCTTTTGTTTTTTTTATAAGTGGTTTATTTCTCCTTTAAAATGGTTGTTCACCTTTGAGTAAATGTTTATGATGTAGAGAGTGATATTCTGAAACAATTTGCAATTGGTTTTCTTTTTTAATTATTTGTGGTTTTTGAGTTATTTAGCTTTTTATTCAGCAGCTCTCCAGTTTGAAATTTCAGCAATCTGGTTGCTAGGGTCTAAATTACCCTAGCAACCATGCAGTGATATGAATGAGAGACTGGAATATGAATAGAAGAGGCCTGAATAGAAAGATGAATAATAAAAAGCAATAACAGTACAGCTGTAGCCTTAGAGAGCATTTTTTTTTTATATGGGGTCAGCGACCCCCATTTGAAAGATGGAAAGAATGTCAGAAGGCGGCTGCAAAGAATTCAAAAACTATATAATATATATATATATATATATATATATATATATAAATAAATAAATAAATAAAAAAAGGGGGAAATGAAGACCAACTGAATTTTTTAGAATTGGTCATTCTTTAACATTGTAAAATTTAACATAAAAGGACAACCACCCCTTTAAAAGACATGTAAACCCCCTCACACAAAAATGTAATCACTGAAGAAATCATTGAAGAACTTTGAAATCTTAAGATACCTACCACTCTGTTTGTTAAGGCTGCAGCATCTTCTTAATCACTTAGAATTCCTTCTGCTCCTCTAACCCACTCTGCCCCTTCCTCAGATATTTGCTTTGGCTGTTGACTTATGAGCATGCTCAGTTCTTCTCAGTCCAGACACACCCTCCAATCTAGCAGCCAATGAAGAGATGGCATTGCTGGTTCCCATAGAAACTCTGCTTTAGATCTCTGATCCTATATTTTTTTCTCCTGAGCTCAGCTTAACTATTAGAGTGCTCAACCCCAGCAGAACTTTTTATCGAAGTATGTTGTGTGTGTAAATCTGCACTCTACATTACAGGAACTTCATTCATGTCCTGTTTGCAGATGTCAGTGTTATTGATGATGTGTCAGAAGGAAAATGGCCGCCGGGTGAAAGCTGTTTAAGAAAAATGTGATGGAGTTGGCAAATAGAGGGGGTATATGCTGCATAAATGATGTGGCTTGGGTGGGGAAAATATGCCCAATTTATATACATGGTAGTAAATGTAG
Organism: Xenopus laevis; assembly: GCF_017654675.1. Lineage (NCBI taxonomy): Eukaryota > Metazoa > Chordata > Amphibia > Anura > Pipidae > Xenopus > Xenopus laevis. The sequence goes on from NC_054375.1 coordinate 143,521,616, forward strand.
GCTTTATGTGTCCTTTAAAGTGAACTAAATCGTTACGTCTGTGCCGTTTAAAGGGCAAGTTTTACAGGAAGTATTTTTGCATTAACACGTTATGTTCCCCGTCACATCTCAGGATCCGCTAATGAATTACCCGTACGGCAGAGTTCAGAATGAATTTTTTAATTGGCCCTTATCGGAATACGATTTTTAACACGAACGCTCGACAGGATTATCAGATAAACAAAGCAGCCCAATGTTTTTTTTTTAAACAAAACTTTATTTGTAATTTGTCTCAAATGTTTACAGTATAACACATGTAAGAAGTGAGTGCCATAATAACTAGAACATATATTTATATACACGCACACATGTCTGTATGTATATATAGATATATGTAATAGGCTCAAAGTGAAAAAAACTTAACTGAAAGTCACGGATCTGCCCCAAAATGACCCTGTTTCTCCCACCATCTATGAGGGTGCCCTCGTTTGATTGGATATATATTACTGCAGGGGTTAAGAGATACAGTATTTGACCTTCGCGTGTAGATCTGATAAGCAGGTGCTTAAGAGTCACTTACCTGCCAGAGCTGCAGGCTTTCTGTCTAAGCACGAGAGAGGTGCCATCTACAGGGAACGCTCATTATCGGTAGCCAGGGCAAATGATAGGCTAAGCTTAGGAGAAGAAAACCTTTAAAAAAATTGATGAGGGTGCTATTCTAATCATTTTTGTTATTTACATTCTTAATTTATTTTATTTTTATTCCAAGATATTAAAGGATACATGTACTGTTAACATGAATTCATCTCGTTACAACAGCGCCACCTGCTGGTCAGTTTCTGACCACCAAGTAGTCAAGGAAGTTGTCAGGAGAAAAAAAAGAGGCTGCTCTGATCTTCTTCTGCTTAGGAAAGTAATTAAACCCTTTCTCAAATCTTTCCTAAGCAGAAGAAGATCTGAGCAGCCTCTTTCTTTCTCCTGATAATATCCTTGACTACTTGGTCGTCAGAAACTGACCAGCAGGTGGCGCTGTTGTAACAAGATGAATTCGTGTTCACAGTACATGTATCCTTTAATATCTTGGAATAAAAAGAAAATAAACGATGAATGTAAATTGCAAACTTTCTTAGAATAGCACCCTCATCAATTTTACATTCTCTTATTTTAAAGGTTTACTTATCCTTTAAGTTTCAGGTTACTGCTGCTGGGTGGCTACATTCCATGGATTACAGAGGGACTTCACATGAAATAGTTTGGGAGTAGCAGTCGCCAAATGTTGGCACTTAAGCTGTGAAAGACGTACAACTATTGGCACCCCTTGAGGGATTGTATGTCCCACTGCTGACCCTCTACACTTAAAGGAGAAGGAAACCCAGTCAGCGCATAAACCCTCCCCCCTCCCCTGTGTTGCTTCCCCTCCCTCCTCCCCCCTGGCCTACCTGTCTCACTGGGCAAATGCCCCTAACTTGTTACTTACCCTTCTGCGCAGGTCCAGTCTATGGAGTTCACCGACGACATCTTCTTCTTCTAAGCGATCTTTCTGCTTTGACCGGCATTTTGGCGCATGCGCAGTAGGAGCATTTCGCTGGTAGGGATCGCCGGTACGGATCTACTGCGCATGCGCCAAAAGTCACAAAGTTTTTCTTCATGACTTTTGGCGCATGCACAGTAGATCCGTACAGGCGAAATGCTCCTACTGCGCATGCACCAAAATGCCGGTCAAAGCAGGAAGAAGATGGCGTCGGTAAACTCCGTAGACTGGACCTGCGCAGAAGGGTAAGTAACAAGTTAGGGGCATTTGCCCAGCGAGACAGGTAGTCCAGAGGGGAGGAGGGAGGGGAAGCAACACAGGGGAGGGGGGGGGGAGGGTTTTTACGCCTACTGGGTTTCCTTCTCCTTTAAGGAGCCCTCATACTTGCCCCTCCCCCCTGTATAAAAGCCTGAGCAGCTATTAATCTGTATACAGAGCACCAATCAAACCCTTCTGTCATTGGCCTGTGTTGAATGGCTTCTACATACCAGTGCTGTGCACGTTACACTACAACAGTAATTCATATAAAAACTAAAGGAGAAGGAAAAGAAATCAAGAGAAACGTGATTTAAGAGTGAGAAGGGTCATTGTTGTGCTTGACTACTGTAGCCCAGCATATTCTACTAAGTAGCGATTGGCTGAATATGCTGGCACAAGACATGGGGGGGGGGTAATGATGTAACAGATAGAATTGTTACCTACCAATTTCTAATTAAAGGACCAGTAACATCAATTTCTAAAAAAAACACAAAAAAAAAACACCAAGTCAAATTAAACTAAATAACTTACTGAAACTCTGCTTCCGCTCCTCTTCAGAAAAGGTGACAGGGCGATGATCCATCGTGCGGTGCTCGATTTCTCCTCCCTGGCTATCTCCTATAAGGAAGGCAGGAAGGAGAAATCGAACGCCGCGCGATAGATCGAAATCACCTTTTCTGTAAAAGAGCGCAAGCGGATTTTCGGTAAGTTATTTTCTGATAAAGACTCTGCAATTAAGTTTAATTTGTCTTGGTGTTTTTTTTCAATGTATACGAACATTTTTTTTTTATATTACTGGTCCTTTAAAGGAAAAGTTTGGGTGTTTTGCTACAATACTGATCCGAAGAGCTGCACGGGGATTTATTGCCTTTTTGGATGCCAACTATAGGCCCTTAAACAAAAAAAACCCTCTTCCTACTCAGAATTCATCGTGAAACTTCGTTTCCGCTCCTCTTCAGAAAAGGCGACAGGGCGACAATCTATTTCTCCTCCCTTGCTATCTCCTATAAGGCATGGAGGAGTAATCGAGCGCCGCACGATGGATCGCCAGATCAGCTTTTCTGAAGAGGAGCGCAAGCGGAGTATCGGTAAGTTATTTCTTGATAAAGACTTCGTGATTTTAAAGTTTAATTTGTCTTGGTGTTTTTTTTTCAACGTCTGTATAAGAATTTTTTTTTTACAATTTTTTTGATGTTACAGGTTCTTTAAAGGACAGGTTTGGGTGTTTCGCTACGATTCTGATCCTAAGAGCTGCACGGGGATTTATTGCCTTTTTGGGTGCATCCTATTGCAATTGCCTGTCAATAGGCCCTTAAAAAAATATAAACCACTTCCTACCCTACCTATCGGTTAGTTCAGGAAGCTGAGGCCGTGATTTTGCGATTGAGTAGGAAATCAAGCAACTCAACGGCTTCAACTCGCCAACATTGATGGCGCCAGCATTAATACGGAATGTCGTGCCCATTAAATTTAGTCATGTGACGCGGCGTCTCATTGGCTCTCGCTGAACAACGTGACGCCCAGATAGAACCTGCTCAGGTGATGGGAATAATACTGAGGTGTAAAGGGAGAACGGTGCTGCCCCAGGAAGAGTAGAAGGCGCAAGAGCGGCCATTTTACAAGTCCAACAGGAAATGGATTACGTTCCTTTTTAATAACTGCATTTCTAGTTTTAGTATCAAAGCAGAGGGTTGCCCATTTTTTTTTTTTTTTTTTTTTTTTTAAAAGATATCAAGGACAAGAGAAGATACATGCTGAAAAAAAACGAATAAACATAAAAAAAAAAAAAAAAAAAAAAAAAGGGGACGATTTTTTGGTAAAACTGGCACATTGAATTTAAAAATCCCTCTATAATGGGCTATGGAGAAAGAGACGACTGATGGGGGGAGGAAGAGGTTCAGATTAAAACAGTTCCACGTTTATATATATATATATTTATACTATGTAAATTAATCAATAAAAACCAGTGGCCGGCTTGCTCGGATGAAAATGGTTAAAAAAAGAAACCAGGCCTCGCCCCCGCTGAGGGTTGAGGCTCTGCCCCCAAGGTTCTGACTCCACCCCAGAGGAACCAGTCACATATTGAAATAATTCTTGGCCCCTCGAATCTGTCAGAGAGAGAGAAACAAAAGTGTTGGGGAAGAGAGAGACTTGGGGATCTCCAGGCCGAATCAGAACCAGCAGCACCAGATCCGAGATAAAACAAGGATGGCCGCCATGTCTGATCTGCACCACTAATAAAAAGCTTGGAAGGAGGGTAGTGTGAAAGGGAAGAGGTGGTTGTGTGCCTGCCAGTGGTGCTCACTCCAACGCTCTCTCTTGCTCGAGGGGAGTGTTTGGTGACTGCTCCGCCTTCTCCGGGTGCAAGTTAGAATTCAGAGAATTCTTTAGCGCACTTTTCCGTGATTGAAACTCTGATCTCTTCTTCTTCATAGTCGTCAAAATTACTCGTGTCTCCAGGACCCTTACATTTAGGGATGAAGGGAGCTTCCACCTAGAATTAAAAAGAAAAAAATTAGGGTATTCTAAACTGAATTCTGCCAGAAAGTGAGGCAATGGGGTAAACACAGCATTCCTTAGGGCTCTTTTAGCAACACTGGGAAAATTTGCCCCATGGGCAGCTACCGATAGCAACCAATCAGTGATTAGCTTTTTTAAGCCAACTGGCAAGTAGAACAATGAATGCAGCAATCTGATTGGTTGCCATGGGTTACTGCCCATGGGCAAATTTGCCCAGTGTTGATAAATTACCCCCCTTGTCTCTAGACTGGGGCAACAGAATAGGTGGGAGCAGAAGAAAATGTACCACCTGAAGCACCAACTGTCATACTGATGCCATTTAGAACAGGGTGTTTCCTCCTAATTACACTAATTACACGGCTGGTTCAGACAGATCCAGTGGAGAACAGCATTAACATTCTGATTAGACCATATTATAAAATACTTAGTAAAAAGCTCAGTATATTGACATCCTATCATAACTTCTGCCTGTATCACAGGCATATAGATAAATAGGAGTTCATTATACAGAGTTTAAAGGAACAGTAACACCAAAAAATGAAAGTGTGTTAAAGTAATGAAAATATAATGTAGTGTTGCCCTGCACTGGTAAAACTGGTGTGTTTTCTTCAGAAACTACTATAGTTCATATAAACAAGCTGCTGTGTAGCAATGGTGGGAATTGAAAAAAAGTCTATATTGCACAGTTTAAATAGTTGATAACAGATAACACCATTATGTTCTACAGAGCTTATCTGCTGTGTAACCTGAGCCTTTTCTCCTTTGAATGGCTGCCCCCATTGCTACACAGCAGCTTATTTATATAAACTATAGTAGTGCTTCTGAAGCAAACACACCAGATTTAACAGACAATACATTATATTTGTATTACTTAAAAACACTTTCATTTTTTAATGTTACTGTTCCTTTAAGTGGGTGGGAGACTCCAATGAAATACTACCTTACTTAGCGGAATTGTGGTGAATGTAGATGTATATTTTCCCTTTAACCCTTGAAAAAGCAGGAGATTCTAGCACAGGCAGAACTGGATCTGGCGTTGACCAATCGAGGGTCAAGATTCCTCCCCAGACTTTCAACTGCTCTTAATAAAAGTCGGGTCCTAATGTTTTAACACCATCCAATCAGTGCCCCTTGTCTACAACTCCCAGAATAACCAAACAGTCTCTGTCTGTGAATGCTGGTAGTTGCAGATTGGATGTCCCTGATTGGATGTCCCTGATTGGATGTCCCCGATTTGATGTCCCCGTTTGGATGTCCCCTATTGGATGCAGAATGGATGTCCCAGTTTGGATGTCCCTGATTGGATATTCCTGATTGGATGCAGAATGGATGTCCCTGATTGGATGCAGAATGGATGTCCCTGTTTGGATGTCCCATTATAAAGGCGTTGGAAGCGTAACCCCTTTGGGTGCACAGGGAATATGAGAGGTAAGGAGGGATGTTACTCCCCAGGGACTAGATGGTTTGTCTGGAACATGTATCTCTATGGGGAAGTCACCTAGGAGATACCTTTAACCTGTGGCCCTCCAGCTGTTGCTACACCATAACTTAAGACTTGTCTGTGCGCAACTCTCTTGCCTGTAATTGGTTTTGGTTACGTTTGTTGGGAATGGATTTACTTGCAAACATCTAAATCTGAAGGAGAACTTCCCAGCTCACGATGGACTCCCCCCACCAGCAGCAGCAGCTGTTATACCATGATGTTGAGAGTGTGTCCATCCCACTCCCCCGGGCACCTTTTTCTGGTAGACTGCAATCCAGTCCGTGGTACTGAACCATTTGTGTCCCTTGATGTCTGTGACACCGTTCTTCAAATTCCCAAATCGCTTAGTCAGGTCGACTTGCAAAAGGTTTCTGAGAAGATCCTTCAAGTCGGAGCTGAAGTGAGAGGGGAACCGGACCTGCAGAGATAAAAACATGAAGGACATTGCAACAAGAAGGTAAAGGTGAAAAAGCATAATGTGACCTGGAAAGGAATGTGGCCCGTGTGTGGGGAAAGGTTCTGAAACTCCATGTAATGATGATAGAAAGAGAGAGAGTAAAAAACATTGGGGGTCATTTATCAAAACTGGGCAAATTTGCCCACGGGCAGTAACCCATGGTAACCAATCAGATTGCTGCATTCATTGTTCTACTTTCAGCTGGCTTTTATCACCGATTGGTTGCTATAGGTAACTGGCCAGGGGCGAATTTGCCCAGTGTTGATACATGAGCCCCATTGTGAGTACTGCTTGTATACAAACAATCCTCTAGGCCAGGGGTCCCCAACTTTTTTTTACCCGTGAGCAACATTCAAATGTAAAAAGAGAGGGGGAGCAACACAAGCATGATATAAAGTTCCTGGGCATGCCAAATATGTGCTGTGATTGGCTATTTGGTAGCCTTTATGGACTGGCAGCCATATATGTCTCAATGTAAAACAGTTTTTTATGCAACCAAAACTTGCCTACAAGCCTGGAATTCAAAAATAAGCACCTGCTTTAAAGGAGAGCTAAATCCTACAAATAAATATGGGTAAAAATGGCATATTTTATATAGTGAACTTATTGCACGAGGCTAAAGTTTCAGCTTGTCAATAGCAGCAATGATCCAGGACTTCAAACTTGTCACAGGGGGTCACCATCTTGGAAAGTGTCTGTGACACTCACATGCTCAGTGGGCTCTGATTGGCTGTTGAGAAGCTAAGCTTAGGGCTCGTCACTAATTATCCAGCAGAAAATGAGCTTCCCCTGTAATATAAGCTGATGCTACAGGTTTGCTGATTATTAAATTCTGATGCTAATTGCACTGGTTTCTGTGCTGCCATGTAGTAATTATCTGTATTAATTACTAATCAGCCTTATATTGTGACATTTCTATTCTATGTGTACTGTATATTGTGAGTGGGTCCCTAAGCTTAGTAAGTGACAGCAGCACAGAGCATGTGCAGTGAATCAGCAGAAAAGAAGATTGGGAGCTACTGGGGCATCTTTGGAGACACAGATCTTTACTGCTAAAGGGCTGTGGTTGCCTTGGGCTGGTACAGAAGCGCAAATCCTCGTGCCTAGCCGAACAGAATCCATAAAATCATGTGACTTTTCGTTACAAAACAAGGAAGTAAAAAAAAAAAAAAAAAAAAAGTCTTAGCCACGTGCGTGGCTCTCTTTTTCCCCTCCCTGATTTGCATAAGTAAAGGGTTCGGAATCGGCCGAATCTTTCACAAAGGATTTGGGTGTTCAGCTGAATCCAAAGTAGTGGATTTGGTGCATCCCTAGAAAGGAGATAGGTAAAGGAACAAGCTGGGACTCACCTTCCCTGATACTATTTTTTCATAGATCTGAATGGGCTGATCAGCGAAAAATGGAGGATATCCCGCAGCCATCTCATAAATCAGGACTCCTAGGGCCCACCAATCCACTGCCTTATTATAACCCTGAAAGAAACAACAAAACAACATATAGGCTTTAGGAGACAAAAGGCATCTTTAGGCCATAATCCTCTCTTTACTAGACTTTGTGTTTTAGGCTAACGCCGCAGAGATTTAAGAGGTATTTCAGCTTCAAATGAACTTATAGCATGACAGACATTGATATTTTGAGATAATTTGGTTTTCATTTTTTATGGATGTTCAGTTATTTAGAAAACCCTCCAGTTTGGAAATGTGTGCACTATCTAGTCGCTAGGGCCTTGTATACAGAGTTTAAAGGAACAGTAACATCAAAATATTAAAGTCTTTGTAATAAAAAATATAATGCAGTGTTGCCCTGCACTGGTAAAACTGGTCTTTGCTTTAGAAACACTACTATTGTTTATATAAATAAGCTGCTGTGTAGCAATGGGGGCAGCCATTCAAAGGAGAAAAAGCTCAGGTTACACAGCAGATAAGCTCTGTAGAACATAATGGTGTTATCAGTTATCCACTATTTAACCTGTGCCATATAGACTTTTTTTAAATTTTCCGTCATTGCTACACAGCAGCTTGTTTATATGAACTATAGTCGTGTTTCTGATGCAAACTCATCAGTTTTACCAGTGCAGAGAAACAGTACATTATATTTTCATTACTTAAAAACACTTACATTTTTTGGTGTTACTGCTCCTTTAAATGAGAGCCAGGAATATGAATAGGAGAATGACTCAATAGAAGGATAAGGAATGAAAAGCAATACAGAAAAGTAATATAGTTCACAAAGGAATGTTTGTTTTTTTTGGCTGTTGGGTGGGGGGGTCAATAACCCCCATTTGAAAGCTGAAAAGATGTAGAAAAGGAAGGTGAATAATTTAAAAAAAACTATAAACAAACAAAGACCAGTTGCAAGGTTGCTACATATAACACACTAATAATAGAAAACGAAAAAGTTGACTTAAAGGGGTGGTTCACCTTTAAGTTAACTTTTAGTATGTTATAGAATGGCCAATTCTAAGCAACTTTTCAATTGGTCTTCTATAGTTTTTTTTTTTAATCATTCCCCTTCTTCTTCTGACTCTTTCCAGCTTTAAAAACAAATGCTCTGTAAGGCTACACATTTATTGTTATTGCTACTTTTTATTACTTGTCTTTCTATTCAGGCCTCTCCTATTCACATTTCAGTCTTTTATTCAAATCAATACATGGTTGCTAGAGTAATTTGGACCCTAGCAACCGGACTGCAGAAACTGCAAACTGGAGAGCTGCTGAATAAAAAAACGAAATAACTCAACAACTGCAAATAATAAAAAAATGGAAACCAATTGCAAATTGTCTCAGAATATCACTCTCTATGTCATACGAACAGCTAAATTTGAAGGTGAACCACACCTTTAAGTTTGGTCAAGAATTCCTAGTCACTGGTTGGTTGGTTCCTGAAATACGTGGGAATGCCGACTCAGCTTCCTGGGCCAATGAATGTATTGAAATATTGTGTTGTGGACACTCATGCGCAAGGGATTTATTCATTTGTACAGTCCTAATGGATAAAGATCACAATACCCGGGCTGAGGGCAGTGGAAACGACAGTGAGGCCAAGGAAAGATCTTACAGGTAGGGGGTCGGTCACTCACCTTGCTAAGGATTATTTCTGGCGCAAGGTACTCGGGGGTCCCACACAGGGTCCAGGTCCTCCCTTTCACTCTCTTTGCAAAGCCAAAATCTGTCACCTGGAAAAGAACATAAAAAGTGCGACTTGTATCTGGTTGACTTGGTATCTGGTTTTCTAAATATCCCCCCCTCCCCAATTCCTTATTATAGTTTAGTCAAAGGAAACAGATTAAGCTCATTAACGGCCAAATAAAGGTCTGTGGATATTTGCCCTTCGCCTTATGTGCCTTGAATTGCCTTCAATTTAAAGGGATTCTGTCATGATTTTTATGGTGTAGTTTTTATTTCTAAATGACACTGTTTACACTGCAAATAATTCACTCTACCTTATAAAATTTAATGAACCAGCAAGTGTATTTTTTTTTAGGTGTAATATTGGTGTGTAGGTGCATTTCAGGTAATTTTGCCTGGTCATGTGTTTTCAGAAAGAGCCAGCACTTTAGGATGGAACTGCTTTCTGGCAGGCTGTTGTTTCTCCTACTCAATGTAACTGAATGTGTCTCAGTGGGACCTGGATTTTACTATTGAGTGCTGTTCTTAGATCTACCAGGCAGCTGTTATCTCGTTACCTTCCCATTGTTCTGCTGCTGGGGGGAAAAGGGAGGGGGGTGATATTACTACAACTTGCAGTAGAGTCCTGCAGCGGGTCGGGTACCCGCAAAAACCTGCGGTACCCTGCGGGTTGCAGGTAGATGTTTCGGGAGCGGGAATAGACGCGGGTTGGCGTTCTCTGGGTTTGCAGGTCTTCTCAATATCGAGTTTTACTCCTTTTTTTCTGAACACGCCTACTTTGAATGATGTTACTTCAAGTTTACAATGACAGCACTTCCTGTTTCTTTATGGTCAGCAGGTCGCGGATAAGAGTAGCAGGGCCAAGCGGGTAAGTATGCGGGTTGCGGGTCCGGGTTGGGTTTAACAAATTAGTTTTGCGCAGGACTTTAACTTGCAGTTCAGCAGTGAAAAGTGACAGCACAAGTGACATGACTTGGGGCACCTGGGAAACTAAATGTCTAGCCCCATGTCAGATTTCAAAATTAAATATAAAAAAATCTGTTTGCTCTTTTAAGAAATGGATTTCAGTATAGAGAAGCACTATTAACTGATGTGTTTTGAAAAAAACAAAAACATTTTTTGCCATGACAGTATCCCTTTTATATATTGTACAGTGCCATCTGCTGCCACAAGGGGAGCATTACCTGGATGTATCCCTGTTGGTCTATGAGAAGATTCTCTGGCTTCAAGTCTCTGTATATAAGATCCAGGGCGTGCAGATATTCAAAAGTTAATACAATCTGGGATGCATAGAAGCGTGCGTGAGGTTCACTGTGGGGACAAAGAGGAACAAAACATTAGGAGGAATAAAACGTGCAAACGCCCGCAGTATTCACTATAGAGAGATGCACAGGTTCCTGGCCATTATTTTTTATTGTCTAATGTAAAGTTCCAGAAATCAGATTTAAAATAGAACAAGGTGTACAAAAAGTCCTTGGAAGAACGAGTCCACCAGCCAAACCTCAGGCATCCAATGATTACAGACATGATTAAAAATGTATTTCGGTAAACTCAAGAAATGCTCACTCCCTTGCCAGCTCCATCCGGCTGCACCCAGTGGAAGGTGAGTAATCGGGCAAGTGGAACCCCCACCATTTATTTATTTATTATATAATACACAAAAGCCATGAATATCCTGTAAATTATATCCTTATAAACAGGGAGTTCTGATGTCATCAGTTATAAACGGTGAGTTCTGATGTCATTTCTGTCACATGACTCACTGAAACTTGTGTATTATAATAAATAAAGTTCCCCCAGTTGCAAAATATGAGGATATTAGAAGTTACCTCGGAGTTCCATGACCTGACCTTCGGCCTCGTGTTTTCATATAGTCATGAAACTCCTCTGTAACTTATAATATCCTTATATTTTACAAGAGGGGGTACTTTATTCACTATATATCCCGACACCTCTCAGATGCATTCTAGGTTTGGACGACTGTTCTTTTATTTTCAAGTGTGTGTGAATGTGTGTTTAGGTGGTAGGGAAAGTAAACTGTAAGCTCCACTGAAACAGGGGCAGATGTGAACAATGAACAATAAAGTGCTGCTTAAAGGAGAAGTAAACCCTAAATAAAAATGCCATATTTTATACACTGAACTTATTGCACGAGGCTAAAGTTTCAGCTTGTCAATAGCAGCAATGATCCAGGACTTCAAACTTGTCACAGGGGGTCACCATCTTGGAAAGTGTCTGTGACACTCACATGCTCAGTGGGCTCTGATTGGCTGTTGAGAAGCTAAGCTTAGGGCTCGTCACTAATTATCCAGCAGAAAATGAGCTTCCCCTGTAATATAAGCTGATGCTACAGGGCTGATTATTAAATTCTGATGCTAATTGCACTGGTTTCTGTGCTGCCATGTAGTAATTATCTGTATTAATTACTAATCAGCCTTATATTGTGACATTTCTATTCTATGTGTACTGTATATTGTGAGTGGGTCCCTAAGCTCAGTAAGTGACAGCAGCACAGAGCATGTGCAGTGAATCAGCAGAAAAGAAGATGGGGAGCTACTGGGGCATCTTTGGAGACACAGATCTTTACTGCTAAAGGGCTATGGTTGCCTTGGGCTGGTACAGAAGCACAAAACATAATGTACAACATTTCTAGCTACTTCTTTCGTTTACGTAATACGTCAGAACCATAGAAAGGGCCCAGAGATTAGAAAGGTGGCTGCTTGTGGAAACAAGTTTACGGTGATATTGTCAGTCTAGATAATTCTCTATGCAAATATTGAGATAAGCGCTGTGCGCATTGATAAAAGGAGACAGTAGATTCTCGGCCAACACCAGAACTTCCTCAAAATCTCTGTGGGTCTCACCCAAAGCAGCTGTAAGAGGAAACGAGCCAAAGTCCATCTCCTGTCACATCCTGGTGTTGGAACCAGCACCGATAGGAGGATGCTACTGGGGATGGATAGGAGCCAATTTCACAACATTAAAGGGGTGGTTCACCTTTAAGTTAATTTTAATATGTTATAGAATGGATAATCCTAAGAAACTTTTCAATTGGTTCTCATTTTTTCTTTTATAGTTTAATTATTTGCCTTCGTCTTCTGAGTCTTTCCAGCTTTCAAATGGGGGTCACTGACCCGGTCTAAAAAACAAATGCTCTGTAAGGATTGTTATTGCTACTTTTTATTATTCCTCTTTCTATTCAGACCTTCCCCTAATAATAAATGTTCTCATTCATATCAATGCATGGTCGCTGGGTTAATTTGTAGGGATGCGCTGAATCCACTATTTGGGATTTGGCCGAATCCCTGAATCCTCCATGAAAGATTCGGCCGAATACTGAACCAAATAAGAATTTGCATATATAAATTAGGGACTGGAAGGAAAGAAAGTGTAAAAAAACAACATTTTTTACTTCCTTGTTTTGTGACAAAAATTTACGGGATTTCCCTCCCCGCCCCTAATTTACATATGCACATTCGGATTTGGTTTGGCCAGGCACTAGGATTTTTCTGAATCCAATCCTGCTGAAAAAGGCTGAATCCTTGATTTGGTGCAACCCTAGTAATTTGCACCCTAGCAACCAGATTTCTGAAGTTGCAAACTGCAGAACTGCTGAATAAAATGCAAAATAACTCAAAAACCACAAATAATAAAAGATGAAAACCAATTGGAAATGAGCTTAGTCGATCACTCTCTATGTCTTACTAAAAGCAAATTTAAAAGTGAACAACCCCTTTAATATCTATACATATAGGAGGTAATGATGGGGCAGTTGCATGGGGCGTGGCACTTTGGGTTCTGGATTTGTCGAATTTAGTGCTCAGATCCAGAAGAACCCAGAACCTAATGCACTGAAGCTTGGTACCTGAGTATAGGCATAGTAGACTAGAGAAAACAAAAAGGTAGGTCCAACTGGATTTCATCATACACAAACTTTGGGACAGTTCCCTCCCCACCGGAAGGGGACCACCCTGAAGGCCAATCAGATTTAGGGGTGAATGCTTACTTACATGGGCAGATGATTCAGTTCTGTACTCATTGAGGCCATTGTTTTGTGGTTTATAGAAATGACCCTAATGCTGATAATGACCCTCACCTTGTGATCACTCTCAAGTATACAGGTTCCACCATGTACACACGGGTTAGGGCCACACTTACCTGAAGCGCCCGATTCTGCGCAAATGAGAGAACATCTCCCCGCCGGCTACATACTCCATGACCATATACAGATTGCTGTTATCCTGGGGGGAAAGAGAAGAATGGAAATAGGCATAGGAACATTATAAAGGGAGAGGCAACAGCAAACATATCCAGGAGGGGCAGATAAAGAGGAAGCACAAGTGCATAAACATTGTGCCTGTTGAGAACACTGCACTGACAAAGACCAGCTTATTACAAAGAACATCTCCCAGCATTCCGAGCTAGCTTCTCCTAAGGATGCTGGGTATTGCAGGGCAATCTAAGGTTATTGCAGAGAGGACATTTGCATCCGAAGGGCCCAAGTGAAGGGGTGGGAGATGGAGTAAATAAAACAACATATTATATACAAATTGTTAGATATTTTCAAAATATACATAAAGGATATTTAACCTGAAGATGCTGGCTGCTGCTCAAATGAACAGGGAGCTACAGGCTTCTAAATACAATCAATTAAATATTCTGCATGGTTTCTGAAATAATCAAGTTTATCTTCACTATCCCTCTCTCAGCATCTGTTTCTCTTCATTCTGTCTTCATGCAGCAGTTGGGCGTCAGATATTAATTGACAGATCCAATATATCTTATAGGGGGGCTCCCTTTGCCTAGAAGATGTATTAGAGCTCACTCAATTAAAATCACCAGAAATCATGTCTCTCTACATGCAGAATTTGTGCAAAAGGCAGTTATTTTGTTTGTACTGGAATCAGTTGACTGAGCTCTAATGCATCTGCTAGGAAAGGAAGCCCCCCTATAAGACCTATAAGATATATTGGATCTAACTGTCAATGAATATCTGACACCCAACTGCTGCATGAAGAGAGAATGAAGAGAAACAGATGCTGAGAGAGGGATAGTGAAGATAAACTTGATTATTTCAGAAACAATGCAGAATTTTTAATTGATTGTATATATAAAGTTTTTTATGATGAAACTTATATTAAATTTTCATTTTCGACTTTAAACAGCTGGACAGATCCCTTATTTATCTATCTATGTGATGGTGCCAGTGTTCCTGCTCTGCCAGAGTAATGACGACCCTGGGTTGTCTAAGGGACAGAGGCAGACGGGGCTAAAACTCAGCCGGTGGAAAAGTGCAAGTAAGAGAATCAGCACCCAGAACCATTGCTTCAGTCCTGGGTGCAGGCAGATTTCGGAACAGAAACACAAAAGTTGGCATGTGGTGCCTAAATCTGCCACACCTGCCTGTACCCTGGCCAAAGTAATGGTTCCAGGTAGAGACAAGATAAGTGCACATTGTAGTGAAGGGGCTGATTCTAGGCCTACCACTTTTCCACAGGCCGAGTTTCAGCCAGACTGCACTGTTATTATGTTTTGTTTCTGACCATTATTTTTAGTCCACTTGGAATTACTGATCTCATGGAATTATGTGCAACTATACCATAACCAAGGATGTCTGGGATTGAACTACACATGTTTGGATCAGTCTACACATGTGGGACTATCACTAAGGATTCACTTGAACTTGACTTCGGGACTTAAAGCAGAACTCTAAGAAAAAAACCCTACCCACTCCCTCTCCCCCCCCCCCCCCCGTGGAAATGCCCCATACTTTCTACTTACCCCTCAGCGCAGATTCAGGCATCGGAGTTCACCGCAGCCATCTTCTGGGTCTTCGGCACGCTGCGTGGGAGATGGGCATGTTGGTGCACGCTCAGCTGGAGCAATTTGGAGGTCTGCGACACTGCGCATGCACCGAAACTCACGAATTGTCGGAAAAAGACACGAAGACCCAGAAGATGGCTGTGGTGAACTCCGATGCCAGGGGTAAGTATAAAGTATGGGGCATTTCCCTGGGGGCAGCTAGGCTGGGGGGAGAAGGGAGAGTGGAATGGGTTTTTTTCTTAAAAAGGTTGAATTCTCCTTCAAGGGGGGTGGTATTGTGATTTCACTGATTGGGGGGGTTGGACTTTTTGCCCCATCCACCACTTGATCTTTTAAAAGAATTCAGTGTAAAAATAAAAACAGGGTAAAAAAAATCCATCCAGTCACTCCATGGTTTATAAATTACTTTTTTGGCTAACACAACAGAACACTACTTCCTGCTTTTCAGCTCTCTTGATTTCCACTGATTGGTTACCAGGCAGTAACCAATCAGTGACTTGAGGGGGTCACATCTGTTGCTTTTGAATCTGAGCTGAATGCCAAGGATCAATTGCAAACTCACTGAACAGTTGTGTCCCATGTGGCCCCCCTTATAGTCACTGACTAACTCAGAGTTAGAGAGCTGAACAGCAGGAAGTAGTGTTCTGGCTATTATGTTACACATCCAGTCACTCCATCGTTTATACATTACATTTTTGGCTAACTAACTATATTAGACACATTTTTGATTTTGCACAGCCTATCTATTTACCCAGTTTTAATGTTTACACTGAACTGTTCCTATAAATGCTGTATTAAACACTTGGTGTATAGGTTTGAAAAAGGTCCCAGTGGGGCCCGAAACGTTGCCTGCCTAACATTTTTGGAGGGCTGAATAAATATGTCACTTATTTTGCAATCGCTAGTGTGCCGCTAAATCCTTTGGTGTGACACTAGCCAAAGGTCTGCAAGGTTTATAACCTTCAGAAAATCTCAACTATTCCTTTTAAGTCCTTTATCCTCAACGCTGCCAACCCATTTCCCTCCTACTTACCTTAAATGAATACTCCAGCCGCACAAGGAATGGGAAATTCACAGCCTGCAGGATCCGTTTCTCATTCAAAGTGTGCTCAATCTGCTTCAACTTCACCACCTGGTGGGGCAAGGGCAATTACTAACTGAAATTGGATCCCCCCCCCCACAATATTCATTCCCCCCACAATATGGATGCCATACCTTCTGCTTGTCCAAGATCTTCATAGCAAAGTGACTGCCATTTTCTTTTTGTCTGACCAGCATTACTCGCCCAAACGACCCAGTGCCAAGGGTTTTAATTCGCTCAAACTGGTCCAGGTGAGCCGTGTTCTGCAACAGGTATGGGAGGAAAGCGAGGTTAAAGGCAAAATAAACTGCCTGACAGAATTCTATGGCGTTTGTAAAGGTTTATGTTCATTAAGGGTATAGGTTTCATCAGTCAGCATGAAGTATAAACAAATTATTTTCCTTAGGCCCTACACAGTAAAGGTGGCCATACACGGGGAGATCCGCTCGTTTGGCGGGCAATATCAGGCTGATCTGATAGTGGGCCCATCCTAACGATGGGTAACGGTGGTCGGACCGCATCAACGAACAGATTCGGCTGCGATCCGACGGGATTTTTAGTCCCGTCCGATCTACATCTGGCCGACTTTCGGCCATATATTGATCGGGGAAGCCCGTCGGAGGGCCCCATACACTCGGTCTGTCGCCAGCTTTTATCGGCTCGTGTATGGCCACCTTAACTGGGAAGATGCGGAGAATGATTAAATTTCAGTCTACGAGTGGTACAAAGGATTCTGAACTCTAAGGAGGAACTAGACTGCCTATATTCATGCCTACGGTTTTAAAGGAGAACTAAAGCCTAAAAATTAATGTGGCTAAAATGCCATATTTTATATAGTGAACTTATTGCACGAGGCTAAAGTTTCAGCTTGTCAATAGCAGCAATGATCCAGGACTTCAAACTTGTCACAGGATGTCACCATCTTGGAAAGTGTCTGTGACACTCACATGCTCAGTGGGCTCTGATTGGCTGTTGAGAAGCTAAGCTTAGGGGTCGTCACTAATTATCCAGCAGAAAATGAGCTTCCCCTGTAATATAAGCGGATGCTACAGGTTTGCTGATTATTAAATTCTGATGCTAATTGCACTGGTTTCTGTGCTGCCATGTAGTAATTATCTGTATTAATTACTAATCAGCCTTATATTGTGACATTTCTATTCTATGTGTACTGTATATTGTGAGTGGGTCCCTAAGCTCAGTAAGTGACAGCAGCACAGAGCATGTGCAGTGAATCAGCAGAAAAGAAGATGGGGAGCTACTGGGGCATCTTTGGAGACACAGATCTTTACTGCTAAAGGGCTGTGGTTGCCTTTGGCTGGTACAGAAGCACAAAACATAACATAAAACATTTCTAGCTACTTCTTTAGTTAGGCTTTAGTTCTCCTTTAAAATCTCACACCTGATTGGTTGCCATGGGACTCTCCGACCTTGACCAAAACTTGGTTCTTGCCATTACCTTAACATAACCAACTCCCCCGACAACAACAAAGGTGGTTACCTGTGCTGGATTCTCCCATTTTTTCAGAAAATCTTCTTTTGCTTTGGCCAGAAATTCTTTCACTGGAAAAGAGAGCGGATGAAGGGGTTAATTAAGGAACCAATGGCGGAACGGCGAGGTAGAATGAAGCAAGGGATAAATCAAGGGCAGGGAAAGTTATAGATCAACAGTGTTGGCGCTCATGTGAGCAGCCAATGATAAGCAGCACAGGGTATGCTTGAGCCTGTCTCTTTATCCAAAGGCAAACGGCAACTATTGGGCAGGGGGGGGGGGTGTATCACATCAGTATCCAGATACCAACATACATTCTTACAGAACAGAAAGTCAGAGCCAGGCATGAGTCAGGGAGTGACCAATCCCCCTATGTCATTCCTTAGGTTTGAGTAAGGTGTGGGCTATACATACAAGGCTGCTCTGGAGCACCTGGTGCACGGCTGCTTATCGTTCTCTCTGTAAAGAGCAATATAACACCCCAGGGGCTGAATCTGACACCGACAGGGAACCCAGAGCAATCATTTTTATACAGGTGCAGAAGGTGGGGAGGGTTGCTCTGGAGCTGGAATGAGGAAGCTACAACTCCCAGCATGCCGGCTGTTAGAGAGATGGCTCCACACACTCACAAATATTCGACTCGCGTCTAATGGAGTAACATACCGCAAGGGTTCTTCACCTTTAAAGGAGAACGATCGCGAAAATTGAAATTTAATACAAGCTTCATCATGCTGAAATAAGAAACTTTCTAATTATAATCCTTTTAAAATTCTATACCGTTTCTGAAATAATCAAGTTTATGTTCACTATCACTCTCTCAGCCTCTGTTTCTCTTCATTTGCTCTTCACGCAGGAGTTGGGTGTCAGATATTCATTGACAGTTAGATCCAATATATATTTTAAAGGAGAAGGAAACCCCCTGGGCGCAAAACCCCTCCCCCCTCCCATGTTGCCCCCCCTCCTCCCCCTTGGCCTACCTGTCCCGCTGGGCAAATGCCCCTAACTTGTTACTCACCCCTCTGCGCAGGTCCTGTCCACGAAGTTCACAGTCGCCAACTTCTCCCACGCGCGTCTTCTTCCTGCTTTGACCGGCGTCTTCTGGCGCATGCGCAGTAGGAACATTTACAGGTACGGATCTACTGCGCATGCGCCGAATGTCACAAAGTTTTCCGATTTCGTGACATTCGGCTCATGCGCGGTAGATCCGTAGCGGTAAATGTTCCTACTGCGCATGCTCCAGAAGACGCCGGTCAAAGCAGGAAGAAGACACGCGTGGGAGAAGATGGCGACTGTGAACTCCGTGGACAGGACCTGCGCAGAGGGGTGAGTAACAAGTTAGGGGCATTTGCCCAGGGGGACAGGTAGGCCAGGGGGGAGGGATTTTGCGCCCAGGGGGTTTCCTTCTCCTTTAAAGATGCTCCTTTTGCCTAGAAGATGTATTAGAGCTCACTCTATTAAAATCACCAGACATCATGTCTCTCTACATGAAGGATTTGTGCAAAAGGCAGTTATTTTGTTAGATTCTGTTTGTACTGGAATCAGTTATTTGAATGAGCTCTAATACATCTGCTAGGAAAGGAAGCTTCCCTATAAGATATATTATTAGGGGGTGACTGACACCCAACTGCTGCAAGAAGACAGAATGAAGAGAAACCGAGAGAGAGCGATAGTGACCATAAACTTGATGATTGCAGAAACTGTATAGAATTTTTAAAGGATTATATTTAGAAAGTTTCTTATTTCAGTATGACGAAGCTTATATTACATTTTCATTTTCAAGATAGCTCGCCTTTAAGATAACTGTTAGTATGATGTAGAGAGTGATATTCTGAGAAATTGCAATTGGTTTTCATTTTTATGGTTAGTTTTTTTTTTTCCAGCAGCTTGAAATGTCAATCTGGTTGCTAGGATCCAAATTACCCTAGCAACCATACATTGATTTGAATAAGAGACAGGAATATGAATAGGAGAGGCCTGAATAGAAAGATGAGTAATAAAAAGCAGCAATAAAAATACATTTGTAGCCTTAGGGCAGGGGCACACGGGCAGATTCGGGGAGATTTAGTCGCCTGGCAACTAATCGCCTCTTCTGCGGGGCGACAATCTCCCCGAACTACCTTCCCCCTGCTATAATGAGAAAACGCCTGCGCCAATGCACTCGTGGCGCTTCGATTTCTGAAGTAGCCCAAAGTTTCCTCAAGGAGATTGTCGCCCCGCAGAAGAGGCGATTAGTCGCCAGGTGACTAAATCTCCTCGAATCTGCCCGTGTGCCCCTGCCCTTACAGAGCATTCATTTTTTAGATGGGGTCAGTGACCCCCCCCCCCATTTCAAAGCTGGAAAGAGTCAGAATAAGACAAAATTCATAAACTATAAAAAAAAAAAAAAAAAAAAGTTGCTTAGAATTGGCCATTATATAACATACTAAAAGTTACCTTAAAGATGAATTACCCATTTTAAAAGTACCAATGTGCAGCTAGGCTGTGAGCAAATGCACCTATGGGATCTATTATCCAGAAAGTTCAAATATAGACCGTTTGCAGCAGCACGGCAGGCACTGACAGAGGCGAGAAAGAGGAAGAAAAAAAAATGATGCCAAGACAGTACCAGGCTTAAGGTGGCCATACACGGAGAGATCCGCTCGTTTAGCGATGTCACCAAACAAGCGGATCTCTCCCCGATATGCCCACCTTGAGGTGGGCAATATCGTGCTGATCCGATCGTGGGCCCTAAAGCCCAACGATCGGACCCTAACGAATAGTAATGGCCGGTCGGATCGCATCAACGAATAGATGCGGCCGCGATCCGACGGGATTTTTCGTCCCATCCGATCGAGATCTGGCCGACTTTTGGCCAGATACCGATCGGGGAAGCACGTCGGGGGGCCCCATACATGGGCCAATAAACTGCCGACACGGTCTGTCGGCAGCTTTTATCGGCCCGTGTATGGCCCCCTTTAGCTATAAGAAAGAAATGGCTAATGGATTCAGACTGACTGTCATATGAACAGACAGTGCAAGAAAAGAGACAGTCTGTAGCATAATCAGGCTGAATGTCATATAGAGAGACAATATTAGAAAAGAGAGTCTGTAGCGTGATCAGGCTGATTGTCATATAGAGAGACAATGTTAGAAAAGAGACAGTCTGTAGTGTGATCAGGCTGATTGTCATATAGAGAGACAATGTTAGAAAAGAGACAGTCTGTAGTGTGATCAGGCTGATTGTCATATAGAGAGACAATGTTAGAAAAGAGAGTCTGTTGTGTGATCAGGCTGATTGTCATATATAGAGAGAATGTTAGAAAAGAGAGTCTGTAGCGTGATCAGGCTGATTGTTATATAGAGAGAATGTTAGAAAAGAGACCATCTGCAGCATGATCAGGCTGAATGTCATATAGAGAGACTGTTAGAAAAGAGACCATTTGTAGTGTGATCAGGCCGATTGTTATATAGAGAGACGATGTTAGAAAAGAGACACAGTCTGTAGTACTATCCGTCTAAATGTCCCATAGAGTGACAGAGTAAGGAAAGAGACAGCAGAGCTGGCAGGCGGCAGAGAGATAGGGAACTAGAGGAAAGAGGCATCAGCCTTATCTCCCTTTAAAAGGGGAAGTTGTGGACAGAACACAAATAATATTTTGGGGCCTGTACAGTTTTTGGAGGTTACAATATTCATGTTGAAATCTTCTGCAGCTCTCTCTTTTATTGTTGTTGTTGTTTCCAGCAAGCGTTGCTGCTAGCCAGTGAGCACAGTTAGGGCTAAGTGTCCGGCAGTTACTGGATCAGTGATCCGAGGAAACAAAAACCAACATTGGAACAGTCCAAATGTAGCCTCAGTGTAATTGGTCTTCCAGATGGAGTCGCCAGTTTATATTCTGACAAATAGGATGTGGCCCTTTCCCAATCCAGTTATCCCAGCTGTGCCCATGCAAAGTGAGAGGAGGCACAATTTGGGCTTTGTGATTGTGAATTCTGACTCTGCTGCCAAAGATGGTTCTTACATGCAGGGCATTTGTGGCTGAGTGCAACTCTGTGATAAGTCCATACAGGAAAGGAAACTACAGATCATGTACACGTACACCCCACATATATGTCCCCTACTGTAGTCTGACCCACCTCTATGGTGAGAGACACAGCTATGAGTTTGTTGAAAGTGGAGGGAAGTAGATGCACTTTTATACACTCCTATGTGACGCTACACTGTTACTATAGGCACCATCTCTCCCTACTATACCTGCTATCCCACAGTCACACTCCCTTCCCAGAGACTATTATCCACTATTACTATAGGCACCATCTCTTCCCTAACTATAACCTGCTATCCACAGTCACACTCCCTTCCCAGGAGACCTATTATCGCCACTGTTACTGATAGGGCCACCATCTCTTCCCTACTATACTGCTATCCCACAGCCACAGTCCCCCCTTCCCAGAGATCTATCACCCACTGTTACTATAGGCACCACTGCTAATCACCATTCTCCTACACTGCTATCCCACAGTCACACTCCTTCCAGAGACTATTATCCTGTTCTATAGGCACACCTCTCCTATATACCTGCTATCCCACTAGAACTATTATCCCACTCAATAGACAATCCTCTCCCTACTATACTGCTATCCACAATCCACACTCCCTTCCAGAGACTATTATCCCTGTTACTATAGGCACCATCTTCCCTACTATACTGCTATCCCACAGTCAACTCCCTTCCAGAGACTATTATCCACTGTTACAATAGACACCATCTCTCTACTATACCTGTTATCCACAGTCACACTCCCTTCCCAGAGACTATTATCCCACTGTTACTATAGGCACCATCTGTCCCTATACTGCTATCCCACAGTCACACTCCCTTCCAGAGACTATTTCCACTGTTACTATAGGCCCATCTCTCCTACTATACTGCTATCCACAGTCATACCCTTCCAGAGACTATTATCCCACTGTTACTATAGCACCATCTCTCCCTACTATACCTGCTATCCCACAGTCACACTCCCTTCCCAGAGACTATTATCCACTGTTACTATAGGCACCATCTCTCCCTACTATACCTGCTATCCCACAGTCATACTCCTTCCCAGAGACTATATCCCACTGTTACTATAGACACCATCTCTCCCTACTATACCTGCTATCCCACAGTCACACTCCCTTCCCAGAGACTATTATCCACTGTTACTATAGGCACCATCTCTCCCTACTATACCTGCTATCCCACAGTCACACTCCCTTCCCAGAGACTATTATCCCACTGTTACTATAGGCACCATCTCTCCCTACTATACCTGCTATCCCACAGTCACACTTCCTTCCCAGAGACTATTATCCCACTGTTACTATAGGCACCATCTCTCCCTACTATACCTGCTATCCCACAGTCACACTCCCTTCCCAGAGACTATCATCCCACTGCTACTATAGGTACAGTCTCTCCCTACTATACCTGCTATCCCACAGTCACACTCCCTTCCCAGAGACTATTATCCACTGTTACTATAGGCACCATCTCTCCCTACTATACCTGCTATCCCACAGTCACACTCCCTTCCCAGAGACTATCATCCCACTGCTACTATAGGTACAGTCTCTCCCTATTATAGAATTTCTGCACGGTCTAGAAAAAAAAAAAAAAAAGTGTAGTTCTAGCAATGCCACTGCAGATCTTTGGGCCCCTATAAGCAAGGAGGTGTCTTTTCAGATCCCATAAAGGCAGCTCTGTCTGCATAGTATCAACAGAACAGAAAGTTATTTACAGCGGCTCTTAACGGAGCATGAAGAGGGTGTGATAAGGTAGGCACGCAGAGCACTGCAAAATGCACAGTTTGCCAAAGTCATGCAAGCAGTTTATAACGGAGATTGTCTCTATACAGTATTTATATGAAGTGATACACTGTATTACCTATAGCAGGGTAGGGTATATATAAATTACAGTGCAAGTATAACCAATATGGATTATAGAGCAGTTGGTATTACGCTTCTGCCATAAAATATCTTTTATAAAAAAAAAAGTAGCTGCCATATGTCCCAGAAGGTCCCATCGCTAATCTATCAAGTCATTCCCAATAGGCTCTACTGCAAAGTTGTGTTGGACCAGACAGTGCCTAACCCTCTACACAGGCTTCTACAGTCATTTCAAACATTATTTTCACTCTATATAGAACAACCCCATCCCACCCAAATTATATATTGGATTTTCCCTAAATATTCACCAATTCAAATACAAAGCATCATACCCAACACCCTGCAGCGTAATGTGCACACTCACTCTCCCGGTCCCAGCTGAGTACGTTGTAAGGCAAACAGGGTGCTTGGGGGCCAGCGTTTGCAGGGGGCACTGGGGCAGGACTTCTCGGCCCACGGCTGAACACCCGGGATGCCAAATTCTCCAGCTTCTGTAAGGCCGACATCCTAGGGCCAAAACGGAGCAAAGATGGAGGAGAATGGTGGGACCAATCCCAGCTATGGGTGACAGTCCGGCATTGGAGTGAAGGAGAGCGGTTAGATGAAAAGCGGGGGAAAGAGAATGATTTGTAAATAAAGGAGATAAAGTCGGAAGGTTTAGCCGCTTAGAGAGAAAATGATGAGGTTCGGAGGGATATGGAGGATACAGTAATATTAAGTAGCACAGGGAGAGAGAAGTGCTTTGGAGTTAACCAAAGGAGGGAGGAAAGCTCCGAAAAAGTTAAAGAGAGAGAAGTGAATGAAATGCTGAAGGGCAGGGACCGTGCACAGGATCAGAGACAGCTTAGCAGAGGGCCGGGCAGGGGTGCTGCCACATGAGTAACTCCAAACAAGCCAGGGCAGGGTAAGACTCCCGCAGTTATGGGCGAGAGTGTGTCAGGAAAAGGAGCAGAGAGTGCTTGCGCTCTTATCAGCTCACTGCAGGTCTGTCTAATTGACAGGGTGGTGGTGGTGGGGGTGTGTGAGAGGTAAAAGACAGGCTTGGGGAGGGGGGGGGATCTTGATAAGAAAGGGGAGGAGGATAGTAACATGAGCACAGCAGCACAGACAGAGAGGGAAGGAATAAAAAGGGAAAGAAATAGAAACAGTAAGGAGAAGCCTGGAGAAGAGAAACTAGAGAAGAGAGAGCAAGAGGGTAAGCAGGGCCAAGGCTGCATGTGCAATGGGAGTAAGGTGTGAGGGTATACGGTGGTGGGGGGGGGGTCTCTCAACTTCAGAAAGTGACCCCTGGGAGCCGTCAGCACGATTGTGTCCCCTCATGTGACATTGCGGTCCCACAAATAGAAACCAGTGTCATGTTTACAGAGGAGCCCCTAAACATCTGCTCTGAGGGGCAGAGAATGTGACCCCTGTAGACTTTTGAGGTGATTACAGGCCACGGTTGTCCAACTGTGGGACAGATGTGTTCATGCAAAGTATCTCCTCAGAGCGCTCAAGGGATCTCTTAATGTATTTTTATGGCGGCATCATCATTATAATCTCACTAACACACACACACACACACACATTTCACTAACTGCGTCAGCCTCCCCAGAGTCACTTTTTGGAGTCCCAAAATTAGCCATTAGGCAGGTGTCCCTCTCTATAAAAAGCTGGGAAGTTATCTCACCATCCATCCCACAAGCATTTTTCTTGGTTTGTTAGCCCTTGGCCAATTGCTACAGCCAGAATGGATTTAAAGGGGATCTATCCTCCCCAGAATAAAGAACCATATCACACATGCAGGGTGAGCCCACTACTGTGAACAGGGAGTGCCACAAGCATAGGTCAAGCTTTCTACCGATATCAATATGAAAGAGCTAACAGCAAATAATGATAAAGTGTTAATAGAAATATCCCAGAGACAAAAGTGCCTGAAAGAAGATAAGGGGAACTGCACATTAAGTTGACAAATTATGGGGCTTTGGTGATACAAGACTTCAGGGGTGAAACACAGCAACAGATGTTAGAGCTGAGATTCCCAAAACAGGGCGCACTAGATTAAGCTGAAGAAGTAGAAGTCTGTTGGGAGCACTAGACTGAGCAGAGTGGTAGAGGAGATGCCATGAGAGAAGTAGAAGTAGATCTTTGTTAGGAGCACTAGACTGAGCAGAGTGGTAGAGGAGATGCCATGAGAGAAGTAGATCTTTGTTAGGAGCACTAGACTGAGCAGAGTGGTAGAGGAGATGCCATGAGAGAAGTAGATCTTTGTTAGGAGCACTAGACTGAGCAGGGTGGTAGAGGAGATGCCATGAGAGAATTAGAAGTTGGTTGGGAGCACTAGACTGAGCAGAGTGGTAGAGGAGATGCCATGAGAGAAGTAGAACTTTGTTAGGAGCACTAGACTGAACAGAGTGGTAGAGGAGATGCCATGGGAGGAGAAGTAGAAGTTTGTTGGGAGCACTAGACTGAGCAGAATGGTAGAGGAGATGCCACGAGAGAAGTAGAAGTAGAACTTTGTTGGGGGCACTAGACTGAGCAGAGTGGTTGATGCGATGGAAGAAGATTATCAGACTTCTCAAATATATAAAGAACTATTAGAAAGAGGATCCTGGTGCCATAAAAGTAAATGGCTGCAAAATGAGGAAAGCTTGGGTTATTGCCAGCCTGGAAAGTTACTGAGGCCTAGAGCCACGTAGCACAGGTGAGGAATGGTGGGAAGGTTATATTTTTGTCAGGTTACAGGGAAATGATTGCCTCTTTACTAGCAGTTTTATTTTAACTTTATTGTTCTATAAACTTTCAATATATCATGCCGGCAAAGGTTATTCTGTACATGGAGCCTTATTTACCTTTATACTGATGTGTGTGAGTATTTGTTGGAGCTTCCATACTACTTGGTCTAATGCAGAAATACAGTTGCAATGTAGATTTCTTATTGTGTGACCCCAGGTCCTCCCCAGGTGACTGCTGAACTGCTACATTTTATACATTCTGAATAAACTGACTTAAAGGAAAAGTCAACCCCTACGTGGAGGCATTTGCCGGCGCGGATCTACTGCGCATGCGCCCGAAAGTCAAAGTTTCCGAATTGCTTTTTTCGGAAACTTTGGGACTTTCGGCGCATGCGCAGTAGATCCGCGCCGGCAAATGCCTCCTACTGCGCATGCGCCAGAAAACGCTGCTGAATCCAGGAAGAAGAGCGCTCGGGAGAAGATGGCTGCTGTGAACTCAGCAGGAGAAGACCTGCACGAGGGGTAAATAACAAGTATGGGGGATTTACCTGGGGGGGGGCGGGTTTTTGCATGTAGGGGTGGACTTCTCCTTTAAAGAGGCTTTTCTCCAGTTTGCAATTTCAGCAATCTGGTGGCTAGGGGCCAAATTCCCCTAGCAACCATGCACTGATTTGAATAAAAAACTGGAATATGAATAGGAGAGGCCTGAAAAGTAAGAAGAGTAATAAAAAGTAGCAATAATAATACATTTGTAGCCTTACAGAGCATTTGTTTTTAAATGTGGTCAGTGACCCCCATTTAAAGCTGGAAAGAGTCAGAAGGCAAAAAAACAAACAAACTACAAAACAGAAGTAATGAAATAAAGTTGCTTAGAATTGTTGCTAATGCTTAACATACACCCTATACCTACCAAGCCCCAAAATAACAACAGAAAACCAAAGGGTCACTGACAATGTGGTCACTAGCCATAAGCTTTTGGTAAAGGTCCCCCCTTGGGTATGGCTCTCTGCTCAGCGATGCCTCCCGGGCTTATGGCAGTGCCCACATAATCGGATTATTATTTTGTTTGTATAGTGTGTGCTTTGTGTGAATAGGAAATCCCACTTACACTGTTATAAAAAAAGATAATAATGAAGGGAACACTATGGATACTGTTATCCAGAATGCTTGGGACCTGGGGTTTTTCCTGATAATGGATCTTTCTTTAATTTGGATCTTCATACCATAAAGCGGACCTGTCACCTACGCATAAAAAATTGCATAATGAAAGTCCTTTGCAAATTAAACATGGAATTCTTTTTTTTTTTTTTCATTAAAGCATCCATACCTGTTATAAAGGTCTGAGCTGTCAATCAAATATTATCTGCCCCGCCTCTATGCCAAAGAGGTGGAGCATTCAATTACTTTCACTTTCCTATTCAGCACTTCCTACATGTCACTGCACTCATTACATTACTCCTTCCCTCATCAGGCTCTGTAATTATGTATTCTGGTGCATACACAAGATTTTGGGGTGATACACAATTTGTAGGGATGCACCGAATCCAGGATTCGGTTCGGGATTCAGCCTTTTTCAGCAGGATTCGGCCGAACCGAATCCGAATACTAATTTGCATATGCAAATTAGGGGCGGGGAGGGAAATCGCGTGACTTTTTGTCAGAAAACAAGGAAGTAAAAAATGTTTTCCCCTTCCCATCCCTAATTTGTATATGCAAATTAGGGTTCGGTTTTTGGCCGAATCTTTCGCAAAGGGTTCGGGGGTTCGGCAGAATCCCAGATAGTGGATTCGGTGCATCCCTAACAATTTGTCTTAATAACCGTGTCCACAAAATGGCTGCCTGCTTGCTGTGGTTATGTAATTTTGAAGAAAACAAAATTGAAATAATAAATATAGTGTGAGTAAAGTTTATTTTGCTCAACTAACATGACAGAAAAGCATTTGGAATTATTGCTAAAGGTGACAGGTCCCCTTTAAGTCTTCTAGAAAATCATGTAAACATTAAATAAACCCAATAGGCTGGTTTTGCTTCCAATAAGGATTAATTATATCTTAGTTGGGATCAAGTACAAGTTACTGTTTTATTATTACAGAGGAAAAGGAAAGACATTCAAAATTTTTTGGATTATTTGGATAAAATGGAGCCTAAGGGAGACGGCCTTTTCGTAATTTGGAGCTTTCTGGATATTGGATCCCATACCTGTTTTACCTGCATACCTCTCCCTATCCATGGAGCGACCAGTAAGGCAAAGCTGCCCACTTCTACAGACACCAGAATTACCCACAAGCGCACATTACCGTAAGCGCACATCAAACACACATTAAGCACACGTTAAGCACACATTAAGCACAAGAGAAGAGTTAAGCTTTCCTAGTAACCAGACAAGAATCATGGCCATTAAATCCTCCAGCATTTCAGGTCAATGATCCCTTGTCAATCTGCTGTGTACAACTACAGCTATACGTGCAGAGTCTTTAGGCATCAGATCACTGTATGCCACTACTTTTTTTTTTTTTTTAAAAGAGCTGTTTAAAGGGGTGGTTCACCTTTAAATTAACTTTTAGTATGTTATACAATGCTTAATTCTAAGCAACTTTACAATTGGTCTTCATTATTTATTTTCTTATAGTTTTTGAATTATTTGACTCTTTCCAGCTTTCAAAAGGGGGTCACTGATCCCATATAAAACAAATACAGGTATGGGACCTGTTATCCAGAATGCTCGGGACCTGGGGTTTTCCGGATAACGGATCTTTCCCCCTTGGGTATGGCTCTCTGCTCAGCGATGCCTCCCGGGCTTATTGCAGTGCCCACATAATCGGATTATTATTTTGTTTGTATAGTGTGTGCTTTGTGTGAATAGGAAATCCCACTTACACTGTTATAAAAAAAGATAATAATGAAGGGAACACTATGGATACTGTTATCCAGAATGCTTGGGACCTGGGGTTTTTCCTGATAATGGATCTTTCTTTAATTTGGATCTTCATACCATAAAGCGGACCTGTCACCTACGCATAAAAAATTGCATAATGAAAGTCCTTTGCAAATTAAACATGGAATTCTTTTTTTTTTTTTTCATTAAAGCATCCATACCTATTATAAAGGTCTGAGCTGTCAATCAAATATTATCTGCCCCGCCTCTATGCTAAAGAGGTGGAGCATTCAATTACTTTCACTTTCCTATTCAGCACTTCCTACATGTCACTGCACTCATTACATTACTCCTTCCCTCCTCCGGCTCTGTAATTATGTATTCTGGTGCATACACAAGATTTTGGGGTGATACACAATTTGTAGGGATGCACCGAATCCAGGATTCGGTTCAGGATTCAGCCTTTTTCAGCAGGATTCGGCCGAACAGAATCCGAATACTAATTTGCATATACAAATTAGGGATGGGAAGGGGAAAACATTTTTTACTTCCTTGTTGTCAGAAAACAAGGAAGTAAAAATTTTTTTCCCCTTCCCATCCCTAATTTGTATATGCAAATTAGGGTTTGGTTCGGTATTTGGCCGAATCTTTCGCAAAGGGTTCGGGGGTTCGGCAGAATCCCAGATAGTGGATTCGGTGCATCCCTAACAATTTGTCTTAATAACCGTGAAAAGCATTTGGAATTATTTCTAAAGGTGACAGGTCCCCTTTAAGTCTTCTAGAAAATCATGTAAACATTAAATAAACCCAATAGGCTGGTTTTGCCTCCAATAAGGATTAATTATATCTTAGTTGGAATTAAGTACAAGTTACTGTTTTATTATTACAGAGGAAAAGTTTTTGGATTATTTGGATAAAATGGAGCCTAAGGGAGACGGCCTTTTCGTAATTTGGAGCTTTCTGGATATTGGATCCCATACCTGTTTTACCTGCATACCTCTCCCTATCCACGGAGCGACCAGTAAGGCAAAGCTGCCCACTTCTACAGACACCAGAATTACCCACAAGCGCACATTACCGTAAGCGCACATCAAACACACATTAAGCACACGTTAAGCACACATTAAGCACAAGAGAAGAGTTAAGCTTTCCTAGTAACCAGACAAGAATCATGGCCATTAAATCCTCCAGCATTTCAGGTCAATGATCCCTTGTCAATCTGCTGTGTACAACTACAGCTATACGTGCAGAGTCTTTAGGCATCAGATCAGATAAAGGGGTGGTTCACCTTTAAATTAACTTTTAGTATGTTATACAATGCTTAATTCTAAGCAACTTTACAATTGGTCTTCATTATTTATTTTCTTATAGTTTTTGAATTATTTGACTCTTTCCAGCTTTCAAAAGGGGGTCACTGATCCCATATAAAACAAATACAGGTATGGGACCTGTTATCCAGAATGCTCGGGACCTGGGGTTTTCCGGATAACGGATCTTTCTCTGAACTGGTGGTTCTGACTTTTGAAACAGAAGCCTGCTGATTAACGGACAAAGCTGCCTCCTGCTAGAGACAGACTGGAGACAGTGCGGAGACAGACAGTTACTGCTTTCGATTGCAATTTGACAACTGGCATTCTGAGCAACTTTCTGTGGTTTTAAAGTTATTGTGGGTTTACATCCTCTTTAATTTTGGGGCCTAATGGAGTTTCTTCCTTGTTAGCAGGGCCAGGAGACAGAAATCATTACAGGTATAGGACCTGTTATCCAGAATGCCTGGGACCTGTGGTTTTCCGGATAATGGATCTTTCTCCAATTTGGATCTACTAGAAAATAATTGAATATTAAATAAATCCAATAGGCTGGTTTTGCTTCCAATAAGAATTAATTATATCTTAGCTGGGATCAAGTACAAGCTACGGTTTTATTATTACAGAGAAAAAGGAAATCATTATTAAAAAATTTGGATTATTAGGAGTCTATGGGAGATGGCCTTTCAGCAATTTGGCACTTTCTGGATAACGTGTTTCCGGATAATGGATCCCATACCTGTATTATGATTTAATTTAGCCCCCGCCAGCATCCTGCCAAAAAGCTGAAGACAACAGTGTGCCAATGGCCCGGTGGGTGAGTATGTGGGGGTCCTGGGCAGAATTTAGGGTGAGGGTACTTCAGGGCTCTGCATTGAGTCAACACAACACCCCCCCCCAAAGAACCGACCAGCCTAAAGGGGTTGTTCACCTTTGAGTTAACTTTTAGTACGATATTTAGAGTGATATTCTGAGACAATTTGCAATTGGTTTTCATTTTTTATTATTTGTAGTTTTTGCGTTATTTATTTACTTTTTATTCAGCAGCTCTGCAGTTTCAGCAATCTGGTTGCTAGGGTCCAAATTACCCGAGCAACTATGCATTGATTTCATTACGAGACTGTAATATGAATAGGAGAGGGTCTGAATAGAAAGATGAGTAATAAAAAGTACAATAACAATATATTTGAAGCCTTACAGAGCATTGTTTTTTTTTTAGATGGGGTCAGTGACCCCCATTTGAAAGCTGGAAAGAGGAGGAAAATAACTCAAAAACTATAAAAAAATAATGAAGACCAATTGAAACGTAGAACTGGCCATTCTAAAAGTTAACTGAAAGATGAACCACCCATTTAACTTTGCCCGCTACCCACCCGTCACCCAACAGCTTGTTGTGTAGTACCGTAGCGCTCCTGCCCCTCGAGGTCCAGGTAAGGGGGAGCCGGGCCGAGCTGAGAAGTAGCCAGTCTCCAGCGCCGGAAGATGCCTCCGGAAAGCATTGACAGCAGAGATCCAGGTTCGACATTAATGGGATGCAATGCCTTGCAGAGGGGTGGGAATCAGACGCCCAAAACTGACCCCGTTATGAAGGGGGAGGGGCTTGCTATAAATAGCTGCTAAAGGGGATTAACCCGGGATAAAAGCTCATTAGCAGTAACCTGCCGTACAGTAATCTTAACCCTTCTGCTGCCAAATACCTGCCGAGTGTCCCGTCTGATACAGACCTCTCCGTTAACCCTCTACTCCTGCCTTGCTCCTTCCTTAAAGAGAATGTCTTAAAAAAATAATTTTTAGCCTAATAAAACACAACTTTGCTATATACATTTATTGCCTATTTTCAATGGATTTTAAGTTATTTGTACAGGTACAATATCGGTTATCCAGAAACCAGTTATACAGAAAGTGCTGAATTACTGAAAGGCCGTCTCCCATAGACTCCACTTTATCAAAATTTTTTAAAATGATTTCCTTATTCTCTGTAATAATAAAACAGTAGCTTGTACTTGATCCCAACTAAGATATAATTAATCCTTATTGGAAGCAAAACCAGCCTATTGGGTTTATTTCATGTTTACATGACTTGATATGAAGATCCAAATTACGGACAGATCTGTTACACGGAAAACCCCAGTTCCCGATAGTACCAGCTAATGACAGTGGCTTAGCCCTTTGCATTGTAGCAGCCAGTAACTTGGATATATATAGCCCCCCTGTATGAAGGCAGAACTGTGATTGGCTCAGCATCCTATGGTACCGGTTAGAACACGCCCACCACACACCTTTACCCAGACAAGGACCAGAGAGGATATCTATGCGGAATTCCAAAAACATTGACATATTTAATGGTAGTACCCCTTTAAGCCCAATTTTAAAATTTAGCGCCATGTTTTAATTTTTACTGGCTATTGAAAACATGGAATGCACCGAACCCAGGATTCGGCCTTTTTCAGCAGGATTCGGCCAAATCCTTCTGTCCGGCCGAGCCCTCATTTGCATATGCAAATTAGGGGCGGGAGGGAAATTGCGTAACTGTTACAAAACAAGGAAGTAAAAGATGGTTTCCCCTTCCCACGCCTAATTTGCATATGCAGGGGTTCGGCTAAATCCAAAATCGTGGATTCGGTGCATCCGTAATTTAAAGACAGAACACCCCGTCCTTATAATAATCACTCTGGATACAAAGTGCTGGCCTGTTGGCACTCGCTTGCCTGTATGGGATCAGCTAGCCACAAAACACTAGCAAATGGGTTGGGACTCAAGTTGAGTCCACGTTGGATGGTCAGTGCGCACCATTAATTAAAAGAGAAATAAAGCCTAACAAAAGAAGTAGGTAGAAATGTTGTACTATATGTTTTGTGCTTCTGTACCAGCCCAAGGCAACCACAGCCCTTTAGCAGTAAAGATCTGTGTCTCCAAAGATGCCCCAGTAGCTCCCCATCTTCTTTTCTGCTGATTCACTGCACATGCTCTGTGCTGCTGTCACTTACTGAGCTTAGGGACCCACTCACAATATACAGTACACATAGAATAGAAATGTCACAATATAAGGCTGATTAGTAATTAATACACATAATTACTACATGGCAGCACATAAACCAGTGCAATTCGCATCAGAATTTAATAATTAGCCCTCTAGCATCAGCTTATACCTTATTTTCTGCTGGATAATTAGTGACGACCCCTAAGCTTAGCTTCTCAACAGCTGCTCAGAGCCCACTGAGCATGTGAGTGTCACAGACACTTTCCAAGATGGTGACCCCCTGTGACAAGTTTGAAGTCCTGGATCATTGCTGCTATTGACAAGCTGAAACTTTAGACTGGTGCAATACGTTTATAGTATAGTTTATAAGTATATAAAATATGCCATTTTCATCCACATTCTTTTTTAGGGTTTATGTCTCCTTTAAGAAGAAGTGGAGTGATCCACAGGTGGCCATTTGGGGTGAAAAATTTAAATTTACAGTCCTCTGTGCAAATCGATCTACTGTGTGACATTAACTTCACTTTTGTGACCTTAGTCCTGGTTTTGCTGCGGACTAGCTGCCTTCCTATAATACAAAGTGTGTTAGCTCTGTGGCACACCTGGGAAAGCAGGGTAAAACTTGCAGGTACGCTTCAGCAGGTCAGTTGGTTGGACACGTTTTACTCGTTTTTTTCCCTCTCCTGTTTCACCACCCACCCCTGTGATCTGGTGTCACTTTTGGCTTGAGGAAGTCTGATTTCATGGTGGTCAGCTGATGCTGAATGTGCAACTTTTCATAAATTAGACCTGTGCAGTACTCACCCAGAGGCAGTGGTGAATGAGGCCCATGGGGTTGTGCACCTTTAAATTAACTTTTAATATGATATAGAGAGTGATATTCTAAAACAATATGCAATTGGTTTTCATTTTTTATTATTTGTGGTTTTTGAGTTATTTAGCTTTTTATTCAGCAGCTCCCCAGTTTGCAATTTCAGCCATCTGGTTGATTAGAAGTTGTAATTCATATATATATATATATATATATAGTTCAATGTGAGACACCTGCACTCTGTCCTCTGTAGTTCCTTGCCGGGTGCTCGGTCAAAAAGATATGTATCAATTGAAGATGGACCAGCACTCCGTTTTCTTTGTCAAAAGTGTTTATTCAATACACTGTGCATCCAACGTTTCGGCCCGCATTGGGGCCTTTATCAAGGATAAATATATATATATATATATATATTTATTTATATTTATTTACCCTAGCAACCATGCATGGATTTAAAGAGATTGCTATATGAATAGGAGAGGCCTGAATAGAAAGACCAGTAATAAAAAGTAGCAATAACAATAAGGGGCAGATTTACTAAAAGTCAAAGTGAATTTGAGGGAATTGTCTCTTGAAAAGTAAAAAAATTCGAAATTCAAAGTAATTTATTGGATACTTCGACCATCGAATAGGATACTACGACTCGAATTTACTTCGACTTCGATTCGAAGTAAAAATCGTTCAAATATTCAACCATTCGATAATCAAAGTACTGTCTCTTTAAAAAAACTTTGACTTGCTATGTTAGCCTATGGGAACTTTCTACAAATTTTTTTCTTTACACATCGAATAAAATCCTTTGATCGATCGTTAAAATCCTTCGAATCGATCTAATCGTTCGAACGATTTTTATTCGACCGCAGGATTGCCAAATTTGTTGAATATTCGAATTCGAAGTTTTTTAATTCGATGGTCGAATTTCAAAAGTTTTTTGTATTCGAAACTTGCCCCTAAATGTGTAGCCTTACAGAGCATTTGTTTATAGATGGGGTCAGTGACCCCCATTTGAAAGCTGGATAGGGTCCGAAGAAAAAGGCAAATAATTGAAAAAACTATAAATAATGAAGACCAATTGCAAAGTTGCTTAGAACTGGTCATTCGATAACATACTAAAAGTTATCTTAAGGGTGAACCACCTCTTTTAAGGCCATTCGCTAACACTGATACATGGTTACAGTTAGGGTTGCCACCTGGCCGGTAGAAATGATGCCAATGTTATTAATAGGATAAAACGGCAAGAATACAGGAAGGCCGGTATTTTTTTCCAGAAAAGGTGGCAACCCTAGTTACAGGAAGAATCTGCAGCTGTATGAAAAGAGACTGCCGCGGTTCCTTTGTAGTACATTCTGCTACAGACGACTGCCGTAAGAAGCCAAAGTATAAATCATAATTAGAGCAAACTAGTAAGTGGAATAATAAACCTATTACCATTTACGTAATCGGGTATTAGAACAGCATGAATGAAGTCTCTAATCATAGCATTAGTACGTGGAACCAACTGCAGCTTTACTTCTAGAAAAGATCCTGAATTTATTTGCCTAGAGCCGTCCCTCAATATAACCTCCAGCTGTGAGTGTATGTATATATATATATACACACATACATACATACATACATACATACATACACACACACACACACACATACATATACACACACACTGCAGCTCTAACTGTAACAGGAAGAAGTGTGGAAGCAAAAGACACAACTCTGTCTGTTAATTGGCTCATGTGACCTAACAAGTATGGTTTGTTGGTATATATGTGTGCACAGTGAATCATACAATCCCAGGGGGCGGCCCTTATTTTTTAAAATGGCAATTTTCTATTTATGATTACCCAATGGCAAATGCTACTAAACAAGTACATTATCATGAAAATGATTTATTTACATGAAGC
The DNA here is from genome assembly GCF_017654675.1 of Xenopus laevis. Lineage (NCBI taxonomy): Eukaryota > Metazoa > Chordata > Amphibia > Anura > Pipidae > Xenopus > Xenopus laevis. Next base: position 143,557,858 of record NC_054375.1, read on the forward strand.
AGGGTTTTACACATGAGCTGTTTTTTGCAATATATTTTTAGAGAGACCTACATTGTTTGGGGGGGTATAGTTTTCCTTTAAAGAAGTGATCCCCAACCAGTGGCTCATTATGGACATGTTTCTCCCCAACCCTTTGGATGTTGCTCTCAGTGGCCTCACAGCAGGAGCTTATTTTTGAATTCCAGGCTTTGAGGTTTTTGTTGTATAAAAACCAGTTGTACTGCCAAACAGAGCCTCCTGTAGCTGCCAGTCCACATTGGGGCTACCAAATGGCCAATCACAACCCTTATTTGGCCCCACCCAACTATTTGTATACTTGTGTTGCTCCCCAACTCTTATTATATTTGAATGTGGGTCATGAATAAAAAAAAAAAAAAAAAAAAAAAAAGGTTGGGGACTCAGCTTAATGGAAAAGTTCAGTGTACAAATAAAGGTACTAGGTAAATAGAAAGGCTGTGCAAAATAAATAAAAGTTTCTAATATAGTTAGATAGCCAAAAATGTAATGTATAAAGGCTGGAGTGACTGGATGTGTAACATAATAGCCAGAACACTACTTCCTGCTTTTCAGCTCTCTAACTCTGAGTTAGTCAGTGACTGTAAGGGGGGCCACATGGGACATAACTGTTCAGTGAGTTTGTAATTGATCCTCAGCATTCAGCTCAGATTCAAAAGCAACAGTTATGACGCATGTACCCCCCCCCCGCAAGTCTGTGATTGGTTACTGCCTTGTAACCAATCATTGGAAGCCAAGAGAGCTGAAAAGCAGGAAGTAGTGTTCTGTTCAACATCCAGTCACTCCAGCCTTTATACATTACATTTTTGGCTAACTAACTTAGAAACATTTATTTTGCACAGCCAATCTATTTACCCAGTTTTTATTTTTACACTGAACATGGTTTTTTTTTTTTTTCTTTTATCAACGCAACGCCTCCTAATTTTACTCTGACAAACTTTCATAGCCACCGATAACTTTTATTGTTGAGAAAACAATGAGTTTGCTTGTGTAGATAACATGATTAAAGGGGTGGTTCCCCTTTTACTTTAACTTTTAGTATGTTAAAGAATGGCCAATTCTAAGCAACTTTTCAATTGGCCTTCATTTTTTAGTTATTTGTCTTCTTCTTCTGACCTTTTCCAGCTTTCAAATGGGGGTCACTGACTCTATCTAAAAAAACAAAACAAATGCTCGGCAAGGCTACAAATGTTGTTGCTACTATTTTTCATTACTCCTTTTCTATTCGGTCCCTCTCTTATTCATATTCCAGTCTCTTATTTAAATCAATATATGGTAGCTAGGGTAAGTTGGACCCTAGCAACCAGATTGTTGAAACTGCAAACTGAAGAGTTTTCCCTTTAACAGAAAAATATATTGTATATTAAATTTTGGGTAAGCCACCTGTTTATAGAGTATTTGGCAGAGAACATTTCCTCTGCACAACACATTGTACTTTTTTTAAGGACGAGTCTATGTTTGTGCAGCGGCAATCTTATTTACTCATAACAAGTGGGGCATGTGCCATATGCTCTAGGCATGGGCGTTGGCAGAGCTCATTATTAATCAAAGGCACTCGCAGGCCAACGAGTCTTAGTTCCTCTTTGAATGCAGCCTCGCTATAATGGCTGGGGATGAGGTTCATAGCTGTACCCACAATTCCTGGTACTTTATAGAAAGGTTCATTCTGATAGCAGAACTACACTGCATTGTTATTCGCTGAAGAAGGGCTTCCTATATACACAATAGGGTGCAGTGGTTCACCTTTACGTTAGCTTTTAGTTTGATTATAGAATGGCCAACTCTAAGCAACTTTTCAATTGGTCTTCATTTATTTTTTTAATAGTTTTTGAATGATTTGCCTTCTTCTTCTGACTCTTTCCAGCTTTCAAATGAGGGTCACTGACCCCATCTAAGGCTACACATGTATTATTATTGCTACTTTTTATTACCCATCTTTCTATTCAGCCACTCTCCTATTCCAGTCTTTTATTCAGACCAATGCATGGTTGCTAGAGCAATTTGGACCCTAGCAACCAGATTGCTGAAATTGCAAACTGGAGAGCTACTGAATAAAAAGCTAAATAAACGCAAAAAGCACAAGTGATAAAAAATGAAAACCAATGACGAATTGGTCACTCTCTATGTCATACTCAAAGGAACGTTGCATTATAAAGAGGGGCATGGTCAGTGTTTTGGCTGTATAGGTATAGGATCCGCATTGCCGAAACCCGTTATCCAGAAAGTGCCGAATTACAGGAAGGCCATCTCCCATAGAATCCACTTTAATTTAAGAATGCAATTGTTTTACAGCATCTCCTCTGTAATAATTAAACAGTAGCGTGTACTTGATCCTAAGATAAAATTAATCCTTAATAGAGGCAAAACCAGCCTATCTGGTTTATTTAATCTTTATTTTTTTAGTGGATTTAAGATATGTAAATCTAAATTACAGAAAGACTCTTTATCTGGAAAGCCCCAGGTCCTGAGCATTCTGGATAAGGGTCCACACAGGGCGTTTTGGGGAGATTTAGTCGTCTGGAGACTAATAGCCTCGTTTTTGCGGCGACCAATCTCCCCAAACGCCTTCCCTGTTCCTGCGCTGGCTAAAATGAAAAAACGCCGGACCTAATCACACGCGGCGGTTCGTTTTCCGAAGTCGCCTCACGAGGAAACTTATGGCGACTTCGGAAAACGAATCGGCGCATGTGATTAGCGCCGGCGTTTTTTCATTTTAGCCGGCGCATATTCAGGGAAGGCGATTAGTCAGCAAGCGACCAAATCTCCCCAAAACGCCCTGTGTGGCCCGACGCTAACAGGTCCTGAACGAGGACTGGAGGGCCCAGGCACATTTGGGTCCCCTGTGGTGCAAATGGGAGATGTAAGCGGAAGTTTTCGACACTGCACTGTGTTTGTAAATGAGCGCTTGAGACTTTACTAGTTTTCTGGCTATTTCACAGTTTGTATACGGCTGCCTCAACAGCAAGCAAGCACTCATGCTGCGAGTCACTGACAAGTTTCCTCTGCTCTTAACAGATTGATTCCAGCACGAGTCATGAGTTGTTATAAAATGCACTCTAAGCCTTTTTTTTTTTTCAGACTGTCTTCCTTTTAAAGAGGAAATTCACATTCAAAGGGAATATCAACCCAAACAAAAAGTTTTTGCCTGTCATAATTCTAAGTAACTTTGAAATGTACATTCATTACCAATTTTGTATGGATTTTACGTAACTATTGAAAGCAGAGTCTGTCCCTTTGTATTCTCTGCACTGGTGGTTCAGACTGTTGATACAATTTTAGACAAGGTATCGGATTAACAGACTTGTCTTTGCTGGGGAACCAAGACTTTTGCAACATTGTTTAAAATTGAACAACCAGGAGTCAAGCGCTGCTTTCAATAGCAATGGTTTTTACAAATAACATAAAAGCACTGACATTTTTTATTAAATGTATATTGCAAACTTGCTTAGAATTATATTTTCTTTTGTCAATTTTGAATTTTGGGGTTAAGTTGCACTTTAAGTTACTCTTTAAATTTCCTATTCTTAGCCGCTTTTCAATTGATCTCCATTTTTTATACCTTTTGAATCACCGACCTCCCTCTTCGGCCTCTCTCTAGATTACAGTTTAAAATGCAGTCTGGATTTTGGGGATGACTGGTCCCAGCAGGTAACGTGCTATTAATCTGCAGGGCTATGATTTTACCGTTATTACTGTGACCTGTTATCCAGAATGCTCGGGACCTGGGGCTTTCCGGATAACGCGTCTTTCCGTAATTTGGATCTTCATACCTTAAGTCTACTAGAAAATCATTTAAACATTAAATAAACCCAATAGGCTGGTTTTGCTTCCAATAAGGAATAATTATATCTTAGTTGGGATCAAGTACAAGCTGCTGTTTTATTATTACAGAGAAAAAGGAAATCATTTTTAAAAATGTGGATTATTTGATTATAATGGAGTCTATGGGAGACTGTCTTTCCGTAATTCGGAACTTTCTGGATAACGGGTTTCCGGATAACGGATCCCATACCTTAAAGGGGTTGTTCAAATTAAATTAACTTTTAGTATGATGTAGAGAGTGGCATTCTGAGACAATTTGCAATTGGTTTTCATTTTTTGTGTGTGTTTTTTGGGTAATTAAGCTTTTTATTCAGCAGCTCTCCATTTTTTTTAAATATCAGCAATCTGGTTTCTAAGGTCCAAACTACTCTAGCAACCATGCATTGATACGAATAAGAGATTGGAATATGAATAGGAGAGGCCTGAATAGAAAGAGGAGTAATACAAAGTAGTAATAACAATAAATGTGTAGCCTTACAGAGCATTTGTTTTTTAGATGGGGTCAGTGACCCCCATTTGAATGCTGGAAACCGCCAGAAGAAGCAGGCAAATAAATCAAAAACTATTAAAAAAAAGAAATAAACTGATGCCAATTGAAAGTTGCTTGGAATTATCCATTCTAGGACATTAATACAGGTATGGGATTATCCGGAAACCCATTATACAGAGAGCTCCAAATTACGGAAAGGTCATCTCGAATAGATGCCATTCTTTCCCCAAATAATCCAAATTTTTAAAAATGATTTAATTTTTCTCTGTAATAATAAAACAGTACTTGATCCAAACTAAAATTTAATCACTGAAGGCAAAAAATCCTCCTGGGTTTAATCCATGTTTAAATCTTATTTTAGTAGAGAAGGTATGAAGATCAATATTACAGAAAGATCCTTTATCTGGACAACCCCAGGTCCAAGCATTCTGAATAACAGGTTCCATAACCGTAGTTAACTTAAAAGGTGAACCACCCCTTTAAGTGTAGTAGAAAATCATTTAAACATTAAATAAACCCAATAGGCTGGTTTTGCTTCCAATAAGGATTAATTATATCTTAGTTTGGATCAAGTACAAGTTACTGTAATTTAAAGATTATTTGGATAAATTGGGTCTATGGGAGATGGCCTTTCTGTAATTTGGAGCTTCCTGGATAACAGGTTTCCGGATAACTGATCCCATACTTGTACTTTCTTTTATCATCTGTTTAGACCGTCTGCTATTCATCTTCCAGTCTCTTACTGAAACAACTGCCTGGTTGCTAAGATAAATTGAACCCTAGCAACCAAAACTGCAAACTAAACAGCATAAGAAAAAAAAAAAAAAAAAAAAAGGAATACAGGTATGGGACCTATTATCCAGAATGCTTCGGACCTGGGGCCTTCCAGATAACGGATCCTTCCGTAACTTGTATCTTCATACCTTAAGGGGCAGATTTATCAAAGGTCAAGGTGAATTTTCGGATTAAAATAATTCGAATTTCGAGCTATTTGTGTACAGGGAATAGTCCAAATTTGATTCAGGAAAAAAAAATCTAAATTTATCATGTATCAAAATTCAACTTTGACCATTCGCCATCTAAAACCTGCTGATTGCTGTTTTAGCCTATGGCGGACCTCCTAGAACCCATTTGGAGTCAATTGGTGGACTTTGAAAAATAGAAGTCTTTTTTGGGGAAAACTTTGATTCGAATTTGATCGAATGCGCCGTTACTTCGAATCGTATGATTCAAATTCGGCCAAATAAGGACCTATTCGGCCAAAAAAACAAAAAACTTTGACATAATTTCGGTTGGTCTTTTGAATTCGAATTTCGAAGTTCAAAGTCTACTGGAAAACCATGTAAACATTTAATAAACCCAATGGGTTAGTTCTACATTCAATAAGGATTAATGATATTTTAGTTGGGATCAAGTACAAGTTACTGTTTTATTATTACAGAGAAAAAGGAAATCATTTTCAAAAATTTGGATTATTTGGATAAAATGGAGTCTATGGGAGACAGCCTTTCCGTAAATCTGTATAATGGGTTTCCGGATAACGGATCCCATACCTGTATTATAAAAAAATAATAATAATTCAAAACCCACAAAATATATTTCAGTATCGCCTTACAAATGTGTGTTTCTATGGGACACTGCTGAACGGATTGTCGTTTAGGCAGAATTGCTACGGGCCATTTTCAGTTTGGAGTGGAAAGTCCAGTTTTTCAGATCACTCTTAAATGGGTGTATTTATGGTTATGTAACAAGATAATCAGAAAAATGCAGCTTAAATATATACTATATTATAAATACACAAACTGCCACTGACTTGCCTTTAATGACAAGCAAGTGTCATTAAAGGAGGACTAAACCCTAAAAATGAATATGGGTAAAAATGGCATATTTTATATACTGAACTTATTGCACGAGGCTAAAGTTTCAGCTTGTCAATAGCAGCAATGATCCAGGACTTCAAACTTGTCACAGGGGGTCACCATCTTGGAAAGTGTCTGTGACACTCACATGCTCAGTGGGCTCTGATTGGCTGTTGAGAAGCTAAGCTTAGGGCTCGTCACTAATTATCCAGCAGAAAATGAGCTTCCCCTGTAATATAAGCGGATGCTACAGGGCTGATAATTAATTCTGATGCTAATTGCACTGGTTTCTGTGTTGCCATGTAGTAATTATCTGTATTAATTACTAATCAGCCTTATATTGTGACATTTCTATTCTATGTGTACTGTATATTGTGAGTGGGTCCCTAAGCTCAGTAAGTGACAGCAGCACAGAGCATGTGCAGTGAATCAGCAGAAAAGAAGATGGGAGCTACTGGGGCATCTTTGGAGACACAGATCTTTACTGCTAAATGGCTGTGGTTGCCTTGGGCTGGTACAGAAATCCAAAACATAATGTGCAACATTTCTAGCTACTTCTTTATTTAGGATTTAGTTCTCCTTTAAGGAGAATGGCTGGTCTTTACATGGCTTTACTGCCTTTTAGCACCTGGGTCCTAGGTTTAATTCCAGGCAGGACACTATCTGCACACTATTTATGTTCTCTCTCTGCCTGCCTGGGCCTCCTTGGGGTACTCCAGTTTACTCCCACGCCGACCAGTGTGTATCTTAGATTGTCAGCTCCACTGGGACAGGGACTGATGTGAATGATGTATAATCTATATAAGGTGCTATATAAAGAATAACGCCTCCATTGCAGTCCAGCCAGGCTATTCATTTGGGTACACTAAAGCTCCCAGGAGTTTATTTAAACAAAGCAAAAGAAAGTATGAAGAGCAATGGCAGCGTCTCCCTAAAGTAAACGAATACCAAATATGTAAAGGATTATAGGAGAATGCAATACACTCTGATCCTGAATGAGACTCGTTTTATAACGGCCTTCCCGTTAGCCTCGCTAAATGCATGGATCCTGCTTTACATAATGCCACGGCACAGCACTACCCTCATGGCAGGAAAAAAAAGTACTAAAGAACTTTAAATGACAACATTTTTAATTATCACTTGATGAGGTAGTGTCCCCCCCCCAGAATTTCTGCATCATTGATTCCTCGGGATGCCTTCACTTTCGAATGTGAGGGCTGTTAACGCGTAATTGGTTTTCATTTTTTCTTATTATTTGTGGTTTTTGAGATATTTCGTTTTGTCAATTTCCCAGCTGCCCCTGGTCATGTGACTTCTGCCTGCACTTTAGGAGAGAAATGCTTTTTGGCAGGCTGCTGTTTTTCCTTCTCAATGTAACTGAATGTGTCTCAGTGAGACATGGGTTTTTACTATTGAGTGTTGTTTTTATATCTACCAGGCAACTGTTATCTTGTGCCAGTGAGCTGTTATCTGGTTACCTTCCCATTGTTCTTTTGTTTGGCTGCTGGGGAAAAAGGGAAGGGGGTGATATCACTCCAACTTGCAGTACAGCAGTAAAGAGTGATTGAAGTTTATCAGAGCACAAGTCACATGACTTGGGGCAGCTGGGAAATTGACAATATGTCTAGCCCCATGTCAGATTTCAAAATTGAATATAAAAAAATATGTTTGCTCTTTTGAGAAATGGATTTCAGTGCAGAATTCTGCTGGAGCAGCACCATTAACCGATTCATTTTGAAAAAAAATTTTTTTCCCATGACAGTATCCCTTTAAGAGCGGTGGGAGGACAGAAGGTAGGTGTAGAACATCACAGCTGTGGGGGTTGTTCACCTTTAAATTAACGGTTAGTATGATGTAGATACAGATATTCTGAGACAATTTGCAATTGGTTTTCATTTTTTTATTATTTGTGGTTATTTATTCAGCAGCTCTGTAGTTTGCAATTTCAGCAGTCTAGTTGCTAGAGTCCAAATTACCTTAGCAACCATGCACGGATTCGAATAAGACCCTGGAATATGAATAGGAGAGGCCTGAATAGAAAGATGATTGATAAAATACAAAACATTTGTAGCCTTACAGAGGATTTGTTTTTAGATGGCGTCAGTGACTCCCTTTTAAAAGCTTGAAAGAGTCAGAAGAAAAAGGCAAATAATTAAAAAAAAAAAAAAAAAAACTATAGAAAATAAATAATGAAGACCAATAGAAAAGTTGCTTAGAATTGGCCATTCTATAACATACTAAAAGTTAACTTAAAGGTGAACCACCCCTTTAAGATAAACTTCAGTTCCCTGGTAAATCTGCCAAGCCGTTGGCTACCAGCCCACAAGCCGAATGTCATATGAATGGAAGCCGTCTGTCACTCACCTGCCCAAAAATGCACGTGGCCAAAGACAGAGATGTCACGAGCAGGGACAGACAGTTTCCATTCATTTGAATGACAGAGGGTAGGTACATGATGGGTGTTGGGGGCAGAATGAAATACATGTGCCAGAAGTCTCACTGCTTAGAGAGATTGTTATAGCTACTTTTTATTAATCATCTTTCTATTCAGACCTTATGCTATTTATATTCCAGTCACTTATTCAAATCAATGCATGGTTGCTAGGGGACTTTGCAACCCTAGCAACCCCATTGCTGAAATTGCAAACTGGAGAGCTGCTGAATAAAAAGCGAAATAACTCAAAAACCACAAATAAATTGCTAATTGTCTCAGAATATCATTCTATGCGTCATACTAAAAGTTAATTTGAAGACAAACAACCCCTCTAATATTATAGTACCCCCTCTTGTAAATTATAAGGATATTATTACAGATGAGTTTCACGACCATATAAAACATAAACGTGGCCGACAGTGACTTCTAATATCCTCCTATTTCGCATCAGGTGGTACTTTATTATAATACACAAGTTTCAGTGAGTCATGTGACAGAAATGACATCACTACTCACCGTTTATAACATCAGTACTCATCGTTTATAAGGATATAATTTAAAGGATATTGATGGCTTTTATGTATTATAAGTCAATATACATGTTTATTTCCTCTCCAGGGGTTATTAGTGTGTCCCTCCCATACTCAGGCGGAAGGAGTAAGTACTACATAAGAAGGAGGTGCACTTAAAGTGAAGTGCAGTAAGGATTAGATGCAGCAGACAGTGAGTAAGCCTGGGAGATCATACTAATCCGTGTATGGAAAAAATAGTGTAAGGTGCTGTCTCTGCAGAGCGAATTTCAAAACATAGCAAGCAAAGTATGCCAAACGCTACTAGCCAAATCGCAGTAAGCATTTACTGGTATCCAGTGGGGAGTTAGTTGTATGCCACAATTTGATTGGCTGCCATTGGCTTGGTCGTACTAGGCACTGTTGTTAGTTAGTACTTATTGCACTTAGTAGCAATGCTACATAGAGTAGGTGGGAAAGGAATACAACAAGGAGTGCTGCCAAGTGAGGAGAGTACTCACCGCTTTCAATCTCGCCCCCCTTCTTCGCGGTAGCCGCGTTGCCCATGGTGGGGGGCGGACGGGTCCTCTAAGTTCTGGACAAACGCCCCCCACCGATAATTTTAAGACCTGTGAGGAGAAATCATTCCATTACTATTGGGTTACACACTGATCGCAGTCCATATGTAAAGCTTTAAATATATTAGTATAGAGGGATTCAACATCAACAGCTTTGCCAAGTATGAATTTATTACTGTCAGTCTGGCTGTGCCCAATTATGCCAGGATCAGGAACACCTCACATGTGTGGCCTTTCAGCTGCCAGATTTTTATCTCCATTCCAACCATCAAGTCTGTAGGTAGAAAGCTGGCCAACATGTTGGCTGAAAGTACAGTTGCTTTTATGGCCCCGTTTCCAATTAAATAGCACATAATAATTTAGATTTTGGTTAAATACATGTCCTTGCTGCCCCATAGCATTCCACGTTAGCCCTTGGCCTGTATAATGATGTAAATAAAGGTGCTCTCACGGCTGTAAATGAGAACAGACACTATAACACAGTGTTCCTCCAGATGCACTACATCTCCCAGTAACCCTCATCACACTCATCAGAGATACTGGGAGGGGCTAAAATATGCCAAGCTCTAATCATGGACTTTGTGCGGAGGTAGAATTGTGGCCTGATAGCATGGGGCACTAGATCAGATTGCAGCCACAGCACTATCTACCTGTGTATTTCCTCCTGGTTCTTCCCAAACTCCCAAAACATAAAAGGCGGGTTAACTGGCAAATGCGGAAACTGATGTGAGAGGGGCCTTGGATTGCAAGCTCCAGGGGTCAGTGAGTGGAGCACTGCAGGATATATATAAATAAAGAATAACAATACGGACAAACTCCAGGCCTACATGGTGGTACTCAGGTACCTCCCCCTGAATAGAAGAGGGGTGTCACTGATACAACCTGCCTTACTCCCCACCCTGGGACTTGATCAGGGGCATCCCATCCCCACAGGCCAGCCCAGCACCCTCAAACCTTCAGCACAGCACCCCTTTAGTAAAGCACAGCACCCCTACAGTACAGCACCCCTTCAGTAAAGCACAGCACCCCTATAGTACAGCATCCCTACAGCACAGCACCCCTACACTACAGCATCCCTACAGCACAGCACAGTACCCCTACAGCACCCCTTCAGTAAAGCACAGCACCTTAGTACAGCACCCCTACAGTACACTACCCCTTTAGTACCGCACCCCTACAGCCCAGCACCCCTACAGCCCAGCACCCCTACAGTACAGAACAGCACCCCTAGAGTTATACACAAACACACCTCTTTATCTGCAGCACTGCAAATCCCAGCAGCCCCTAATGTCATATAACATGGAAGAAGGAAGAGCTGGAATGTGCAGTCAGATAACTAGCGCTTACAGCTGCTACAAACTCCCAGCATCCCCTCGTAGCGCTGGTAAGGAATGCTGGGAAGTGTAGTGCAACCTAATCAGAGGAGGGTACAGAGCCACTACTAATAACGCCTTGGGCCTGTCCATCCATCAGCCAAAGAGCCCAGCTCGGATACCTGTGGGAAGCGATAAGACGGGCCTGCTGGCTCTCCTCCCACCGGACACCTCCAGCACCCGCTCGCCGCCTCCCTTTTCACCTCTAGAACCCCGCAGGCCGCGGAGCCTTTTCCCTCCTCCTCTGCGAACCCTGTAAGACCCCCCCACTCACCTGATTAGCTCCGCCTTGTTCGTCGTCACTCAAACCTTGTCACCCAATCACGGTACGTAGCCCCTCCCGCCCCCTGGACAAACCGTTTCGAATCGAGCTCCCTTAGTGCTCCCCGTAAGTCCCACCCCTTTTTTTGACGATCACCGGTAAAGAGGTAAAGCCTAATCCCACCTCCCCTCCCTGTCACCCAGGAGACGGGTGTCCTGACGTCACGCAGGAAAGAAGCCAATGAGAAGGCGTGGGAAACCAGAGTCTCCGCCTAACGCTGGTCGTTGCCTATAGTCTCGCTCTCACTGGCAGCAGAAAGGCGGGACAAATCTGCAGGTTAATGATTGGATCAGCTGCTGCTTTGACGCCATCGGGATATTTATAGAAAGTACCCAGATCCCGCCTCTTTCAGCTCCAGGGTTGTTAACTCTGTAACCGCTAGAGCTGCGGGAGCGCATGCGCAATTTAGTCTGACGTTTCAATGTGCGTTAGTACTTTGCCTATGCGCGCACAGAATTGTGGGTGATCTGCTTGTTAGTTGGCTCCTGAATTAGACATTTTCTTTCCGTAATGTTTTTGACATTCCTAATTGCAGCCTCTTTATCGCCTGGCAACACATTTCTTTATACCAGACAGACAGGTGGTAAATATGTTTACAGTCTGGGGTCTGTAGTTCTGATTGGTTGGCGCTGTGATGTGCTGACACGTGATCATGTGGCCAGTGACTTAACTAGATATGACTGGGCCCCACAGCAAATGATCTATTCAGGCCCACAGAATGTCTATAGGTTTTACCAATATTTATGGAAAGTGTATATGAGTTAGGCCCCTCCCCTGCAGCCACAGGGTCTGCCCCGCCCCCTGCATGTGATGATCAATACTGTGTAATACGTCATCAGTATGGGAGAGAGTCTCACAGTATCTAATGACCCCGCAGGGTTACCAGCTAAATTGGCCTATTAATTTAAAGCCCAGGCAGGTTTTGAAGTACTAGCCAAGGTACAGATTTGGGCTACATTTTGGGCCCTTGGCTGGCTTTTACTTTGGAAACCTACCAAAGTAATTTCTTGTCCTAATGTGCATCTCCCGGTGCATGCTGGGTAATGTTGTTTTTGTTTAACAATTTGCCAAGTTTAATGTTAAGACTACAATCCCCAGCATGCAATGGGGCTGACTTGTGTAGAAGTCTTGGAGTTACCAGATTTTGGGCTCGGTACCCCAAGTCTCCCGTCACTCTGAAGCATTCTTTAGTTTTTCCTGTGACTTTTCTCAATTTCAGACAACTTCGGGGCAAAAAATCTGCTGGCCACCTAAATGTCTAGAGGTTGAGCTGTTTTACAAATATTTATTGAAATTGTATGTGAATTAGGGACCCCTATATCTCCTGTAGTTACGCCCCTGGTGAAGGGGGGCAAATCTTTCCTGTTTTGCTTCATGGAAAAATGTGCAAATCAATAAAAATTGAAAAAGGCGTATTTATACATCTATTTGTTTATTTTTAAGACTTTTTTTCACTGCACACATTGTGCTATTTTTGGGCTACTTTCAAGTTGCTCTTGGCTAGTTTTGGGTTGGTTTTGTAGCCGACTTTGGCTGGTTTAGACCTGACAACCCTGTAGCACGGTGACCCCAGTATGGGAGGGTGTCTCATAGTATGTAATGGCATAGACACCCCTAAAATCTAACAGCTGCCAGTAAAGTCACAGCAAAATGTGCCCCCCTTACTCTCCAAAACTTGGTGTGACCTGTCCCATCCCCTATAGACCAGTACGACATGGTGGATTCTGAAATGATCAGTTTAGTCCAGGTGCGTCACTCAAATACACAGTGGGCCAAAATTAAAAAACAAAAGCTCCAAGTCGAGGGCCGGAACAGGTTCAGTGTTTATTGAAAACGAATTGAAATGACCTTATAGTATATATTGAACCTGGAACTACCACAGCACAGAAGTTATTTCCTATCAAACAACATTAATCTTTATGAAGTGTTTATATAGAGAAATTTAAAGTGAAAACATTTCCCGGAGGAACCCTCCGAATTTACCTCGATATTTTCTGCTACACACTCCGATCAAATCCTCTCGGATTTTTTTACGCTTATTTATGATTATTCCCGAAATTTTGCTTCGGCGGAAAAAAAAAACAAAACAGATTTTCACGACTTTTTCAGATTTTTCCATCCGATTGTTACGTTTTTTTTAATTTTCGCCCGAAAACTTTGGCGTATTGCACGAAACCCAGTGCACATGAAAAACTCATTGGGACTTCTTCCATTGACTTATATGCAACCTCGACAGGTCTGAGATGCCAGATTTTCAGATTCAGACTTTTCCATCCTCAGGGTTTAACACATTCAGAAAAATTCGTCATTTTTTTTAAAAGTCGTGATTTTTGCATTTAGAGTTTAGTAAATAATACCCTTGGTGTTTCATCTTGGATACAAGTTCATCTATGTCTGGGGTCAGGCTCTGAGCTGAGTCCACCTTCCGTTTAGCCGCCATTTTTCAGGGAGAGGGGTAACGCTAGCTCCACAGGCGGAACATTTCATTGACGTTGCGTCACACTAACAGTGCATTGTGGGACTTGCAGTTCTAATAGTGTGGAGGCAATATACCGGCAGGCCAGATCTAATAATAATTAGAAATTATCATGTGGGCCAAAGATAATCTCTTTGTGGGCAGGTCCTGAGTTTGGCACATGTGGTTTAGTCGGTTCCAGTTATGATTCTCCGCTCTAAGAGAGAGGCTTCACCAGGGGAAACATTTCATGGCCTCACGTGTGAACTGAATGCTCCCCATATTGATCACCTGATATTTGTTTGTGAGTATGAGCCTGATATGTTACAATTCCTTTGTAAATTTTGTAACAGGGAAGCTCTTTCACTGGGAGACGTGTGCTCAGGGTCGGATTGGGGGGCCCACCACAACTTCTGGTCCAGGGCCCCCTACTGTGGTGCGTCGAGCTTGGCACTACTGTGTGAGGGCACCGCTCAGGGCACATGCATGAACGGCGCCATGCGCAAGCTGCGTCGCTTAGCGCGCATGCGCAGTGCCGAAAGCTTCCCCCCCAAATCGGGAGAAGGGGTCTGACCCACGAGGGTCGGGGCCCACCGCTGCGTGTGCTCAAGTCATTTGTTATGTGAAGAGCAATTTCAGCAGAGTGTCTGGAGCCATTACTATAAGCCTATTAGTGATGTGTGGGCCAGCCCGATACCCGCGGGGCCCCTGGCACTCCTCCACCTTCAAATGCTGACTTTCGACTTCATAGCCATGCACCTGCTCATCTCTTTTTTCTATTAAAGGAACCCGGATGTGGGCAGGGGCTGAGGGAGGGCGGGTTGGGAAAAACCTGACCCGCACATCACTAAAGCCTATCAGCTACATACTAGCAGTGCCCTCAGCAATACTATAGTTGGGCCAGTTACCAGTGAGGGAGGATGAATTCTCTTGGCAGAAGTCAGATTGCTCACTACCTATTTGTACAGAGATGAAGCTGCTGAATTGATCCCAGATATGGGATCAGTTATCCAGAAAGCTACGAATTACCTACATGAAGGCTGTCTCCCTCTTAGAGGTAGTTCACCTCTAATCGGCTCGCCTTTGCGGCGACCAATCTCCCCAAACGCCTTCCTTCACTCTTCGCCGGCTAAAATTAAAAAATGCCAGCGCTAATCACATGCGGCGGTTCGTTTTCCGAAGTCGCCCGAAGTTTCCTCGTGAGGCGTTTTTTTCAATTCAGCTGGAGCAGAGCGAGGGAAGGCGTTTGGGGAGATCTCCCCAAAATGCCCAGTGTGGATTTACCCTAAATCTACTAGAAAATCAAGTTAACATTAAATAAACCCAATAGGCTGGTTTTGCCTCCAATAAGGATTAATTATATCTTAGTTGGGATCAAGTACAAGTAACTTTTATTATTACAGAGAAAAAGGAAATCATTTGTAAACATTTGAATGATTTGATTAAAATAAGAGTCTATGGGAGACCACCTTTCCGTAATTCCGAACTTTCTGGACAACAGGTTTCCGGATAATGGAACAAATACCTGCATAGGGTATCAGTATGTTAAAGGAAACCCATTCTGAAAATAAAAATGTAATAAGCATCATGCCATGCAAAGTTCCAAATATGATCGCTAAAAAGTATAGACTTGTTTTGAAAAATGAAGTTACTCAACTCCCCGAATCCTTCTCTCTCTCTACACACAGGCTTTGCACTGGAAGGACAGTTAGTCGTCATATTATTGGAGCTTGGATCGTCATTCCTTAATCTTGGGTCACCAGAAGTTGCTGGACTACAACTCCCAAAATGAGGGGGTACAAGACCCCCGTTTCAAAGCCTATGCAGGGCCAGACAATGGCTGTGCATTATTAAAGGGGTTGTTTGCCTTTAAATTAACATTTAGTATGTAGAGTGATATTCTGAGACAATTTGCAACTGGTCTTAATTTTTTACTTGTGGTTTCTGAGTTATTTAGTTTTTTATTCAGCAGCTCTCCAGTTTACAATTTCAGCAGTCTCGTTGCTAGGATTCAAAAGACCCTAGCAACCATGCACAGATATGAATAAGAGGCTGGACAATGAATAGGAGAGGGTTGAATAGAAAGAGTGATAAAAAGTAACAATAAATCTGCAGATTTACAACGTGCTTGTTTTTTTTAGATGAGGTCATTGAACTCACCCCTCCATTTGAACACTAAAGAGGCATATTTTTTTAAAAAAAATGTATAAATATATATATATATATATATACAGTATATATGGAAGACCAAGTGAAAAGTTGCTAAGAAATGGCCTTTCTATAACAAACAAAGTTAAAGGGGTGGTTCACCTTTTAGAATGGCCAATTCTAAGCAACTTCTCATTTGGTTTTCACTATTTATTTTTATGTTAAGTTTTATAAAGATTTGCCTTTTTCTTCTGACTCTTATGTGCATCGCTGACCCCATCTAAAAAGCAAATGCTTTGTAAGGCTACAAATGTATTGTTATTGCTAATTTCTATTTCTCATCATTCTACTTATTATATTTCAGTCTCTTCAAATTAACACATGGTTGCTAGGGTAATTTGGACCCTAGCTACCAGATTGCTTAAAATGCTAATTGAAGAGCTGCTGAATAAAAAGCTAAATAATGGTGGCCATACAGGGGCAGATTAAAGGTGCAGATATCGTCCCTTTAGACCAATTTGGCGGTTTATCTGCCCATGTATGGGGGCTTCCGATGGGTCAGTCTGATCGATATCTGGCCATGATATAGATTGGGAAGGTTTAATTTTTCAGCCGATCGACCCATCTGAGCCCATTGCTCCTCGTAATCCAATCGTTCCTCTCTAGGATATAGCCCTGCCGTTGGTGGGCAAATCGGGGGAAAGATCCGCTCGATTGGTGATGTCGTTAAACGAGGGGATATATATGGGCAACCTCTCAATAAAACGGCCAGTCCTAGTTATGAGTAGAAAATACGAGTAAAACGAGTGACCACCCTTTTCCTAAATAATAAGTAATCAAATGTTAGGGGCAAATTTATCAAGGGATGAATTTCTAATCTGAACTTCAAAAAAGACCAACCAAAATTAAATCAAAGGTTTTTTTTTTTGGCTGAATAGGTCCTCTTTAGATCGAACAGGTCAGTTTTCGATCAAATTCGAATCGTACTAATTGATGTAATATCGCATTCGATTCAAAGTATATATTTATACATACATACATACATATATAAAATTTGATTTTTCAATGTCCACCAATTGACCCAAATATGTTCTAGGAGATCCCCCATAGGCTAAAACAGCAATTCTGCAGGTTTTTAGATGGTATGTCGAATTTTTAAGAGACAGAATACATTTCAAAATTCTATATTTTTTTTTAAATTCTAATCGAATTTGGACTATTCCCTAGTCGAAGTACACAAAAATTAGCTCGAAATTCGAATTTTCACTTCGACTTTTGATAAATCTGCCCCTTAAAGGAACAGTAACATCAAAAAAATTTAAGTGTTTTAAAGCAATGAATATATCATGTACTGATGTCCTGCACTGGTAAAACTGATCTGTTTACTTCAGAAACACTACTATAGTTCATATAAACAAGCTGCTGTGTAGCAATGGTGGAAATTGAAAAAAAGTCTGTATGGCACATGTTAAATAGTGGATAACAGATAACACCATTATGTTCTACAGAGCTTATCTGCTGTGTAACCTGAGCCTTTTCTCCTTTGAATGGCTGCCCCCATTACTACACAGCAGCTTATTTATATAAACTATAGTAGTGTTTCTGAAGCAAAGACCAGTTTTACCAGTGCAGGGCAACACTGCATTATATTTTTATTACTTTAAAACACTCATTTTTGATGTTACTGTTCCTTTAATGATCAGTAAAGTTTACAGCAGAGTCTACAACAAGAAATGGCTACCTTTATGACGGCTACACTCCTGTGAGCACAACTTGTATGCAGTTGGTCTTCCTGCTGGTACACCCTTGTACCTTCCTCAGTTGTACAAACCTGGGCAATAAAATTACCATCAGAATTCAAGTTGACAGTAGTTTGCTCTAAGTGCTTTTATTTAAGCAAATTCCTACTCACATATATAATTTTTTCTTAAAAAAAACACACATAAATGAATGGTCATCAACCATTAACAGCCAGTTAAGGCGGCCAAACAAAAATACAAAACAAGATAGGCTCCTGGAGTTTGGGAGGAGTCATTTACTGCCCCTCTGGGGATCTCCAAATATCTCAAGGACCTTGAGATGGTGATTTTTTGCAGCTGAAGAGCAACAGTCTGTAACATTTAGAAAAGAAAAAGTCTGTTGCAGAAGGTGCCGTATCCACAGACAAGTTTGATATTTCCTGGAAAACACTACACCAACCCTGCACATGTATGTGTGGTAGAGAGAGGATCCTAGCATGCTGAATGCAAGACAATTGTGCTATTAGATATATGCATTACCTAAACACAACAGGCAATACACTGGCTTCCAACAAGATAAAGGGGAACCATCACAAAAATAAGCATAATTAAGACACTTTCTAAATACAATCAATTAAAAATTCTGCATTGTATCTGAAATAATCAAGTTTATGTTCACGGTCCCTCTCTGAGCATGTTTCTCTTCTATTGCCTAGAAGATGTATTAGAGCTCACTCTATAAAAATCACCAGACATCATGTCTCTACATGCAGGATTTGTGGAATAGGCAGTTATTTTGTTAGATTTTGTTTATACTGGAATCAGTTATTTGAGTGAGCTCTAATACATCTGCTAGGAAAGAAGCCCTCCTATAAGATATATTGGATCTAACTGTCAATGAATATCTGACACCCAACTGCTGTATGTACACAGATTGAAGAGAAACAGATGCCGAATAGCGAAGATAAACTTTATTATTTCAGAAACAATGCGGAATATTTAATTGATTGTATTTAGAAAGTTTCTTATTTCAGTATGAGGAAGCTTATATTACATTTCCATTTTCGCGATAGTTCCCCTTTAACAGTGATCACTCACAAAGCCCATGTTTAGCCAAGGTAAGAGACAGTATGACCAATTAGCACCAGACTGCAGTGAGATTTAACTGCAGGGAATGAGGTCTTTCCACACAATGTACCGACATCCCTCAGTATAGGTGGCAAAAATGTGACAGACAATAGGTAGACATGGAAGCTATAAACGGTTACTAATAGAACTCCAGGGCCATTATATGCAGATCAAGGCCTTATTTTTACAGGAAAAAAAAAAGGAAAGACAAAGAAAGATGTTTGACAGAATGAAGTCTGCTAAGAAAGTTTAAATGGAAAGGCCCTGGGAGTATTGGAAATAAAAAAAAAAATTTTAAAGTTGTCAGGCGAAACACAATAGTGATGTGGAAAGGCAGGAGGTGTCTGGTTAACACAGGAAGACTGGTTTTGTGTAGAGAAAAATCCTTCTAATTGGCGTGTGGAACTACCAGCAAGCGAGACACAGGAGAGACTGTGCAGAAGTGTAAGCTGGCAGTGATTGTAGAAGCCAGGAGCCCCGAGACTGTCGTGCTAGAGAGTTCTTGGCAGTTTCCCTGCTGCCACTCATAATGCCCCTCTATTGCCGAGATCACATACAGTCCATGGAATTCTCTGGGAGAGTGTTAAGTGCAGCTGCGAGACCCTTCGATGGGGCACAGTTAGGGGGCAACATGGTATTAGAGGCGGGGTCCACATTCTCAATATCTTCCATCTTTGCCTCGCTTGTGCATTCCCAGTTGATGTGGAAGCGGGTGACACGAGGATTTGATGCCAGGATATTTCTTTGAAGCTGTGGATAGATTGAGGAAGATATTAGGTTACAGGTTGCTTACATTTTTTTCATAAGTGGTACACCTGCAGTGAGCACCAACCTTTATTTTTTTGGTGTACTACTACCGTAATGTGTACATGGTCTTAAATGTTCTTGTGAAAACAAGGGTCTGGTAAATGTGGGTGTGTTTTAAAAAGGGGTGCGATCAACACTGGCTTCCATGATCAGCCCTCCACCACGTAGGCCAGAAAAATTCTGGCCCTCGGTACCACAGAAATGCACAGCACTGATCTAGACCATAGTGCAGACAGAATGCTGGGTTTAGTTATGCTAACAATGGTCAAGAACCCCCCACAAAAAAACAAAACAAAACTATTCTAAAAGCTATAGTAGACCATAGAAATAGTGCTGCCTGAGCCAACACAAATCAGGATTATTTTGGGCAGTTGAGGGCCTGTCTTCCTAGGTGCATCATTTTTTTTTTTATACCGAACCGAATCCTAATTTGCATATGCAAATAAGGGGTGGGAATGGGAAACATTTATTACTTCCTTGTTTTGTGACAAAAAGTCTCACTATTTCCCTCCCGCCCCTAATTTGCATATGAATATTAGAATTTGCTTCGGTCGGGCAGAAGGATTCGGCCAAATCCCGGATTTGGTGCATCCCTAATATATATAGGACAGGTTGGGAGGGAGTAGGTATGGGTTGGAAGTGGGTCAAAATTGCACCAAGCCTTAAAGGGGATGTTCAGTTTAAATAGTTTTCATCGAGTCCCTATTGCCAATCTTGACTATAGGCAGTTAACATAAATCACTAGTTTCTTTTATATCATGTATAGCTCCTCCTCTTCACTCATTAAAGGGGACCTGTCACACTAAAAAAATAATTCCAAATTCTTTTCTATGATGTTAGTTGCGCAAAATAAGCTTTATTTACACTATATTGGAATTACACAATCGCAGCAAGCACCATTTTGTAGACACAAGACAAGATGTGCAGCACCCCAAAATCTTGTGTTTGCACCAGAATGGGGGACCTAATGCCCATGCGCAGTGCCCTACACAATTACAGAGCATGAGGAATGAAGGGGAAATGTGAGGAGAGCAGTGACACGTAGGAAGTGCTGAATGGAAAGTAAAAGGAATTGTCTGTCTGTCTCAGGCATAGAGGCGGGACAGGTAATATTTGATCGACAGCAAATATATTTACACACCTTTAGAACAGGTATGGATTTTTTTAATGAAAACAATAATATGGGTTTAATTTGCAAAGGACTTTCATTATGAAGCTTTTTATGTGTGGGTGACAGGTCCCCTTTAACATAGCATGAATGAATGGTATTTGGGCTGGCAATAACATTCATCCTATGCAAATGAGTAAGGTAAAAATTATGTGCACAACTGAAGCTGCACCGCTGTTTCCATTACCTGCTGCAAAGAAGTAGTGGAGACAGGAGTCCGTGCCCTCCTCCTCTAGCTTACAGGGACTTACAAAAAGATGGACATTCCCTTTAAATACAGACACACAGAGCTATACAAGTACCTGTCCAAAATGTGCTTTGAGAGGTGGGTTCTCCCGCAGTTCTGGGTCAGAGTACTCATTGTTTACATAATATCCAACTCTGATGAACTCCTGACCACGGTATGTGCAGGTAATCAACACTACAGTCACTCCTACAGCGTCTGACTCTGGGATAAGGCTGCAATTCGGAGCATCTGCCTGCAGAGGAACACACTCAGTCAGGTTTGCAGTAACTTCGTTATTGTGTTATACATCGTAACCTCTTGTTTCAAAAGAAAAAAAAAATGGACAATTAGCCCAATAAATTCACACGTACTAAGAAGAGAAACTTGAATCTGATCAAGTGTAAGCCTTATTGCAGTAAATATAATTGCAACGGTCTTCATAAAAATGGCTCAATAAATTAAACAGATAATAAAACACATCTAATCTGCCCGTGGCCAGACCCTAAAGGGGTTGTTCACCTTCCAACACTTTTTTCCAGTTCAATTGGTTTCAGACAGTTCACCAGAAATAACTTTTTCCAATTACTTTCTATGTGTGAACTTTTTTCTAATATTGAAGTCTAAATCTAATTTTTCACCTCTCTAAAGCAGCTCTGGGAGGAGGGTCGCAGACCCTGTAACCGGTTTCTATCTTTGTCCCTGCTGAGCAAAATCCCCGAGTATTATTAAAGGCAGCTGTTAGGGCAGAGACACAAGCTGCTATTTTGGGAGATTAGTCTCCCCACAGACAAATCACTTCTTTGTTCGACTAATCTCCCCGAACTGCCTTCCTGCCAGCTAGAATGTAGATCGCCGGTGGGATGGCACTCAGATCGCTTCAGCTTTCTGAAGTTGCCCAAAATTTCCTTGTGAGGCAACTTCGGAAAATTAAACGTAATGCGTGCCATCCCTCCAGAGATTTACATTCTAGCCGGCGGGAAGGCAGTTTGGGGAGATCAGTCGCCTGAAGAAGCAAAACTTCGGGCGACTTCGAAAAATGAAGCATTCCGAGAGCCATCCCGTCGGCAATTTACATTCTAGCTGGCGGGAAGGCGACTAATGCCCCCAAACTGGATTCCCATCTAGTATGTAAATCGCCGGCAGGATGGCACTCGGATCGCTTCAGCTATATCTGTAGACGCCCGAAGTTACCTCATGAGGCAACTTCTGAGATTAGTCGCCCGAAGAAGAAGCAGCGATTTGTCTCTGGGCAACCAACCTCCCGAAATAGCAGCGTGTCTCTGCCCTTAGTATTGATACAATAGTTGCTAATACTCCCGAGATGATGCTGAGAAACGTATCAACTAAATGTTGTAAAATTGTAGCAGTTCAGAATCTGCACCTGAATTACTGAGCTGCCAGACTCAAACACCAGAGACACGAACATTCAATTATAAATTTTGATTTCGGAAAACCGGTAAATAAAAAAATTGAAAGCAACTGAAAAAAGTCTATTTCTGGAGAACAATCTGAAAACAACTGAACGGAAAAAGTGTTTGGAAGGTGAACAACCCCTTTAAGGTCATGGTGCACAAACAATGGCAATTTGTTATATGTGAGCCACAGGCATCACAGCGCAATGTAAGAGAAGCACAGAATCCATGTCATCACTTTGACACTCACTTGAAAGACAAACATGTGGCGCCCAGCAGGGACAGGCCCCACCAGGACAGAATCCAGCGTTTGATCATATTCTTCGCTCTCAGCAGATCCCACATAGATTATCTTCCATTCCAGATCTAGGGAGAAGCAGTGCATTATATACAATCAGTACAACAATATCGCTGGATAGTAATCACACATTCCACCTATGAACACAGATTAAAGGGGAACTAGAACTATTGCGGAATGAAAATTTAATATAAGGTTCATCATATTAAACTCAAACGTTTTTAAATGCAATCAAACATCCTGCATCGTTTCTGCAATAATCAAGTTTATCTTCACTATCCCTTTCTCAGCATCTGTTTCTCTTCATTCTCTCTTCATGCAGCAGTTGGGTGTCAGACAATCATCGACAGTTCGATCCAATATATCTCAAAGCCGGGCCTTCTTTTCCTAGCAGACGAATTAGCTCACTCCAGTACAAACAAAAGAACTGCCTTTTGCACAAATCCTGCATGAAGAGAGACATGATGTCTGGTGATTTTAATAGAGTGACCTCTAATACATCTTCTAGGCAAAAGGAGCCGCCCTATAAGATATATTGGATCTAACTGTCAATGAATATCTGACACCCAACTGCTGCATGAAGAGAGAATGAAGAGAAACAGATGCTGAGAGAGGAATAGTGAAGATAAACTTGATTATTTCAGAAATGGTACAGAATATTTAAAGGAGACATTTTGTTTAAAAAATAAGAATGTACCAGTGTGTTATAATTTAGATATAGAAGAATTGTGCTTAAAAATGTAGTGTTTCAGTCTGATTTGTTGAATATTTCTACAAAAACCCTAATCCCTCCCGTCTCTTCCTCCTCCCTGAATTCGAAGGCTGTGCAGGGGAGCCTGCGGCTCTCTGCACTGTAGGACAGGAACCAATCAGCAGCTAGCAGGACCTGATAGGGAACTGAAGTCTGTCTGTGATTGTGTGACTGCAGGGCTGTGATTGGCTGTCCACCCTACTGTGCTTCTGGCAGGGACCGTTAGGACACGCCCACCCCTCATTTGAAACAGACAGGGACCAGAGAACATCTATAGGGAGCTCCAATAAAGGGGCTATTTTTGAATACAATATTAATTTTTAACAGCAACACCATATATTACTTATAATGGACTACAAAATGAGGGTTTCTTCATTTATCCTATATGTTACCTTTATTTGATTGTATTTCTAAAGTTTCTTATTGAGTATGCTGAAGCTTATTACATTTTCGAGATAGTTCCCCTTTAATAAAGATGTAATGAATTCTAGGATCTTTTTTTCTGGAAGCACAGGGCTCACAACTATGATACTAAGCAGCAGAGAAGCACTGAAAGGGACAAGTGAATATTTCAGGTATTAACATGCAACCCTTGCACGCATGTTAATGTATGTTTTAGAGGCTGAGGACATTTATGCAATTTATTAAAATTGCGTTGGCAAATGTATCAAATGCAAACATTATTTTAACAATAGAATATGCTAAAAATCCCCGCATATACGTTAAAGGGGTTGTTCACATTAAAACGTACTGTATAATAGTCTGAGACAATTTGCAATTGGTTTGCATTTTTTATTTGTGGTTTTTGAGTTATTTAGCAGCTCTCCAGTTTAATTTTGGCAATCTGGTTGCTAGGGTGCAAATAACCCTAGCAACTATGCACCAATCTGAATAAAAAAACTGGAATATGTATAGGGGAGGATCTGCATAAAAAATAAGTAATAATACATTTGTAGCTTTACAGAGCATTTGTTTTTACACAGGGTCAGTGACCCCCGTTCGAAAGCTGGAAAGGATCAGCAGAAGACCGCAAATAATTAAAAAACAATACAAAATAAACAATGAAGACTAATTTAAAAGTTGCCTAGTATTGGTCATTCTATAACATATTAAAAGTAAGTTCAAATATGAACCACCCCTTTAAGATCAGTTATCTGGAAAACACCAGGTCCTGAGCATTCTGGATAACAGCTCCCATACATGTACTAGAAAATAGAATTATATATTCTCTCATTAAGCAAACTTGTATTTGTTTTTAAAAAACTTTATATAGTGAATAAAATACCCCCTACTATAAAATATAAGGATATTATAAGTCACCGAGGAGTTCCATGATCATATAAAAAGCACAAGGCCGAAGGTTTTTATAGAGGAAGGTTACTTCCAATATACTCATTTTCCAACAAGGGCTACTTTATTTATTATAATACACACGTTTTAGTGAGTCATGTAACAAAAATGACATCCGTTTATAACTGATGACATCATTAGTCACCGTTTATAAGGACATAATTTACAAGATATTCATGGATTTTGTGTATTATATATGGACACACGCAGTCGAATGTCCTGAGTCTGCCAGGAGACCAACTCTGGGTACAAACAACAGCTCGGCGACAGAGAGGCTTGGTATAACCTGGGACGTACCATAGTTACTCCAAGGGTGCCCAAAAGGTAGATTGAGATCTACCTTTAGTTGGTGATCAGTAGATGTCAAGACACTGTCAACAGCTTGTCTAAATTATCCTCGTTTTATTCTTTTCATTCAGATATTTATTATGTTACGGTAACATAATATTTACCGTAGTTTTTTTCTCCAAATATAGTAATATCAATTCTTTTATTAATCAATATAATATTTTCCATGGAACAGAATGCCAACAGTGATAGTATGGATGTAGATCACAATGGGATAATATCACTAAAAGTAGACCTCGCATTAGTAAAGCATGGGCACTCCTGAGTTACACTGTGGAGGTTAGTGGGAAAAAAATAAAGCCACTCACCATCTGGCAGGTCCTCTATACATTCAAAGGTAATTTCAAATTGGAAAGGGTTGTGGAAGGGGCAGGGGTTATCCAACACCACCATGTTGAGGATCTGTACTTTTGCCATGATGCCTCTCAAGCCGTAAATACCAGTGAAGTTCTGTCACTAAGGCTAAAGATATAAAAAGTAGGTTTATTATTCACATTAAAACAGTAAGAGAGAGAGAGACTTATAGACACTTGCCACCAATATTTCAGCAAGGGTAAAGCATTAAGTAAGAAACAAATAGGAAATTAGTTTGACTATCAGCAGAGAGAGATAGGCCTGCAACGCTTTGCTCTTTCAAAGATATTAAAATATGTTCCTTATATGATTTGTTTAAAAGAAAATTATACCCCCCTCGAACAATGTAGGTCTCTATAAAAATATACTGCATAAAACAGCTCATATGTAAAACCTTGATTCATGTAAAAAAAAAAAAAAAGTAGGGATGCACCGAATCCAGGATTTGGCCTTTTTCAGCAGGATTCGGTCGAGGTAAATGTTTTCCCCCTTCCCACCAATAATTTGCATATGCAAATTAGGATTCTGATTCGATTAGGCTGGAGCTTTCGTGAAGGATTCAAGGGTTCGGCAGAATCCAAAATAGTGGATTCGGTGAATCTCTAAAGAATTATTTTTATAATATACTTTTTAGTAGTATGTGCCATTGGGTAATCATAAATAGAAAATTGCCATTTAAAAAAATAAGGGCCGCCCCCTGGGATCGAACAATTCACTGTGCACACAAACTATACATGTTAGGTCACATGAGCCAATTAACAGACAGTTCTGTCTTTTGCTTCCTCACTTCTTCCTGTTACAGAGCTGCAGTATTTCTGGTCAGGTTATCTCTGAGGCAACACACAGACCATCACAAAATGGTGGCTCAAGGCAAGAGATGCAAAAGTGATCTTTAATTAATTTGTTTAAAAATAAATAAAGACAAGAGTTCTTTCTGCAAGAAACTCCATTCTGAATTGCAGAATTGAACTTAAAGCAGTTATTTTCTTCTGTCCCATCCCACTTCAACTTGAATAAAACAAACTAAATACCTTTACGCTACAAAAACCCTTTCCCCTCCTCCAACTCATCCTCCTCCATTTTGAGAGCCACATTGGTCATGCACCCCAGAAACCAAAGTCTTTGAACTACCCAGTTTGTTCAACAGGGGGTCCCTCTATATTTCTTACAATAAACCTTCCCCCTCTCATTCCTCAGAATCAGTTGCAGAGACATTACTGGGGAGATCCTGCCATGCTTGCTTAGTAGGGGATGCATCGTATACATCATGTTTTGTTTTGGCCAAATGCAGCTAACCCAACAAAAACTTGACCTATTCTAAACCAGAACTAAAAGAAAAATGCAAACTCCATCTGTAAACTAGAAACAGTTGCCACGTTCAATTGACCAGAGCTTTAAAGGGCATGTAAAGGCGAAAAAATAAAATCCCATTTATACTTTCTTTAATGAAAAAGAAACCTATCTCCAATATACTTTAATTAAAAAATGTGTACCGTTTTTATAAGAAACCTGACTGTATGCAGTGAAATTCTCCCTTTATTTACTGCTGTGGATAGGAATTGTCAGATGGTCCCTAACTGCTGAGCAGGGAAACAATCATACTTATGAACAGCAGGGGGAGCCCCCGCCTTACTTCCCAGCCATGCAGAACTCAAGCAGCTTTGTTTGTTTCCCTGTAGAGCAGTCAGCGACTTTATAGAGATTTGTAATGGATTTTATTTTTGCCTTTAAAACAGATAAACTGGAATTTTATTTGGAGGATTTTTTGCTGCAGCCACTGGTTCTGCAGAATTGGAGAAAGTTCATATTAAACAATACAAAACCTATAAGATTAGATTACTATAAAATCCAGATTACTATTTTACTTGACAACACTGGACTCAGTGCAGTCTGCATATTCTGATTATTAATCAGTCTTGCTGCATCGACTTCTGTCAGATATTATTTGACTTGTGCTGTTTTGATAATTTATGACGATCCCTAAGCAGCCCAGACCACACTGAGCATGTGCACAGTCTTAGTCTTGCAAAGATGTATAACAAAGTTACAAGGTGGTGACCCCCTGTAGCCAACTTTGAAAGCATAAATTATGTTTGATTAGGCTTGTGGTGCAGTAAGTTCATGTTTATATTTAGTATACAAAATACAGCATTTCTACCCTTATTCTATTTTACACTTTACTTCCTCTTTAATGGCCCATGGATTTAAGGATTTGAATTTGATCTGGCTTAACACTTATGGATTTAACGGAATCCTGCACTGAACTATTGCTAGCGAAGGCCACAATACGAAGGGACTCGCTACATGAAGGCAAATCTGAATTTGCTTATGCAAATTAGGGGTGGGGAGGGAAATCGCGTGACTTTTTGTCTCAAAACAAGGAAGTACAAAATGTTTTCCTCTTCCCACCCCTAATTTGCATATGCAAATTAGGATTCGGTTCGTTATTTGGCTGAATCTTTCAAGGCGAATCAAAAATAGTGGATTCGGTGCATCCCCACTTTTTAAGCCACTGCTTTACTTGGAGATGGATCTCACCATACCTGAATTGTGGCATAATTACACACTACCCTGTTCCTCTCCATCACCCATTGCACAACAGCCGTTGCACTGAAACTCCCAGAACCGACAGTCATGCTAGAAGCTGTACTCAGTCTTACTACAGGGTTATGGAAGACAGTTCATAGTACAAGCTAATTCAAAAACTGGTCTAATTGCATCTTAGGAGTCAGGAAGGAATTTTTTTTTGGAGAGGCTTCAAATAGGGGTTTTCATCTTTCTCTGGATCAACTGGCAGTTAGGAAGGTTATATATGGACTTAAAGGGCATATAAAGTCTAAAATAGAATACGGCTAGAAATGCTGTATTTTGTATACTAAATATAAACATGAATTTACTGCACCACAAGCCTAATCAAACAAATAATTTATGCTTTCAAAGTTGGCTACAGGGGGTCACCATCTTGTAACTTTGTTAAACATCTTTGCAAGACTAAGACTGTGCACATGCTCAGTGTGGTCTGGGCTGCTTAGGGATCATCATAAACAAAGCTGCTTGAGTTCTGCATGGCTGGGAAGTAAGGCGGGGGCTCCCCCTGCTGTTCATAAGTATGATTGTTTCCCTGCTCAGCAGTTAGGGACCGTCTGACAATTTCTATCCACAGCAGTAAATGAAGGGAGAATTTCACTGCATGCAGTCAGGTTTCTTATAAAAACGGTACACATTTTTTAATTGAAGCATATTGGAGATAGGTTTCTTTTACATTGAAGAAAAAATGGGATTTTATTTTTTTTGACTTTACATGCCCTTTAAAGGGCAACTAAAGTCTAAAATAGAATAATGTTAGAAATGCTGTATTTTGTATAAACATGAACTTACTGCACCAGAAGCCTAATAAGACAAATTATTTATGCTCTCAAAGTTGGTGCAGGGGGCTGTCATCTTGTAACTTTGTTAAACATCTTTGCAAGACCCAGACTGTGCACATGCTCAGTGTGGTCTGGGCTTCATTTGGGAGGTTAAGTTTAGGGATTGTCATAAATTATCAAAACAGCACAAATCAAATAATATTTGCCAGAAGCTGATACATCAAGACTGACTGATAATCAGAATATACAGACTGCACTTGGTCTGCGGATACAAATCTCTACAGGCAAACAAAGAGCTGCTCGAGTTGTGGGAAAGTATGGTTGTTTCCCTGCAGAGCAGTTAGGGACCGTCCTATTCGCAGCTGTGAGAGCAAGTATAATGAAGGGGGAATTACAGTCAGGTTTATTATTAAAACTGTAGACATTTTTTAATTAAAGTGTATTACAGATATTTATTTTTCATTTAAGAAAGTAAAAGTGGGGTTTTATTTTTTTGCCATTACATCCCCTTTAAATTAACTTTTAGTATGATGTAGACCGTGATATTCTGAGACAATTTGCAGCTGGTTTTTATTTTTTATCATTTGTGATTTTTGAGTTATTTAGCTCTCCAGTTTGCATTTCCAAATTCCCCTAGCAACCAAGCACTAATTGGAATAAGAGACTGGAGTATGAATAGTAGAGGACTGAATAGAAAGACGAGTAGTAAAAAGTAGCACTAACAATACGTGTGTAGCCTTACAGAGCATTTGCTGTTTAGACGGGGTCAGCGACCCCAATTTTAAAGCTTGAAAGGGTCAGAAAAAGGCGGCAAATCAATTAAAAATAAATAATGAAGACCAATGGCAAAGTTGGGCATTCTAGAACATACTAAAAGTTATCACGATGAAGGTCAACCACCTGTTTTACGGTTGAACTTGATGGACGGGTGTCTTTTTTTTTTCAACCTAACTTGCTATGTATGTTTGTATGAGGCGCAACTGCCATATTGCACCTGCCAGGGAACTGCCAATATCTATTTATATCAATAGCTATCTATAATAAATACGTATATATTTTTTCCAGGGTTCTAATCAGAACCAAATGGGACTTTAAAGTTGTAGGAATGTGTATTTTTGATGTGAATAAGCCACTGATGGCCCAGATGGGGGTTCAAATGAAAGTAATTGGGGGGGGGTGCTTACAAATGAGACATATTAGCCACGCCCATGTTGTAATACACCAGATAAAGGCAATAATAATAATATTAATAATAGAAGTTGCTAGACAGAGAGTACATGCCGCCCAGCCTGTGGCCCTTTCAGTTCAAACACTACAGAGAGTTAGAGCTGAAGGGCCACACGTTGGACACGAGACATTTGGAAGCGTCCAAAGGTGACAGGGAAGTGAGGTATAAACAGAACAACAAACAGCAGCCAATCACCTTTTTCCGTCTCTCCTCCTTGTCCGGTATCCCCCGTTGGTGCGCTAACACTCGGTGCAGCTCTCTCACACACACCCCGCTCCTTCTTTCCCGCCCTCCGTTTTGTCTCCCGCGCGCGCCGGCGCCTCACTTCCAACCCCTCTCCTAACGCGCACCCAAAACCCGCCCCCTCTGAGCCGGAAGCCCCTCCTTCTGACTGACTCGCCAATGAGGTGGAAAAGGCGGTGCTAGGTACAGGTCAACCAGCGTGAAACGCATTACCACCCACTTATCGAAACAAGCTTATAAACAGAGGTATAAGGGTTCTACCAGAACCTTACACAAATATCTATGACTCCGCTTTACAAAACCAAGTCCATTAAAAAGGTCTTCGATGTCTAAAAGCCAACATTTATTCCATAACCACATTAAAGATGGCCGTTAGATTATACTGCTACGATCACGTGGACTGGGACACGCAGCAGCTCTTACTTTTGATTGGATAATCCTGTTTTCTTCCCGCGCGGCTTGACGTTTGTTGCCGCGTCAGGTGTTTTTTTTCCCCCTGTTCAGGCGTACGCACTTCCGGTTAAGGGAGTATTGCGCGGGAAGTTAGAATAAATGTGTGTGGTGGGAAGCGGGAAGAACAGGACTGTAACTATAGAGGAGGCAGAGGGCACTGCTAATCAA
Organism: Xenopus laevis; assembly: GCF_017654675.1. NCBI lineage: Eukaryota > Metazoa > Chordata > Amphibia > Anura > Pipidae > Xenopus > Xenopus laevis. Next base: position 143,588,904 of record NC_054375.1, read on the forward strand.
TTATTGATTAGTATCTTTCATTTACGTTTATGAGAAGTGTCTTTTGCCAATGTTTTAGAGGCAGCGGCATTGATCTGGGGCTATTTTGAGTGGGCTGAAGATACTATAGCAGAGGATTCAGTTTAAAGGGCATGTAAAGGCAAAAAAATAAAATCCCATTTTTACTTTCTTTGATGAAAAAGAAACCTATCTCCAATATACTTTGATAAAATTTTTTTATAAGAAACCTGACTGTATGCAGTGAAATTCTTCCTTCATTTACTGCTGTGGATAGGAATTGTCAGACGGTCCCTAACTGCTGAGCAGGGAAACAATCATACTTATGAACAGCAGGGGGAGCCCCCGCCTTACTTCCCAGCCATGCAGAACTCAAGCAGCTTTGTTTATGATGATCCCTAAGCAGCCCAGACCACACTGAGCATGTGCATAGTCTTTTGGGCACATTTACTAAGCTCGAGTGAAGGATTCGATTGAAAAAAACTTTGAATTTCAAAGGTTTTTTATGGCTACTTCGACCATCGAATTGGCTACTTCGACTACGACTTCGATTCAAACTAAAAATCGTTCGACTATTCGACCATTCGACTACCTACTTCGCCAACTAAACCTACTGAGCATCAATGTTAGCCTATGGGGACCTTCCCCATAAGCTTTCTAAGCATATTTTGATCGAAGGAAAATCGTTCGACCGATGGATTAGAATCCTACGAATCGTTCGATTCGAAAGGATTTAATCGTTCGAACGAACGGTTTTTCTTTCGATCGAACTAAATGTGGTAAATCCTTCGACTTCGATATTCGAAGTCGAAGGATTTTACTTTGATGGTTGAATTAACCCTCGATATTCGACCAATAGTAAATGTGCCCCTTAGTCTTGCAAAGATGTATAACAAAGTTACAAGATGGTGACCCCCTGTAGCCAACTTTGAAAGCATAAATCATTTGTTTGATTAGGCTTGTGGTGCAGTAAGTTCATGTTTATATTTAGTATACAAAATACAGCATTTCTAGCCTTATTCTATTTTAGACTTTACATGCCCTTTAAGCAAGTTTTATGTTTTTACCAAGCCAATTGGAGAAAGTTGCTAAGGAAATCATGTTTTCAGCTAAATGTAGGGTCGCCACCTATTCTGGAAAAAAAATACCGGCCTTCCTATATATTTATCTTTATTCCCTTTTAATAGCATTGGGATCAACCATCATTTTTACTGGCCAAACCGGCAAAATACTGGCCTAGTGGCAACCCAGTTGATTCCAATGTTATTTATAGGGAAAACGGATAAATATATAGGAAGGCCGGTATTTTTTTTTCCAGAAAAGGTGTCAACCCTAGTTGGGAGGTATGCTAGTGCTGTGTGGGTTGGCTTGTGTTACCTACTCAACCCCTATGTGCTTGAACCCAGTTATTAATAGGGAAAATATCTAAATATATAGGAAGGACGGTATTTTTTTTTTTTCAAAAAAACGTGGCTACCCTATTTCCGCCACGTGTTTCAATGTCACGGTCTCTCAAGATAAAATTGGGACGTCACAAGGCAGAGTATATAATCCAGCCTGCCTTCAGAGCTGCTAATGTTCATGATTGTGGAGATAAAGCTGGTGTGAAGCTCAGACTGAGTAACAGGGGGACATCAAGAGAAAAACAGTGTGGATAGTTGAAGTAGTAGCCCTTGCGGGCAGTGGAGGAACTGTGGAACACGAAATAGAATGTGGAAAGCAACAGAGAGGGAAGATGAGAGATAGAATAGAGCTTAAAGCAATACCGACATGTTCCTATAAAAATCATATGAATGTGTCAGTATCAAGTAGTTGCTGCACCCGGAATATTTTCCCTGAAAGCTGCCCCCAGCCTTGCAAACCTGCTTTGACCCGACCCTCTGACACGGCTAAAATACCTTCTGTGCAGTTTCAGTGACGCTGGGCTGGGGACAGAGCAATCCTTCAATAGGCTAGAGGCTAGAGAGGAAGAGCCAAGCTTAAAGGAGAACTAAATGTTAATGAAAAATGTAGGCTAGAAATGCTGTACATTATGATTTGTGCTTCTGTACCAGCCCAAGGCAACCACAGCCCTTTAGCAGGGAATATCTGTGTCTCCAAAGATGCCCCAGTAGCTCCCCATCTTCTTTTCTGCTGATTCACTGCACATGCTCTGTGCTGCTGTCACTTACTGAGCTTAGGGACCCACTCAGTACACATAGAATAGAAATGTCACAATATAAGGCTGATTAGTAATTAATACCGATAATTACTTAAAAATTCCCAAAACGCAGATAAAAAAAAATGGAAGCAGACTACTGTGACTCTGCCTAGAAAATGCAAACCAACAATACTCAGTGACCAGGTAAGGAAGGCATAGAAACAATCAAGTCCAATGGTAACTCTGAAGGTGGTTGAAAGAACCACAGCTACGATAGGAGCACCATCCATGGGACAACCATAACCTGGACGCTGTAATTTATGGAGCATTGATGAGAAGAAAGTCCTTTTATTTCAAGGCCTGTTGGGTTTTGTCAAAAACTGTCCCCATTAAACCTGACAGATCTGAAATTTTTGCTAATAATTGTTCTAAAAACTCAAATTGTTAGAGGTATTAGGGATATTCGTTTTTTTTTCATTCAGGGGCATATTTATCAAGGGTCGAATTTCGAATTGAAAAAACGTAGAAATTCGAATTCAAAAAGGCCAAACTAAATAAAGTCAAAGGTTTTTTTTGGTCAAATAGGTCAGTTTTCGATCGAATAGATCTGTATTCGGCCGAATTGAATCATTCGAAGGAATAGGTCCGTATTTGGCGGAATTCAAATCATTTGAAGGAATAGCGCATTCGATCGAATTTGATTCGAAGTTTTTCCCCAAAAAAATATTGACTCCATATAGGATCTAGGAGGTCCCCCATAGGCTAAAACATCAATTAGCCAGGTTTTAGATGGCGAATGGTTGAAGTCGAATTTTTAAAGAGACAGTACATCGAATTTGGACTATTCCCTAGTCGAAGTACACAAAAAATAGCTCGAAAATCTTTTTTTTTTAAATCTGCCTCAGTGTTTTTTTCCCATTCATACTTTTTTAATTTGGATCTTTTAAAAACTTTCATGGCATTCTTGGTTTTAGAGAAATTGAGTTTAATCGTGGTTTCAACAAACTCTAATACCACTAAAATTCATCCTATAAAATATGGGCCTCCATGAACCAACCTGCATAGCTAGGAGAAGAGACATGAACATTAGAGTGCCCGTTTGCCGAGACCACTATAGAAAATAGAATAGAGAATAATCACAACAAATCACAATAGCAACTGTGTGAAAAATCCCAAATTGTTTTGTCTCAATTGAGTTCTGTTGCAGAGGAAAACATATGATTGCAAAAAATGCTCTTGTTCATAGCAACTTTTTTGCTGTGAACAAGAGCATTTTTTGCGATCATGGTCGTGAACTGACTTCATCGGCTTGAAAATTCGAAATAAAAAGATGCCAGTGGTCTGGGTTCAATGCCCGAATATAGGTCCTTCTTGCTAAGAGTTCCCGTTTGTTCTAAATTGTTATTTTGATTTACTGGTTTCTCTTACTTTGATTCTGACTTTGCTATTATCCGCCTGCCCTGATCAGGCCTGGATTTGTGGCAAGGCAACAAAGGCCTGGGCCCAGGGCTGTGCATATTAAGAGGCGACATGCCGCCCAGCCGCACCTTAAAGGGCATGTAAAGTGTAAAATAGAATAAGGCTAGAAATGCTGTATTTTGTATACTTAATATAAACATGAACTTACTGCACCACAAGCCTAATCAAACAAATAATTTATGCTTTCAAAGTTGGCTACAGGGGGTCACCATCTTGTAACTTTGTTATACATCTTTGCAAGACTAAGACTATGCACATGCTCAGTGTGGTCTGGGCTGCTTAGGGATCGTCATAAACAAAGCTGCTTGAGTTCTGCATGGCTGGGAAGTAAGGCGGGGGCTCCCCCTGCTGTTCATAAGTATGATTGTTTCCCTGCTCAGCAGTTAGGGACTGTCTGACAATTCCTATCCACAGCAGTAAATGAAGGGAGAATTTCACTGCATACAGTCAGGTTTCTTGTAAAAACAGTACACATTTTTTAATTAAAGTATATTGAAGATAGGTTTCTTTTTCATTAAAGAAAGTAAAAATGGGATTTTATTTTTTTGCCTTTACATGCCGTTTAAGCTTGCATGGGGCACTCAGGTCTAGGCGCACAAGAAATCTCCTGTGCTTCCTGTCTTGCGTCAAATTGATTGGTGTGCATGCGCAGGGCCGCCATCAGGGGGGGACAGGGGGGACAAGCGTACCGGGCCCGGGCATGAAGGGGGGCCCGGCAGCGCTGCATTTTTTTGAAGATCCGGGCCCCCCTTACGAGTGCCCGAGCCGTACGTCTTGCCTCTTCAGTGCCGAATGCGGAAGTGCCGAAAAGCCGAAGCCGATGCGACGAAAAGACCCGAAGTCACGGAAAAAGCCGAAGTCACGAAGCGCCGAAAAGACCCGAAGTCACGAAAACAGCCGAAGCCGAAGTCCTGAAGCAGCGCAAAGACCCGAAGTCACGAAAACAGCCGAAGCCGAAGTCCTGAAGCGGTGAAAAGACCCGAAGTCACGAAAGGAGGCGAAGTTGAAGTACTGAAGCCATGAGTTCAATTCTACTGAACACCAGTTTGTGTTTTTTTTTTTTTTAATCCCCTGGCCACCAATGTATTATTTTAATATTCTATAGGCCCCTGCCACCAATCTTTTTTTTAAAACTTTTGTTTTTGGGGCCCCAATTTTTTTTTTAACTCGTAAGGGGCCCCTTGCCACCATTGTTTTTTTTTGGGTTTTTTTTTTTAAAAAAAAATTAATTTTCTTTTTGGTGGCCCCAAATTTTTTTAACTTGTAAGGGGGCCCCTGCCACCAGTTTTTTTTTTTTTTCAAAAAAAAATTATTTTTTTTTTAAATTTTTTTTGGGGCCCCAATTTGTTTTTAACTTGTAAGGGGGCCCCTGCCACCATTTTTTTTTTTTCAAAAAAATTTTTTTTTCAAAAAAATTTTTTTTTGGGGCCCCAATTTGTTTTTAACTTATAAGGGGGCCCCTGCCGCCAATGTTTTGTTTTTTTTTCAAAAAAAAATAAATTTTTTTTCAAATTTTTTTTTGGGGCCCCAATTTGTTTTTAACTTAGAAGGGGGCCCCTGCCACCAATGTTTGTTTATTTTTTAGTTTTTTTTACATTTTTTTTTGTTGGGGCCCCAAGTTTTTTTTAACAGGGGGCCCCTGCCACCAATGTTTTTAAAAAAAAAAAAATTTTAATTTTTTTTTTTTTGGGGCCCCAATTTTTTTTATAAGGGGGCCCTGACCATCAATAGCTTTTTACAACTTGTGTGGGGGGGGTTACTTTTTTAGCGCTGATGTCTGTGTGGTCTTTTAACTGCGATGTGGGCGGGATATGGGGCGGAGCTTGGTCGTCAGTGTGGTCGGGGCCCAGGGGGCCCCAAAAATTTTGTTGTACGGGGCCCCGTGATTTCTAATGGCGGCCCTGTGCATGCGTGTAACTGGACAGGGGAGGTGGCCTCTAACAAGAAATCTGGCCCTGATCTTTTGCCTGCAAATCAACTGTGAACTCTTAATCCCTTGAACACTGTGAATCGGACTTTTCTATATGCAGCTTCCTCCATGGTTTCTCCTTCAACCCTCCTGAGCCCTTAGGCTACTGCCACCTTTGAAAATGACTACGGGAAAATCGATGAGCTCGTAGGTTTTCTTATCCAATCACCTATATCAAGGGTGTCCAACCTGCGGCCCGAGGCCCAGGATGGATATGAATGATGCCCAGCTTGAAACGCTCAGTTCCCGAAGAAACGTCATAATAATGTAATAAGTCTATTTATTATCCAGGTGTCCCATATTACAGTGTAGAGCTCCATCTGGTTATCCAACTGGTATTGTAGTCCTTTTCTGTGTATTTTCTTTCCTTTTACAAATCAAAAGTGTTTGTGTATTTCATGTGAGGCCCCAGACAATTTTTCTTTTTCCAATGGGGCCCAGGGAAGCCAAAAGTTTGGACACCCCTGACCTATATCCTTTATATCCAGCATGCAGAAGTGAATTATTGTGCCTACAAGACCCTTGAAATTGAAATTTTGCAATGTACATTCATTATTTATTTTCTTTTTATTACAAGATATTAAAGGAAACATGTGCTGTTAATATGTATGAATTTGGTTACAGCGCCACCTGCTGGCCATTTTCTGACCACCAAGTAGTCAAGGAAGTTGTCATGAGAAAGAAAGAAAGGCTGCTCTGATGTTTTTCTCCTTAGGAAAGATTTGAGAAAGGTTTCTCATTTTTTTTCCCAAGCAAAAGAACATCAGAGCAGCCTCTTTCTTTCCCCTGACAACTTCCTTGACTGCTTGGTGGTCAGACTGGTCAGAAAATGACCAGCAGGTGGTACTGTTGTAACAAGATTAATTCATATTAACAGCACATGAACGATTTCTCGAATGTAAAAAACTCGAATCAGTGTAACTGCCAATAGGCCTATGGTCTCCCTGCGGGGAGTAGTCAGGACCAAGGAGGAAGCTTTAGGAGTAAAGTCCAAGATTGCAGTACAAAAGGGTTCAGGCAAAGTCATGATCCAAATCCAGGCAAGAGTTCTAAGGCAGGCGGAATAAATCAAGGTCCAGGCAATATCAAAGTCCAGTAATCAATCCAAATAGAATTATAGAGCACCCAGGAACGTTAACAAATAGAACCTATACATGGGCATTGAACTGGCGTCCTAGGCGTTTTTTTATTTTGAATTTGGCACTGGACCGCATGATGTCATCATGCCGGCGTCACCGCACCGGCGCAGTTGCTGCTCACGTGGTGACTATGGACGCCACCATCTTGGTTTAGGCGCCGCAGGGAATAGACGCGCCTGCAGGCGCTCCGGACAAGGTTCGTGACAGAAACAACCCGAAAACTCAAATTGATTGAGTTTTCAGCGAAAAAAACCTCTAATCGATCGAGTTTTCAAGCGAAACCCACTGAAAAAAACTCACATGAAGGCTATTAACATCTTCCACTGGTTCAAGGGACCTCTACCATTGACTTCTACATGACCTCGACAGGTATTAGATGATATATTTTCAGATTCAAGCTATTTGTAGCTTCGGGGTATAATGAATCTTAAAAAAATAGTTATTTTTCAAGTTTTTGTTTTAACCCAAAATTTCAAGATTTGTCTGAAAAATACCCTTGAAAACTCGAATTTAAAAAAACAGCTCGACCTTCAATAAATCTGCCTCTTAGTATGTTATAGAATGACCGAATCTAACCAACTTTTCAATTGGTCATCATTATTTATTTTTTAAAAGTTTTTAAAATATTTTCCTCGGTTTTCTGACTTTTTTCAGCTTTCAAATAGAGGTCACTGACCCCTTCTTAAAGAAAAATGCTCTGTAAGGCTACAAATGTATTGCTATTGCTACTTTTTTTTATTACTCGTCTTTCCATTCAAGCCCTCCACTCTTCAAATTCCTGTCTCTTCTTCAAATCAGTGCATGGTTGCTGGGGTAATTTGGACCCTAGCAACCAGATTGCTGAAATTGCAAACTAGAGAGCTGCTAAATAAAAAGCAAAATGGCACAAAATACACAAATAATAAAAAATGAAAACCAATTGCAGATTGGCTTGGAATTTCAATCTCTACATCATAATAACATTTATTTCAAAGATGAGCTAAATTCTTTCCCTGGTGCCAGAATCTTTTCCTATTGTCAAATATGGCTGCAAAATTAAAACGGATTAGATTTTGCTGCATTTCTCATTTGCTCCAAATTACTGATAAATAAGGGCACTCATGTTTGCCATGACTAGCTTTTCATTTCAACTGCTTGATATATAATATATCACTATTGTCAGTAATCTATAGTGGAACACAGGCCCTTTTTGAGAGCTTCTCCGTTACTGACGTTAGACTTTTAGGTTGACAATTCCCTAGTTTCCAGCCTTCCTTAATTACTGTCTCAGCATCTGCTTTATGCTATTGAGAGTCCATGTAAATGAAAAGGAAGCGCCTAACAGTTGTGAGTTGTGTGCTTAGTCTTGGGTGAATACCATCTGTCCCAGGGGCCTCATTAACTTTGCCATTATTTAATTGTTTGAGTATTTCTTCCTGTGAAAATAAAGTGTCTAAGGGATTCAGCTGGTAATTGTACATTGCACTATGGTTTCTGACAATATGGTGTATGCCGTTGAACATAATCGAGATTATTATATTTATAATGTTTGAACCCAGGATGCTCCTTGCAATTTACTAATTAGGCATTAAAGTTTGTCCCCACATTCAGCACTCCTTAGAAGTCCAGTAAGCGGGTACTTTTTGTTTTGATGGTCGACAGAGGACGCGACCTAAAGACTGGATCTCGTTGATGCCGACATGTCGATCCGTTTCAAGGCTCAGTAGAAATGAAAGTGCCACCTCCCCTTGGGGCGGGGGAAAAAAGGTAAATATCTGTTCATTTTTAAAATAATATTTGCTACTGTATTTACTATACATGGGTCTCTCTCAATTATTTTTGAATCAATCCAATTTTGGTAAACCTGGAACTGGGGTTTGATTACGAGACCATATGGGGCGTTTACATTTCCTGTAACTTAATATAGTGAATAAAGTACCCCCTCTTGTAAAATATAAGGATATTATAAGTTACCGAGGAGTTTCATGACCATATAAAAACACGAGGCCGAAGGATACAGGTCCTCATATTTTGCAACAGGGGGTACTTTATTTATTATAATACACACGTTTCAGTGAGTCATGTGACAGAAATGACATCACTACTCACCGTTTATAACTGATGACATCAGAACTCACCGTTTATAAGGATATCATTTACAAGATATTCATGGCTTTTGTGTATTATATATAAATTTTTTTTCAAGAGCAGGAATGCACACTATTTTTGTTTATTTGAAAAAAGGTAGATGCCTTCATTCAAAAAGCATCACTTTTAACACTCTTGTAATACAGTTGAACTGCTGAGTCAAACCTGTAAAGCCTTCTGCCTTATAATAATCAAGTTGCTGATGCTTCCTTAGTGCAGCCGTGTAATTATCTCATATTATTTACAGCTAAATCCAAGGGACAGTTTATCTTAAAGCGATCTGATATTATGCTGTAAACCAAGCCCGGACTGGCCAGCTGTGGGTTCTGGCAAAATGCCAGGGGGGCAGATTTAAGATGTCACTATTCATGGGGTTGGCAGGGGGCTGTTTGGGCCTCTGTGTACCCAAAATGCCAGGGCCTATTTTGAATAGAGATTTATATTATGCCTACTCCTATTAAATTAGTACACATTGCAGTAAAGACCCTCATTACCTCCTGACTGAGTAAGTCTGCTGTTGTTCAATAGTTGCATCTGGTGGGTTCCATAAATGTAAGGAGGTCGTACATCTCCAGTAGTTTTCCAGTGCAATTGGAATAATGGCCACTGGGTGGCAGCTCAGGACAAGAACACACTTGCGTATTGACCAACTCAAATAGAGGTCCGTAAGCCGCGCAATGCGCATGACAGTTCTAAACATTAACAGCCATAAAGGCAGGGCCGGATTGTGGACAGGCTACAAAAGCCCAGGCCTAGGGTGGCAGAGAGCTGGCTTGTATTTTACTGTCCTGGCCAGTATTAATGATGGTTGATCCCAATGTTATTAATAGAGAAAAAAGACAAATATATAGGAAAGCCAGTATTTTTTTCCAGAAAAGATGACAACCCTAGCTGGGGGCGGCATGCCACACGCTGGCTGCATCTGAATTGGGGACTGGGCGGGAGATTTTGGCAGTTGTTTGAGTCTCCAGGCGGCAAACACGGAGCTGCGAGGGCAAGGGGTGAGCAGTGGTGGGGAGTGGGTGGGGTATGGGGGAGCAGGTCGTAAGCGGGTTGGTGTAGTAGGGGAGAGGGTCGGTTGCGAGCGGAGGGAGTGGGTCGGTGTGGGGGGAGTGGGTTGGGTGCAAACAGATCGGGTCGGGTGTGGGGGGAGTGCGTCTGGTATGGGGGGAAGTGGGTTGGGTGCGTGGGGGGCTGAGAGGCCTAGGGCACAGTTTTTAAATGTGGTCCAGCAGAAAGGGTGAAAATCGTTTATCTATTAATACATATGATGAATGGTATGTTGGTAACAGAGTTGGGTTATGGAGGGAACCAAAGGGTGCCTAGCGAAGGTTTCCTGGGACTGGGAGGAGGGGTGGCTGTATGGAAGCTGGGATTTCTGGGTAGCGTAATCCTGAATGGGGATTGGTAGGCATCGGAAGGGGAGGGTTGTTATAAAGAATAGAAGTGCCTTACCCTCTTCCCTTCTGGATCCTGGAGCGCTGGTGGAGCTGCCCACCACCCTCCCGTCAGTTATGGTTGTCAATATTCAATGTTACTTTGTATGTATGTATTCTGTTACAAAGAAAAAAAATATATATATATATATATTTCCATGGTGGTTCCTAAGTGGTTGTATTTGTTTGCACAGCTGGCGGGGTAAAAAACTGTGACCTTGCCATTTGTTATCGATGCTGTATTGGCTTTACTTACATGCCCATCGCGGCCGCGGTGGCTGGCATTTGGATAATTGATGTTTGGTGATCTAATGGCAAGTTTTTTGGTTTATGGTAAACGGAAAGAATAATAACATGTTTAAAATAAAAGCTGTGGCCGACGCTCACCCATTCAAATGGAAGTCTTTGTCTCCGTGTGGTACTTTATGCCTTAGCTTTAAGAGTAGTTACTTGCACACAAATCACTCATGCCTCCTAACAGTTAAAAAAAAGTTGGGGCCCCAAAAATTATTTTTTTTAAAAAAAATTGGTGCTAGGCTATCCCTTACAAGTTAAACAAATTGGGGCCCCAAAGAACATTTTTAAAAAAAACATTGATGTCAGGTTCCCCCCCTACAAGTTAAAAAAAAATTGGGGTCCCAAAGAATATTTAAAAAAAAAACATTGGTGGCAGGGGCCTATAGATTATATAGATTGGTGGCCAGCGGATTAAAAAAAACAACAAAAAAAAACACACATTGAACTCGTGGCTTCAGAACTTCAAGTTCTTTTCGTGACTTTGGGTCTTTTCTTTGCTTCAGGACTTCAACTTTGGCTGTTTTCGGGGCTTCGGGTCTTTTTGCCGTTTTGGCTTCGGCTATTTTCTTGGCTTCGGGTCTTTTCAACGATTCGAGACTTCATAACTTGCGGCACTTCCGCATTTCGGCTGTTTGGGACTTTGGCTGCTCAGCCTTTCGGCACTTCCACATTTCGGCTGTTTGCGACTTCGGAAGGAGGCGGCACGCTTCGGCGCTGTCTTTCGAAAAGTTCATCACTGCTGGGCCCCCATTCAGGCCCGGGCCCGGTACACATGTACCTCCTCTGCCCCCCTGATGGTGGCCCTGTGGCCAGTACAGTGCATTCCAACTATAAACATATTTGTACTGAGTTTCTTGGACAGGTATTTTGTCTAACATCATGCTTGGGTTGCCCTGGATCTCTCCTATAACACTTGGGTTTAGGTAAGTGTCTAATACAGGGGAATCTCATTACTGAGATTCAAAGTGGAATTCCCTATTAAGACAGGAAATAATTTGTTAATAACTTGTGATACATTGGCGAGGAGTTTGCAGTCTGGGACCATTAAGCATTTTTGACCCTCCTGTGAGATTAGCAACCACATTAAAATGTCCAAGCCAACGTCATCTTGCATTAAAATATTGTGTGTTATCTCAACTGAGTAATATTATCAGACCTGTTATCCAGAATGCTCGGGATCTGGGGCTTTCTGGATAATGGATCTTTCTGTAATTTGGATCTTCATACCTTAAGTCTACTAGAGAATCATGTAAACTTGAAATAAACCCAATAGGCTGGTTTTGCTTCCAATAAGGATTAATTATATCTTAGTTGGGATCAAGAACTGTTTTATTATTACACAGAAAAAGGAAATCATTTTTAAATATGTGGATTATTTGGATAAAATTGAGTCTAAGGGTCACTTTCCGGAGCTTTCCGGATAAGGGATCCCATAACGGTATCTTGTATTCCCATCCTCTATTATTCATCTAGTGGCCTGGTATTCAAACCAACTGATTGCTGCTATCAGCCACCCAAACAGCCAACTTGATCTTAAAGGGGTGGTTCAACCTTTAAGTTAACTTTTAGTATGTTATAGAATGGCTAATTCTAAGCAACTTTTCAATTGGTCTTCATTTTTCTTTTTCTTCTTTTTTATGTTTTTTTAATTATTTGCCTTCTTCTTCTGAGCTTTCAAAGGGGGGGTTCACTGACCCCATATAAAAAAACAAATGCGTTGTAAGGCTACAAATGTATTGTTATTGTTTTTTATTACTCATCTTTCTATTCAGGCCTCTCCTATTCATATTCCAGTCTCTTATTAAAATCAGTGCATGGTTGCTAGGGTAGTTCAGACCCTAGCAACCAGATTGCTGAACTTGCAAACCAAAAAAAAAAGAGCTGCTAAACAAAAAAAGCCTAAACACTCAAAAACCACAAATAATAAAAAAATGAAAACCAAATGCAAGTTGCATATCACTCTCTATATCATACTAAAGTTAATTTAAAGGTGAACAATCCCTTTAAACTGGGCAGCTGTGGAAAACGAAGAGCTAAATGACTAAATGACACTAAGGGGGTTATTTATCAAAGTACCATTTTATCTCAACATTCTCTGCTATAAACTCCACTTGGGTTTTTTATGCTTATTTATTATTACATTTTCCAGAAAATTTGCATCGCATGAAAAAATCAGATTTTCACGATTTTTTTGATTTTTTCACCCTAAAACTCAGATTTATTATGCTTATTTGCCGGAAAAATCAGAAAACTTCAGGGATTTGCACGAAACCTAGCGCACATGAAATAATCATTGGGACTTCTCGCATTGACTTATATGCAACCCCGACAGGTCTGAGATGCCGGATTTTCTAATTCTGACTTCCATCCTTGGGGTTTAATAAATTCCGAAAAAATTGTGCTTTTTTAAAAGTTCGATTTTATAAAAAAAAAAATCATGAATTTTTTTGGGATTTTTGCATTCAGAGTTTAGTAAATAAACCCCTTAAAATAATAAATGAAGAGCTGGAAACTGTGTACATCATGCCAAAGAACGAATACCCCCTTAAGAACTTTGTTTTCTACACAGTGCTGCTAATACAAGATTATTTACCAAACATGGCTTCCCAGAAATGCAAAACAATGGAATCCCAGACAAGCTCCTGTCTCCAGTCTCCCAGTTACTGTGTATGGGTTTATATAATTATGTGAGCAGATTGGGAACAGGGGATGACTGCTAGACAGAGAGCACATTATTACTAAATCAACAAAGAAACTGTTGAACGCCAGATGCAGCGCTTATTCAGAACTCACCTGCAGCACATATTTTCAGGATGCCCTCACTGTAGCACAGATGGATCTGTTAGGGCAGAGACACACGGACTCGGGGAGATTAGTTGCCCAGCGACAAATCTCCTCTTCTTCGGGGCGACTAATCTCCCCAAACTGACTTCCCGCCAGCTAGAATGTAAATCGCCGGCAGGATGGCACTCGTATTGATTTGTTTTCGGAAAATGAAGTGATCCGAGAGCCATCCTGCCTGCAATTTACATTCTAGGCGGCGGGAAGTCAGTTTGAGGAGATTAGTCACCATGAAGAAGAGGAGATTTGTCGCTGCGCTACTAATCTCCCCGAATATGACCATGTCTCTGCCCTTAGAGTTACCTGACCACTTATTGATCCACCAAACAGTGGCTGTGCCAATCCATTAGATCAGTGTTTCTTAACCTTTTTCGTAGTCGATCAAATTAAAGGGGTGGTTCACTTTTAAAGGGCATGTAAAGTCTAAAATAGAATAAGGCTAGAAATGCTGTATTTTGTATACTAAATATAAACATGAACTTACTGCACCACAAGCCTAATCAAACAAATGATTTATGCTTTCAAAGTTGGCTACAGGGGGTCACCATCTTGTAACTTTGTTATACATCTTTGCAAGACTAAGACTGTGCACATGCTCAGTGTGGTCTGGGCTGCTTAGGGATCGTCATAAACAAAGCTGCTTGAGTTCTGCATGGCTGGGAAGTAAGGTGGGGGCTCCCCCTGCTGTTCATAAGTATGATAGTTTCCCTTCTCAGCAGTTAGGGACCATCTGACAATTCCTATCCACAGCAGTAAATGAAGGGAGAATTTCACTGCACACAGTCAGGTTTCTTATAAAAACTGTACACATTTTTTAATTAAAGTATATTGGAGATAGGTTTCTTTTTCATTACAGAAAGTAAAAATGGGATTTTATTGTTTTGCCTTTACATGCCTTTTAAGTTAACTTTTGGTATGTTGCAGAATGGCCAATTCTAAACAACTTTTCAATCAGTCTTCATTATTTTATTTTTTTATATTTTTTTAATTATCTGCCTTCTTCTTATTTTGACTCTTTCCAGCTTTTAAATGGGGAGTCACTGACCCCGTCTAAATATCAAATATTCTGTAAGGTTACAATTTATTGTTATTACTACTTTCTATTACTCATCTTTCTATTCAGGCCTCTCCTATTCATATTCCAGTCTCTTATTCAAATCAATGCATGGTTGTTAGGGTCATTTGGACCTTAGCAACCAGTTTGCTGAAATTGCAAGAGCTGTTGAATAAAAAGATATTTAACTTGAAAACAACAAATAATAATGAATGAATGAAGACCAATTGCAAAAATCTTGGTTGGAAAGCCAATGCCGATCTCTTGTGGCTGGGTAGTTTCAAAAGCCAGGGCTCCTTGGGGATTTGAACCCAGGACCTCCCACAAATGAAGCAAGAATCATACCCGCCTAGACCAACAAGCCTATGCTGGTGTCTCGGCATGCCTGCTTTGACCACGCTGCCCACCAAACAATGTCCCGTTGCCTGAAGGTGGCTACTAGATTTCTCTCATGGCTCTGCTTTGTTTTAGTCAGGATTTCAAAGTACCACTCAAGGTTAATGAAGTGCATAACCTGGCCTATCCTTTCCTTCTGTTCACTATTAGCGACCCTTGTATTTCCATGTCCTCCCAGCTTGGCAACACATCTGGTGTTAGATAGAAAGCCTATGGCGATCTACATTGTCCGCGTCTTTTTAAATTCCAAGGCTTGTCTGGGCTTTATTCCCCTAGAGCAGGTATCCCCCAACCTTTAAAACCCATGAGCAACATTCAGAAGTAAAAGGAGTTGGGGAGCAACACAAGCATGAAAAATGTTCCTGGGGTGCCAAAAAAGGGCTGTGATTGGCCATTTAGTAGCCCCTATATTGGGGATCACTGCCCTAGAGTAATAATCCAGCATTGGTTATATTATGTATAATGGCCCTTATGGCTTCATTCCCTAAAGTGCCTCATTTCCCTGTTGTTGGGTTAAACCCCATGTAACGCTTTGTAACTTATTTACATACCCAATTCATTGGCCATAGGCTGATGACCACATCGTGCATCTCTGTAACAAAGTGCTTTGCAGGGAGAGGTCCTTCCTCTTTGGCTGCAGCAGTTGATCTGGGTGGTTGTTTCATTGAGCCTGGAGTCAACAAGGCCCCAGAAGTGTTTGGTCCTAAAGGGACAACCCTTTTAGTGAAGTCAGGGGAACAGGGACCCCATGAAAAAGAGTAGCTTCAAGCTCCACCAAGGAGGATTGACGAAAGTAGCTCTGGCCAGGCTCTGCTTTGCCTTTAGTGAAGGGACCACAGTACTGACAAGGGAAACAGGTTTATGTTCTATCCCTGTTCCACGTCTATTGTAGGGATCCAGACCACATGAGGTACTGACACCCTGGAAGGTGATACTTCAACTCCCCTGCTATTCCTTCAGTGGTGCTATTTAAAGGAGAAGAAAAGTCGCCTTGCGCTTGGGGGCACCCCAAGTGATTGTATTTACTTACCTGAAACCCCAGGCCAGTGCTCCTATCAGCAGAAAACTGCACCGGCCCAGGGTTCTTCCAGCGAGCACCACGGAGCGATCCTCTTCCGGCTTCTTCTTTCTTCAAATTTCTTGGGGCAAACACATGCACAGTTGAACGAAATAGCTAAAGTTCGGCTTTTTGTTCTACTGCGCATGTGTAGCCGCACTTTGTCTGCTTCTCCTTTAAATAGCACCAGCTTTGTCTGCTACATCTAGAGTTGCCACCTTTTCTACATTTGGAATCCGGCAGGTGGCTGTACCCATGACGTCAGAGGCAGGCTGATGACACAAAGGGGTGGGCCAGTGGCATTAAGGGGTGGGCCTCTGATGTGCCAGCCCGTGATTGGCCAAAACTGTCAGGAAGCAGGGAACAGGCTTACTCGGTTTTCAGACTTCTGAAAACCGGGCAGGTATTTTCGAACCGGACAGCGAGTGTAAAAACCAGACAAGTGGCAACCCTAGCTACAGCCTTCATTGTACCTGGCATTTTTTTCGGACTGCCTCATTTGTGAGTATATTATATATTATAAAGCCTGTTCTATTGTTTTGCAAAAACCCACCTTTTCCACTTTTGGCAGTATAGAGGTGTGGTTCAACAACACCCTCACATGCTCTTTCCACTTAGCGAAAGCCCATCCTGGTGGAAGAGGGCCCAGTGTAGCCCATGCTCTACCCCTCTAGTTGGTGTTTGTCTATTTAAGTTAAACTAGGGTTACACCTCATTTGTCAGTCTAGCTTTCATGTCTAACAAGTGTAGGACTGGCCCACTGGGATACCCGGAGAACTCCCATGGGCTCTCTTGCTTCTAATCATTTAACCAATTTTATAGTCATTCCCTATTTCCTTCTTTATGGGAAAAAATGCTTAATAATGAATAGATATAAAAAACTAGCAGAATAAAGAGGTTCAGCGAGGAGAGGAGGAATAATAGTTTCGAAAGTGGCCCATGGTCCAAAGTTTTCTGGTAGGCCCCTGACATCCCAGTTCGACTCTGTGGTGTAGATTTATCAAAGGTTGAATTAAAAATTCAAATTTTCGAGTTTTTTATATGGTCAAAACCGTCAAATTAGACTACGAAGTTTGATTCGATTTTCGAGATTTATCTTACTCTGGTTCTTTAAGAACTCAAATTCAACTTTGCACTTGGACCAATGATCATTGTAGATAAGTACATGATAACCCCATAGCTCATCTGTAGTTTATATTCTGAAGTAGGGGGTTACATTATATTTGCTATTGTTTCTGTTATGCTTTATTCATAATGTATAATATTTTCTGGTGTAAAATCATGCTTTGTAAAAAGCTTGAGGGGAAGTTGGAGGATTATACAGTTTAAGAGCCAGAAGCCTGTGCAGCACAATGGCCCTACAATAATTTGCACTATATTTATGGCTCTTTTGTATTATATAATAAAAATATACAGTGCTTAGTGATGTCATCAGTCACAATCAGTGGTGGTCGGTGATGTAATTTCTGTCACATGACTCTTAATATCACATCAGGCTTTAAGGTGTGTGAATGTTGCAGTGAAAGGTGGCCGTACAAGTTACAATTACGATCTGGTTAGCAGGAAAGATCGTTTTCATTATAAACTTTAAGATCTGAATCATCAGATATACAGGACAGGTACAAACAAAAGAATTCTTCCTCTTTGTGACGATTCAGCAGTTTCGATGTTCGGGAGCCTTTTCAAAAATTTCCATCTCTGCCGATCAACAAGATGACCGATATCCAAGTATTTTGCCGATATCGGTCGCCTCTTCTGCCACCATACATGCAGGGCCACCATCTGGGGGGACAGAGGGTACAACTGTACCGGACCTGGATGATTTGGGGCATTAAGGGGGGCCGGCCGCGATGCACTTACTTGGATAGCCAGGCCCCCATTGTCAGTGAGCTGCAGACTACTGAAGGGAAGGCAGGCGGTACCTCCAGTGCCTGCATATTTTTGTAACTGCTCAGATTTGCCAGTGAAGTGTAAGCCTCTGTAAATCCATATGGGTATTGGATGGGTAAAGTTTGAACCTCCAAAGTAATGTAATGGGTACACTCCAGGCCTGAAGTTTTCTCACTCACATCAACTTTTCAGGGAGTAAAACCTCCAACTTGTAGGGGCCCTGGCCACCAATGTTCAATTTATTAATAAGTTGTAGTAGAGTCCTACGTGGAACCAATTTTTGATACCCGAACCCAACCCACAACCTACACGTTGGACCCACTACCTGACCTGCAAGTGCCTTATCTGCAACCCGATCCACAACCCGCTGACCATCAAGAAACAGGAAGTTCTGTTTTTTGTATACTGGAAGTGACATCATTAGAAGTAGGTGTGGTCAGTAAAAAACTTTTAAAACATATTTAAAGGAATAAAGCTACTGATAAGATTTGAAACCCAACCCTCGACCTGCAGAACTGCCAACCCGTGTCTATACTTGCCCCCGAAAGTTCTACCTGCAACCTGCAGGTTACCTGTTTTTTTGCTGGTAATCCGTGGGTACTAGAGTCTCTGCAGGACTCTAACTTGTAGGGGCTCTGGCACTAATTTGTTTTAATAACTTGTATGGACCCTGGCCACTAATGTTCTTTTTATTCAACTTGTTGGGGCCCTGGAGCTAATTTGTTTTTATAACTTGTAGGGGCCCTGGCCACCAATACTCTTTAAATAACTTGTAGGAGGGACTTGTCACCATTGTTTTTTTCTTTATCTTGTAGGGGGCCCCGTGATTTATGATGCCAGCCCTACATACACGCACCGAATATCATATGACGCTTAATCTCGTACGGTAATATCTGTGCATTTGTAGCCACCTTTACAGTTGAAGACTCAATCAAGATCTGATACTAAAGTCAATTTGCAGCAAATTGGTACATCACCATTAGTTTATTAATGGAACAGAGTCCTGTGCCTCTTGCATTCAGCATGTTATTCAGGCAGATGTGTACTAATTATCCTGAATCCCTTATCTCATAACATTGTCAGTCTTTCAGCCATAGCTCCAAGAATATATAGTTGAAGAGTATCTAATTGACTTTCAAGCTGAGTTTCAGGCTTCAAAGTTTGGCAACTGCTGACTTATACTGACTCCAGATCTGGTATTGATCTTCCTCTAATAGAATGGTATTTTTCAGTTCAAGGCCCCTTGGAGACTTATCGTTTGCCCAGGATTTGCCTAAAGCCGGCCATAGACACAAAGATCCGATCGTACGAATCGAGGATTCGTATGATTTTCGGACCATCTGTGAGAATCACAAAATTTTTCGTTTCGGTTGTTTAGTCGATCGGACAGGTTAAAGGATTTCTGTCGGCTGCTGATAATATCTCTGCATGTATTGCCGATCTTACGTTTTTCAGTGGGAGACTGTCACCAGCTTTGTCAGACATAAAATTCATTGATGTCAGGGGCAGAACATCGGCTGATCTGCTCTTTTACTACTTTATTTGATCGGAATGGTTAGTGGCAGGTCGGGAGATGGGGAAGTCCGATCGTTTGAATACCATCTTTGCGTCTATGGCCAGCTTTATCTTATAACAAGGATAAACAGGAAAAAACATTGATATGTCAAATATTCAGCCTTAGTGCCTAAAATATCTAGGACACTGCTGTCTAACTTCTGTGCTACCAAGTGGAATTTTTCTTGCCTACATGGTGGAGGGCCGTTAATGAAAGCCAGTGTTGACCGCTCCCTGTTTTTACACCACACCCACTTTAAACCACAACCATGTTACCACAAGAACTTTTAAGATCATTTGCACTAGTGATGTGCAGGTCAAGAAAACCTCCTCTCACACCTGACCCAAACCCGTCCGCAACCAATCCTAACCCACCCACAACCAACCCAAACCTGCCTGCAACCAACCCAAACCCACCCGCAACCAACCCAAACCCACCCGCAACCAACCTAAACCCACCCACAACCCACCCCAACCTGCCTGCAACCCACCCAAACCCACCCGCAACCAACCCAAACCCACCCGCAACCAACCCAAACCCACCCGCAACCAACCCAAACCCACCCGCAACCAACCTAAACCCACCCACAACCCACCCAAACCAGCTTGCAACCAACCCAAACCTGCCTGCAACCAACCCAAACCTGCCTGCACCTGCCCTGCTCTATTTTTAGACCTGCTCTTTTGGTTTTATTGGCGCATGTGCGCATATAAAATCGGTAGCAGGAAGCCGGCAGTGTAGGGTTATAGTTGGGGAGAACAAGCAGAAGAGCTAAACCCAAACCTGCCTGCAACCCACAAAAGGTGTGCTGGCCTGCACATCACTAATAGGAAGCATAGGGCAGGCAGAGTATGGCACACACAAGGAGCATAGTGGAGGCAGAGTGTGGCGCACACACAGGGAGCGTAGGGCAGGCAGAATAGAATAGGAGACAGGGAAACCTATCAGGACAACTCTAAGATGAACAGTTCATATAGTGACACAGTGCTGGAGTGGATCTGACTCCCTGTGATTGTCTATGAGGGGGCTGCCATAGTCGTGCAGCAGGAGCCCATTAGCATTAGAAACTTTAACTGACAGGCTGAGATGGGACAGTCACATTTAGGAACTTCAACTAACAATTACTTACAAAAACAAACCTCTCAGGAAACAACATGACCTATACGTAACTTTTAATGTACATTAACATTTTAAAAAGTAGTTTTTTTAATGTCAGTATCACTTTACACCTGGACAGCACTGGTCCAGAACATCAAATCTGTTTTTAAACCTCTTCCAGCTGGGCTTTCAAGTGTATATAGAAGGACACATCTCCCCAAATCTCACCCTAACTGGCTTTCTGGCTGAGTCTAGAAACTTTTCATTTTATTTATATATATCATTATCCCACTGGTGCCCTGTAGTTGACTGACATCTCTGCTATGCCTTGTTTAGACAGTTCTGCTAAGATATAATAAATCTTACAGTAGCCTTCTTTGTGTAAGGCAGGTATTTTAGCACGAGCAGCTCTGCCTACAAGGACAGCAGGTCATGTGAGTGCAAGTAGGCCTGGCAGGCTTATGGCCCCTGATAATGGCCGCAGATGCTTGTCAACTGTATGTGCCTCTACTCACCTAGCTCTCCCCTTGAGCATGCTGACCTGAACAGCAACCTGAGTTAAGGCAGCTCAGGGCTTATGTGCTTGTCCTGCTTGTTATCCCAGTGACTGCTAGATACTGCTCTCATATTAACAGCATCTGCTGCTCATCCTGTCTATCAGTCTCGTAAACCGTCGGTTTGGAATAAAGACACAAACTCAGAAATCAAAAGGATTTTATTGGTGTGTTTTTTTTTTTTCACTCCACAAGTTGCGATATTCATTTTTTTTTTTTTATTGTTTCTTTTTTTTCTGCCTTTTTTTTTTGTAGAATTTTCCTTGCACGATTTCTGCTTTTCAGTCTTTCGTACGGTATTTGTTTTTTTTTTTGTTTTGTTTTTTTTTTGTTTGTTTGATTTTTGTTCGCTTGTTGAATGGCGTTTCGACCCATTTCTGGTTTTGGCATATGAAAAAGAAAACGAAGGAGGGAGAGGGAGAGAGAGAGGAGGGGTGAAGAGGTATTTAACCCTTTGCTCACGTCGGGGTCAGAGGGCGAGTTGGCAGACGATCAAAAGTAAAGAAAAAAACATCGGAAAGTAACGACAGTGGAAAAAGTACAAAACAGATATTTATGACAAGCGTATTTCGCAGTGTTGATATGCTGAGTGGTATATGAATGTTCTTCAGAATAAATATTTAAAATAGTTTACTTTGTTTTAATGCCCTTTCATTGTCATTTGCTATTTTATCATATCGTAGGAGACATAGGGGCAGATTCACTAAAGTGGGACGTGGCCGTTGCTAGCGACAATTCGCCATAAATCTCATCTGCAGGGACATCAACAATTCACTAACAGGCGTAGAGGACAATTCGCTAGCGAACGAGACCAACGCTATCGTTCGTTCCCACCCTATCGACAGGCGACTTTTCGCTCTGGCGAACGGTCGTTACTCCACAAATTCACTAAGATGCGAATTTTACTGAACTTCGCCCGATTTTACTTTGCCACCTCAACCAGGCGAACTGATAAAACAAAGCTACATCTTCCTTACTTATATGTTAGTGACATCCTATCCCGTATGCCGGAAATACATTCAAATTTTAAAAAACGCTGGCGACTTTTTTTTTTTTAAAGCAGGATTGCCTTCAAAATTCCACACTATTAAAGATTTTTATATGAGGAATTTTTTAAAAATAATTTGAGGGGCATGCCACATTTGTTTTAGGGTGGGCTCATGTCTAGGGCATTAGAGGATCTCTTTTGTCTTTATTATGGCTCATTGGACATGTGTTTAAAAAAGTGGGCACTTCAAGCATTTGCACCTACATTACTAATAAAGACGTCCATATGACTTTTAGGTACCCGCCCTATTCAAATCAACCTAAGCGTAAGAGTACTAGCGAAGTTTTGCTAGGCAATTTGCTCTGAAATGCTCGCACAGCCGGAGTAACGCTATCGAAAATTTGCCAGCTTCAGGCTGCAGAGACACAACTTTGCCTATTAGTGAATTAGCCAAGTCGTAATGAATTTGCACCTGGTGAAGTGGCGAAGCGGTTGCTGGCGAAAATTTGCCCTTTAGTGAATTTGCCCCTAGGAATTCAGAAATGTGATACTCGGTAAGAGTGAATGATGTATCAGAAGTAGTGACCCCCCCAGTCCAACACAAGTATTGTCCCCAGCTAACACCAATGAGTGGCTCTGGGTGTGACATCACAGTAGGGGCAGCCAATCAGACTACAATGGGGCTTGCACACCAAACTTGATTAGTGGTACCAAGCATCACATCCCATAAGCCTGAAATATCTCTCACTTTTTTTAAGTGATCTCTCCTAGGAACCCTACTTCTGTAGGCCAATGTCATATATAGCACAGTAACAAGGCCGTGCTCACTTGCCTATTCTAGAAACTGGCATGTCCATTACTATAGAGCTTCTGACCACTCCCTACCAAGGACAGAGACCCAAATAACGGGCAGTGAGTAACGATCTGTTGCGATAATCATTTATCTTTAATCCGTCCTCATGACGGAAGTTTCTTTCCTTCACAATATCTCTCTGTAAATATATATTTATGTATATATTTCTATTATTTAGAGCTGTATCTACCTGTACAGGCCAAACAGAAACAAGATATAGTCTATCTGTAGGTTTTGGCTTTAGCTGCGCGCTTAGTGACCAAACGGCAAGCAACGTCTATTCAGTTAATAGCCAAGGTCATACTGAGATATCGCTGCTGAATGAGCACTGTAGGGGCCTGCTCTTCAGTTGTGAATAAATGGCCCTAACCTAGTGCCCTATTGCACCACCCCCCGTACTTCATGGCCTTCTTTTAGCAGCACCGTGCTGTGTCTCTCTATTGTCAACATCATTCTGGAATTACATAAATGCTTTCACTTTTAGTTTAACAAAATACCAGTTAATTTGATCCCTTCTGTCTATTTTGTATAGTTGGGCGGTGACATATCTACGTCTCTGTCTATGCTCCGACCCTTCAGCTTATAAAAGTTCCTACTGACGTCTGTTGGCTCAACTGTGTAAAATGATGGTTGCCGTGCCTCCCTTCCATGGACTAAATAAATTAAGACGATAAAGTTACAAATACGTTTAAAAAAAAAAACACACAGAAATGCTGGGAGCGCGACGTTTTCTTTGGGCATGGCACAGATTAATCATGATCCTGCAGCAACATGGAGGGATAGCTTATGGCGGACAGGCCATTTTGGAAGCCAAGAAGCACTGCAGAAGGCAGATCAATATAAAAAAAAAAACAGAAAAACACCCCTACTGACCAGTTCTGCACCAGTGATAATTCTTGGGGGAATGTTCGCAGTAACTCCCCTGTTCTCTCCCTTCTCCCCCCTTAAGAGAGTTCGTTATTTACAGTTGTCGGAAAAGACACTCGCCTCCCCCATTGTTAAAAGTTCCCATGATCCTCCCTAAAAGAAAGGAAGAGGGGCGTTTTTTTGTGCTTAAATAAAGAATATGCAGGGCAGTTGCAGTCCATATTTCAGCCCAAACCCCCCCCCCATTTCCTTTTTTAATTTTTGTTGTCATCCCTGCGAAAGGGAAGAAGCTGTGGCCACACACTTCTTTTTTTGTGTGTGTGTCAATCAAAATCCATCCTAGCCTCGGTGACACAAGAGAAAAAAAAACGTCCTTCCCTTTCGAATGCGGCAAGTGGAGGCGTTTCGGGTGAGGAGTGGAAGTTGTGAGGGGCTTCTCTTTTCCAAAAAAAAAAACCTTTCAAATAAGAAGTTCAGTTCTGTGCATAAATCAAGAGCTAAAACATTTAAAAGGCTTCAGAAACTCCTTTCTTCCATTTTTTTTCTTTTTTTTTTTGCAGTGTGGAAAAAGATGGTCTTAAATTCGTAACAAGTACATATTTCTTTTCTGATTTCAAGACGAGCCACCCTCTTCGTATTCTACATCTATACTGCAGCCTCATCAGTCATTTGGCACCGCATTCCGTATTCTAATGGCTCCTTCAACTTTTTATATTATTGGTTCTTTGAGATATATATATATATACTTTCTATTGGCTGCTGATTCTCACTCTTTTTTTCTGGTCTTCTCTCTTCCGTTCGTATTTTCATTGGCTGGGTAGCAATACTGTGATACTGTCACCATGAATCCAAGGTTAAATCAGTAAGCTTGGCTAAGCTTCTTGGGATATGTGGTTATCGTGAAGAGGGGCATATTTTGGCACCCATAGCCTCTTGCCAAATGTGACCCTCCCTCGTCTACGCACACGCAACTTACCCGCTTACTTACTCACAAGGGCAATAAGAGGAAGTCCAAGTATTTTGAATTAATATTCTACCTGGTTTCCATAATGGTCCATGAGGGAAAACAGCAAATTGCCCTCACCCGGCCCCAACAATATAGCCCCTAAATACATGCCCCTCTCTCCATCTGACCCTGCTTTCTTCTATAGTAGAGAGAGAAAGGGACTGTATTTGATTGACAGGGGTGCTGGGGTTAGTGTCAGGGGCGGGCGAGTAAGTTCAGAGGCTGGTGATGAGCTGCATCTGGCCGTCGCCCTCGGGCACTGAACCCTCCAGGCCCAAAAACCCCTGGGGCATTTGGTAGAATGCCTGCAGCTGTCCCCTGGGCACTGACCCCAGCCGGCCAGGGAAGTACATGGCATCTGACCCAGTTGGTGGAGGTACCGCCTGATGGCATGGCAACATTTCCCCAGAGGGGGGAAGGCCAGTCTCAGGGCTGCTGTCTGGGTATGGGGAGTCTCTGAGGTTGGTCATGCTTGTATAGAGTGAGTCACGATTGGGGGAGTCACGGGGAGCAGCTTCAGCCTCTGACTCCTCCAGGTCACTCTGGTATAGGATAGACTGCGCTCTTTGTAGTAGGAGTGGCTCTTCCAAAGCCTTATACATGCGTTCCATCTCCAGTGTAGGCACCTCACCACCTTCTGGCACTGCTCCAGATGTGACTTCCTCTTCTGCTGTCTCTGCTGTTCCCCCATGTGATTTTCCTCGCAAGTTGCTATGCACTAGCTCGGAGATGATCATTTTTTCGAATGCTGCTGCATCCGCCAAATTTCGTCGCCCACCAAGAGTTCCTTCTGCCAGCTTGGAAGGATCAGGGGGAAAATCACCTGCCCGGAGGGAGTAACTGTTGTTGAAGTTGCCATTGAGTGGGAGTGGGGGGAGTGCGTCTTTTCCACACGGGTCCCGACTTAACGTATGCTCTGCAGATTAAATAGAGAGAGAAAGGCTTAAAAAAGGTGGAAGGTGCTCTCATATTACAGCTGTTTGTAAAAGTGCCTTGACTATTGGTAGGCGTGGATGCTTTATTCATGCACAACTCAAAGGATGCTTAGATATATTAACGTTTGTTTGGAAATCTCAATTATTTTGTAGCAGTTACATTGCCAGGGTATATATCAGATATACTGTATCAGGCCACTAGTGAAGAAGGTGGCAGCTTATGACTAAGTGTCAGATGGACACAAAACGTGTAAAGCTGAACATGGCTGTCTAAATAAAGATTTTGTTACCTTTTAACTGATGCTCTTGGTCTGATCTGCAAGTGACTTCCAGAGTGTCCTATACCTGTTATTGTTTCTAAACGGATTGATCGCTCCCTTGAGCTGAGGACCTGGGGCAGGAGCACCTGGGCCACTGTTTCACCTTGGTGAGTCTTTGACTTGAATTTTATATTTGTGTTCTGGAAGGTGGCGGTCAAACTTCCCACCCAGAGAACTTTGGACTAGTTTGGGAATTAGTTAGTCCAGTTGGGGTTGAAAAATGTCTCATTCATTGCTACAGCCATTAATAATCTGTTCCAATGCCTTTTTACTCTTATAACCTTTGAGACTGAACTTGTGTAATTCAGCAGTGCTATGAAAATGTATTGTTTTAATGGCCTCCCAACCTGTATGGAATCTGTGAAGTCAATGTCAAGGAGAAAAGAAAGAACAAATTTCACTGCCCGACCCACTGTAAAGGTAATCTCCTTCCTTCCCATATATCAGCTGTGTCAATAACATGTACTTCTAAATGGGTATTCTATACGTTATAATTAATATTCTGATTACTTTATTTATAGTTTAGACTACTGAAACTTTTTGACATTATAACCCATGGTACATAATTCTCTGAAGCGCATTATGGATGATGCAAAAAACAGATGACACAGAACAGGCGGCATTTAATTAACAGTTTGAGAAGTATTCCAGGGCCATTTGCTGTGCCCAAAAAAACAGTTTTATATGCTTGCCTTAAAGGAGAACTAAAGCCTAACTAAAGGAGAAGAAATGTTGTACATTATGTTTTGAGCTTCTGTACCAGCTCAAGGATCTGTGTCTCCAAAGATGCCCCAGTAGCTCCCCATCTTCTTTTCTGCTGATTCACTGCACATGCTCTGTGCTGCTGTCACTTACTGAGCTTAGGGACCCATTCACAATATACAGTACACATAGAATACAAATGTCACAATATAAGGCTGATTAGTAATTAATACAGATAATTACTACATGGCAGCACAGAAACCAGTGCAATTAGCATCAGAATTTAATAATCAGCCAACCTGTAGCATCAGCTTATATTACAGGGGAAGCTGATTTTCTGCTGGATAATTAGTGATGAGCCCTAAGCTTAGCTTCTCAACAGCCAATCAGAGCCCACTGAGCATGTGAGTGTCACAGACACTTTCAAAGATGGTGACCCCCTGTGACAAGTTTGAAGTCCTGGATCATTGCTGCTATTGACAAGCTGAAACTTTAGGCTGGTGCAGTAAGTTCAGTATATAAAATATGGCATTTTTAAGCATATTCATTTTAGGGTTTAGATCTCCTTTAACCCTCAAGCTTTTAATACAATATATGGCAAATAATAATGAATAATGATTTGAATAAATTCCTGTCTCCAACTCTACATTGCACTACTAGTGGGTACTCCTTTTGCCCCCTTATGCTCAGAAAGATAGAAATATACTTACTAGGATCCCGGAAACTTCCTAAGGTGAGCAGTACAGAAGGAGAAGAAACGGAAGAAGAAAGAAAAATATAATGATAAACGAGAGAGGCATAAGAGGTTTTGTAGAGAAAAGCTTTAGCCCAAGCCCAATAATGAAAAAAGTACTGAAATATTGGACTGGTACAAAAGCAAAATATTTGAATTACAATGAATTATAAAGATCAGGCAGGTTTAGAAGATCACCATAAAAATGTTCAGCAATTCCTAGTAGTTTTACAGGTCCAAAGACTTGAAATCATAGAGTTATTGAGCAAAACTACACTTCTCTAATCAGATACTAACACAAGGTGATGTAGAATAGTAATAATTCAGATTTTGGCTGTGCAAGTTTAAGTTTTGGCACCTTTTTCACCATATGTTAAGCAGTTGTGTGCAAGCCACATGCGGCACTTGGATGTAGGAACACACTTATTAACGCACAGTAAGAAACTAGTAGTAGTAGCAGCTGGTGACATTTCACACCTGGAAGATTTCACGTCAGTCTAATACACAGGCAAATTATACTTCTGCTCTAAGGTGTAATATTTGCTGCAGGCGTAAAAAAAATATCACCCTAAACTCCTTGAAAATTTATACAGCGTTTCGGAGAATTCTTTCCTAGCTAAATTTGTTAACACCACAAAAATAGACAAATTTGTTTTCACTGAGAAGATAAATACAAAAAAAAGGTAAAAACGAGTTGCCAGTTGAACTCCTCACGGGGGGCTCGTTTACCGTTGTGGCCGCGTAAAAAAAACGGATGCATTGGTTGCGTGTATTGACTCATGACCAAAGACACTCTCTACACTTCCCTACAGTTGCCTTAGTCTTGCCTTGTGAATCTCGTGCAAGTACACCCTCAAGCTTATCATCATTCCAGGGTGTCCACTGTGGGATGAATCAAGACATGCACCAGACTTGTGCCCAAAGAATCAGACATAGACATCATTTCGAAGCCAAGTGGGGGAAATGGCGGCAACAGAAGGCAAGCTCAATAGCTTACATTTTAAAACGTTTGGTCAACTCCTCGTGTCTACAACTGCACTGCCCTTGACTTCTACAGTATCAAGCAAACTAAAAACAAAATGGTTCATATGAAATGGACAAATTTGGGGATATCACTATCTCTAACCCCAGAGATCTACCCACTAGTGATGAGCGAATTTATTGGCCAGGCACGGATTTGCAGTGAACTTCTGTACTTCGCCTCCTTCCCATTTTTTTGCGAAACTGTGGCAAAAAAATTGCTACGGAAAAATTAGCTGTGACAAATACGTTTCGCGTGTAAAACAAACAACTTTGCCGCCCATTGCCTTTAATGCAGTTGGACAAAAAAGTCGCCACTACAAAATTGTTGCTGAGAAAAAAATGTTGATGCCTTTTGACTTTAAAGGAGAAGGAAAGGCTAAAACTAAGTAAGCTTTATCAGAAAGGTCTATATAAATATAGCAGTAAATCCTCAAAGTAATGCTGCGTTGAATCCTCTTTCTAAAGAAACACAGCATTTTTTCCCTTCTATTGTGTACTCATGGGCTTCTGTATCAGACTTCCTGTTTTCTGCTTAAACCTCCAGGGCAGGGCTTGAGCATGCTCAGTTTGCTCCTCTCCCCCTCCCTCCTCCCATCCCTGCTGTAATCTGAGCTCAGAGCTGTAAGTGAGTAGGGAGAGACTCAGGCAGGAAGTGATGTCACACCAAGCGTATATGGCAGCTGCTTTCCTAAACAAACAAAGACTAGAGCTGTTTACTCAGGTATGGTAAAGCATTCTGCAGAATAAATATAGCATTCTAGCTTGCACTATTGTGGGCTAATCTGTTGGCAATAAACTGTCACTGGCACATTTATCAAAGCTCCAATTTCAAATTTCATGTGAGTTTTTTTAAACTCTGATAAATTTCAATATACTCTAAATTTGATTGGGAGGTTATTTAAGGAAAAAATCGAATATCTAAAACTCGAACAAATAAACTCGAAAATGCTAATCAAATATTTTTTTCTCTCTCGAAAAACCTTGAATGTCAGGAAGGCTAATAACATCTTCAAATTGGTCACTGGACCTCTCCCATTGACTTATACATGAACGTGGCAGGTTTAAGGTGTCGAATTCGAATTATTCCAAGGGTATAGGTTTGATAAATCTCGAAATTAAAATTCGAATTGAGTTTGGATAATTCACAATTCGAATTTGAGAGTTTTGACCAAAAAACTAATTATAAAATTTGAATTTCCTATTCGACCCTTTATAAACCTGACCCCTGGAGTGAGAAAAAATGGTTGCGTGCATTTTTGTTTTCTGGATTTTCGCAAATTTTTCGCCGAAACGGGACAGATTCGCCTACCCACACCTTTAAACTTTCAAATGGATGTGGGCATCTTTCAAGGCACATCAGAAAAAAAGTAAACAAAAAATCTTTATATCATCAATGACGTTTTGCTCTTGGCGCCACTTTTACTCAAAATAAGGCGCTGCATTTCAAACAATGTCAATCGACATACTAGTGAAGTTGCGTAGTCTGCGTTACTGCATTGCCTGGTCACATTACTCATATTGATGTTTATCACAACGTAGAAATAAATGCGGGATATTGACACTAAAAGCAGCAAAACCACAAATGATATCGTTCGCCACTGAATCAAATAAAATTTAAACAACAGACGAGTAATTGGGAAGAGGCGTAAATCGGCTTGCTCCTTTTGTCTCTTTTTTCAACCTTCTTTATTATATTATTAAATTATAATTGGGTAGCTATAATTGTAGGGTGCCTGTGTAAAACATCTGAGTGTAGATTAATTATTCATTCTTTTCCAGAATGGTAATAAACCTCATGGAGGAAGCGTTGTTTCGAGCCTTGAGCTGTAATTCTTTCTCTTGCAAACACAGGGTAACATAAGACAAAAACACATATGGCTGTATGAATACAAAACGCTATAAATATACACAATATTTACACCACAGAAGCTTCCACATGTCGTACCGGTTGCGTTGTATCCTGGGGAGGAGGGGCTGAACCCCACAGATTCAGTGATCAGCGTGTTGTATGGGCTCGTTCCCACGCGACTCTGCAGCACTGGGTTTGTCAGCAAGTGGTTACCCATAGTGCCTTGGGGGGAGAAGAAAAGTTAAAAAGTTAAAAAAAAAATCACGATGCCTCTTCCGATTCAGGCTGTCCTAATATCTAATTCTTTTTTTCCTTAATTAATTAATTCAGAGTACAAACCTCTATTCAGCGTTGGGGTACTGTTAAGGTCTCCGGCGATGAAAGAGGACTCTGTTTGTTTCCTGACTGTATCATTCCACATTCTGCGTATTCGACTCTGGGTATAGTAACGGCTATTGACAGTAGATTTTAAGGTCCCATGTTCTGCCCCTGGACCTCTAACACAGCAATAAGAGTGTCTCAAACACTTACTATACTCCTTGTGCACCTGCAGGGAGAGACTCATGGTGAGAAAGAGATAGCGGGCAGGACACAATGATGGAAAAGATACTGTGCACGAAGGTGTCAATTCTTATTTTCCACACCTACGAAAGGTCATCAATCCTGCTTTAGATCCTTCAAGTAGAAAATCAACACAATTATCTGTTTGACTCAGCAGAGCTCCTTTATTACAGGGTCATGGAATCATTCTTTTTAATTTTATCTTTGTGTTAATTAATGAAAATATTAGAAAGGCATTGTATAATTATGTTTCATCCCTGCTGTCTGTAAATGCCTTATCTTGCCATGGTTTTTTTTCATGTTACCATTCTGAAGTATCTCCTCTAAGATGAGCTTTTAAGGGTAGCACAGGATCATGGTTTTATTCAATGCTATACAGATGGGATCTCATCCGAACTGACTACTTTGCTGCAGCTCTTGAATCAGCGACCCCACTTAATTATGTTTAGTGGAATAATCAGCAAAACTTGCATCAAACACCGTAGTTGTAACTAGAAGGTGTTGTACACGATGTTGTAGTGATAGCACTTACAACAGTGTGGGCTGTGACACAGAACTTACCTTCTTCTGCAGAGCACAATGAAAGATGAAGATGAAGAGCCCTTGAAGAGCATTGAAGGTGGTGAAGAGATAAGCCAGAACTAGAGACTCCTTATTAATGAAGAGGAAACCGAAAGCCCATGTAAGGCCAAGAAGGAAGAGCAGAGTGACTGCTCCAAGGGCCCAGGACCTGGGACAGATGAGAGAAAGACACGCAGGAGTAAATCAACTCAGGATTGAACAATTAGGGTGAATATCTAAGTAAAATTTACTGCAAGTCCTTACTTAATGTTCTCCAGGCGGCTTGAGTCTGGTTTAAGCACCGAAGAGGAACGGAGCATCTTATGGAGTGTAACCAGGAGAATCAGAAGGTTGACCTAAATAGACAAAGAGAACATTTTTGGGAATTGAATAATGTGATTTAGTGATAAAGAGTGTAAGAGAGAGAAGGAAAGATTTTTATGAGTAAGGGATTGAGATGATGCTTGAGAATGTTGGGTGAAGCAGTGTTACTGTACAAAAACATTTAAATACAGGTAGTTTGCGATCTGTTATGCAGAATCCTTGGGAAGTGGGTTTTTGCAGCAATGTGCCGTATGAGCTGCAGGGGTATGTTACCCTGCACAAGTCACTTGTGTTTCTGGTGTTTAAGAGATGGCTTGCTAGGAGGAATAGTGATAAGTAGGATGCTGTAGAAGACAGAGCAAAGCATTGTTTGTTTGCACCAGCATCCACCCACCAGGTCCAGAGCTACAGGGAAAGCAGCAACTAATCCTTGGGAACTAAGGAGAGATCTTTGTCATAAATAATTAGATCTTTTACTATAAAGGAAAACTATTGCAGATTAAACTGTTCAGTTTAGCATCCCACACAAATGGGAGGAGGGATAGGGCTGGAATGAAGGGGTAAGGGTAAGAAAGTGATCTCCGTGAACATCACTGTGTGGGGAGAGGGTCCTGCATCATATTTAATATCCAATGAAATGGCTCTCAGGCAGAGAAACATACAACAAAGATGTTTGAAGGCTGACTCTGGACACATGGCAAAGTAACCAGCCCTCCACAATTTATGAATATCAGAAAGAAAGGGTAGGTCAGAGCATCAATTTACGTTGCTTTTTAAAGTTGCCCAGTAGGTTCTAGTTAGAATGTAGAGCAGCACAAGGAGCAGAGAGAGTGTATATCAGAAAGTAAGACTGAAATTAGCATTTTGTGCTAAAGGGAGAATGCATAAATGTGTGAGGGGAAGAAGTGTTAGCATAGTCAGTAAAACAGAAAGATATTTACTCACCACAATAACAAGGGAAACAGGTCCAATGAAACTCCAGATGAAATAATTATCAACCCGCAACCAGCAACTGAAATCAACACATTGGAATAAATGGGAGAGAAATTCAGAACAGAGATTATGAATTGAAACAGTGAGGACTAGGGGACGGGAGGCAGGAAAGGAGGATAGCCAAGAATAAATGCAATGAGAATTGTAGAGTAATATGGATACTTTAAATGCACAGTACTACATGCAATATGATGGAACACGTCTGCCACAGGTTTTACTTACGCTTTGTCCGTCCCATAGCTCCTGTAGTCTATGGCCGCTGATATCCCTACAACAAGGGCCGGGAAAATATAACCACAGAGGTA
This sequence comes from Xenopus laevis, assembly GCF_017654675.1. Lineage (NCBI taxonomy): Eukaryota > Metazoa > Chordata > Amphibia > Anura > Pipidae > Xenopus > Xenopus laevis. The sequence continues at coordinate 143,621,953 of NC_054375.1, forward strand.
GTAATATTTGCGTCGAGAGTGCTCGGTTTCAAACACCTCAACCAGCATAAGGTAGAGCTGCACTCCTTCCAGGCACAGCCAGGAAAATGCAGAAAGGCTGAAAAAATGCAGCAGACCGGCCAGGATAGGGCATACAACCTGGAAAATCCAAGGGAGGGTTTATATAGGTTAGTCAATACAAATGTAGAAAGATGGAGGCAAATGGGCACATTTACTAAAGAGAGGATTGTGTTGTTTGATAAATTTCAGCTAAAAAGACTGTTAGTGGAATACCTTATCACTGGAGAACTTTCGCTGCATTTCGACAGGCAAATTTTCTTTTTTGTAAATTCACTTATTTATCAAAGTTACCCTTTTTTATCAAAATCTATTTCGCCAGGTTCTCACTGGCAAAATAATACGATGAAGCTACATCCTCAATGACATCATATCGTGTATTCCAAAAAATCTCATCAGCAAGAAAAAACACTGGCTTTTTGTTATATTTAAAGTGGGATTATGTTTACAAGTCGTAACTGTTACATCTTATTTATACTTTTTTTTTAACATTTGAAGCTCATGCCACATTTGTTTTAGGGTAGGCACATGGCCTAGGTCAATAGAAGATCTCTGTCTTCCTTTTGATTTCTTGGACAGGCACTGAAGGTAGTAATTAAGAAAAAAACACAAAAATACATAAAAGAAGAGCGTATGGATAGAGATAATTTCAGATGTTTGTAAGAATTGAACATATAGAATTTTGTATTCTAGAAAGGGGAAAGACTAAAAACGAAGTCATGGAAGTAGTACGTCTCAAAGTTGTAAGTAGTAGGTCACCTGGTACTGAGTTTTGTCGATGCCGGTGAGGAAAAGCAGTTCAGCGAGGAAAAGGCTGATGCATAGGTTTTTGTGGATGGTGTTTCTGTCTGTCTGTAGACCTCTCAGGAAACAAAAAGTGGATATACAGATTCCAAGACAGACCAAGGAGATCACGATGCCCACCCAAGAGATGACGGAGAGCAGCAGGTCATTGATACGACCTTGATACTGAGACATGGAAAAAGAAAGAAGCACAGGTTGAAGGATTGTCATTCAGCTATGGATAAGCGAAAACTAATATGGATGAGATACCGACATATTAATATATTATGGTATATAAGAACAGAAACGGCAGAGAAATGATAAAAGCATATATACAAAACATTGTTCATCCTTACCATGTCTCTGTGGGCCATCAGCACAGCAAAGTTAGTCAAGTGGCTGCACGCACAGGTCGTGTGAGTCTTGTTGGTTTGAACCAGCCGGCAGCCCTGGGAGGACCAATAACCCAGCATAGATCGCTCAGAATAATTCCAGAAAGTACAATTGGCGTTGAAGTGATTCTTGGTCTGAGAAACAAGAAGAAGTTGGTCAAGACATCATTCACCCTCAGTCAAGCTTATCCTCCATGCTAACGTCATATCATCATGTGTCCAACTCATGTCAGGAATGATGGCAGGACGTTAGGTACGATGTCGGAATAACTAAACCAATATTAAGATCAGACACAATGAATAGTATGGATATAACAGACGTGTCTAAAACAACCAAAGCATCTGCCATTTTCCTACTTTACTTTGACATCAATATTTGATGTAAGTTTCCTGGGTAATACAAGTCTTTCTAGATTTTTCTATACTAATAAGTTCTTTATAGACACGGACAATGTCCATAATGATACCCTTTGTCATGTATTGCTAAGCCTTTTCTTTTTCTTAGGAAGTTTCCATGAGAAGTATTAAATCTTTCCTTTAGGTATGTACCAAATTCATTATTGATTATGAAGCAATTATTTTGTTCAAACTTTGTAGAGTTTTATTTTCCCTTTAATTTAATATGCAAAGTACAATTCAGGCACGGTTCAGTTTTCGGCTGAATACTGAACTAAATCCAAATCTTAATCTGTATATCCAAATATGAGGAAATTTTTAAAAATCCACAGAAAATTTGCAAAAGTCATAAGTCCAGAGCTTTACAAGTCACATAACTTAAGGGTTTGATCGGTAAGACTGAAAACGAAGGGGGAGTTTATTAAAGTTTGCTTTCCACGAAAATTCAAGTTTTTAAAGTTGTATTTTTGGTAAAAACTAACATTTTCAGGTATAAAAAAAACTAGAATATACACCATCTATATCCTGCCATGTAGGAGTCAGTGGCAGAGCTCTCTTGAACCATGAAGATGTTAACAGCCTGTTTGATGTTGGAGTTTATTTAGGAGGATTTTGACCAAAAACTAGAATGATTCAAGTTTTTTTTCCGCCACCAGCCAACCGAGGGAGTTCATGGTCCAAGAGCTGGTTGTGTCAGCCATACTGGGCTAAAGGCATCATAGTCCTAATTTAGGATGAAATAAAAGTTCTAACTTATAAAAAAGTTGTGCCCCCCTCAGCATAACTTACAGAACCAGCTCTCTGTGCTCTAGTAAAGTAAATGGTAAACCTTCAATTTGAGGAACATGTTTCATTGTCAAAAATAAAGTAACCACTGTCTACCTCCCCCCAATATAAGAGTTGAATATTTTAATTAACGTACATTCTTAGGAATTCATTTGGACCTTGAATTAGTTATTTATATTACTTTTTTTCAGCACATTAAGCCTTCGAGTTTTTATGGAATGAGCATATGTAGGTACAATCAAATTAGTCCCTGTATCTTCCCTGGAATTTTCAAGTTTTTGGCAATTAGATTCAAATGATTATCAATAGGAGGGTAAATCAAAGGCTACACTAGTTAGGCTACTGAAACAGACGATGATCCCCATTTGATTTTTCAATAGGCTGGCGAATTACAGGTCAGTATTTAGTGTCCAATGAAAGGCAGTGCTCCAGATCATGGTTGTAGAAAGCTGAACATTTCTAGCTTCTTCGGCTCTTGATCATCTCTCTAGCACGGCAAATAAATAATTAAAAATTGGGAATTCTGCAGACATCCTACCCCCCCCCATACTCGTATACATATACATCTAGGCTTTCTCACACCAAAGCATTTACCTAAGTAAACATCTCAGTAGCCGACACCTACAACGCTCAAACAATCCTTCACTCAACAGGGACATTCCTCCAGGGAAGCAGCTTATGAAATGAGCTACAAAAATAGCTACACAGCAGATTCTCCAGCACAAGGACAGACAAACTATGAATCACAGCGCTGACATATAACTGATCACAGTAAAGCACCAAGGACATTCGCATTTGTAGCGTTACTCGCTGAGCGCTCATGCCAAGTCAATTACAACATGCCTAGGTCATTAATTATTTCTGTGTGGTTACAAAAAAATATGAAAACGCTGGTGCTATAGTTCCATGAATGTCTTTAGCCGTAAAAATGTCTTCTCTCCAAATCTTACTCCAACCAGCTTCCATACTGAGCTACAAAGACATTGCTTTAAAATGCAACCATTCATCCCAAATGGCTCTTGCTGGCATCATCCAATGCTTTGGTCTTCCCTAAGGGGACATTCTTACAATTTCAGTAACCATGTTTTAGAATGACTGAACTTAGATATAAATATATATATATGATTTTAACTTTGTTAACCCCCCAATTTCTATGAAGGTGTTACTCATCATTCCAATTTAGTCTTGCATACCATTGTTTTTCTCTTACTGCATGACCACAAACCTTCTAACTTCTAAGAACCCTACATAATAGTCCTCATACCTTCTCAGTAAGTCAACGGTTGACATATCATATCAGCTAAAGGTGCATAATTGGGTTTATGACCTGTTAAAATGGTAAATGGAAAAATACGCAGATAGACAAGCGTAGCCTCCTAAGTTTGGCTTCAAAGAAATGCAAAGAATCCCAAGCCAGCCCTGATATTTCCATTCACTAGGCCCAATTCAGCAGGGAAATATTGATTTATGGCAGGCCTTCAATATCTAAAGTTGTAGTTGCTTGAATACCTGTATTTAAGGTCGGAATGTGCAAACAGCTTTCGGCAAGTGTGCCAATGAGGATATTATATTTGTGTCACAAACGGCACCCTAAATCCAGAACCCAAGCTAAGCTCCCTGGTGTCGGCTCTTGCTTCTGCCTTTAACAGCCGCCTTTCACATCGAGAGGAGCCCTCGGCTAAATGGATGCTGCCAGGTCTTACTAAGAGAGGAGCAAAGCTACAGGTTCTGGAAGAGCAAAGGGGCACGATCGTCTCACCAAGGATACTGGATGGAAGAACACAACTTGGAAGGCAGACCACAGCGTGGAACAGGCAGGCCGGGCCATCACAAGCAGAGTTAGAATAGTCAGACAGGCCGGATCAGGATCGGAGATACGGCGGACGCCCCCGCCGAACACTAGCCCACCAGGGAGGGCCACTGGACCACCAGAGTAAGCTCTATTCTTTACAATTTGCAGTTGAGAAACATTATTTATTTGCCTATATAAAATGGTGCGTTGTATGAGAGAACTAAAACATTTGACATGATTTCATGCCAAGAGCTTTGGAATCTTGGGGTATTACACAATGTCCACTTTATATTTACTAAAGCAAGTAGTCATGTCTGTTTCACCATGATTGTGGTTTTCAGTAGAATCCACTAGGATAAACAGGATGTTTCCCTCAGAAGTTGATTAAGACTTGTCCATGCGGATGATTCGATTGCAGTTTTGGGCAAAAGGCCAAACTGAACTGAATGGAATCACATATCCAGAAGAAAATAGGCGAGATTTGTTATAAACAGATGCAAGCAGTCAGATCCAGTCTATATGTGGAATCTGCTGACTATATGAATGCCCCCGGTGTTTAATGCCTCCTTCTAATTCTGAGGTCTAAATGGAATTCATCTGCCTAAGATGAAATAAAACCATGCTTTTATACAATCCAATAATAAACTACTCCTGACTTCCTTGTTGCCTCTATTCTGTAGATCAGAAGGCAGAATATATGTGACACTATTCTTTTTTACTTTAAGCATTCCATGGCCATTCTAAGAAAAACCTTTAGCTCCTGAGTGGAAGCATTAGTAACCTGACTGAGGGCTACTAACGGTTTAATAACCTCATCTTTGACTTGGTGTATTGGCACTAGTACATGACTAAAGTCACATAGGGGCAGGTTTAATAACATTGGAGATAAATATCTCAGGAGATATTGCCCATAGCAACCAATCAGATTTTTGCTTTTGTTCTTTAGTTTAAATCTAATTGCTATCTCCAGAGATATTTATCTCCAACGTTAGTGAACATGCCCCCATGGTCTTGTGACAATGAAGGGCTGTCAATGCTTTTGCAGGGTACTTCCTCGTCAACACACATAATGAGCAATGCTTGTATCTAATGGATATTATCCACAACATCTTCTCAATTGATACAAGGGTCTCAGCTTTTGTAGGCAGACACTTAGGCCCATTTATCAAAGGTCAATTTCAAATTCATGTGAGGTTTTTTTAACTGTAATAAATTCGAATATACTCGAAATTCGATTGGGAAGTTATTTAAGGAAAAATTAGAATACAGTGGAACCTCAATTTTACATCCCCTGATTTTAAGTTTTCCCTCATTTTACATTGTTGTTTTGTGATGCCACATATATATTATAAATAATACATTTCCCTGATTTTACATTTTTCTTGATTTAACACCATTTTTTTCTGGTCCCCTTGAAAAACATAAAATGGTGGTTCTACTGTATCTAAAACTCGAATGAGTATTACTGATCCGAAAAGTCGAATCCAATTTGAATCCAATTTGACTTAACTTGAATCCAGTTTTTTTCTCCGAAAAAAACTCGAATGTCAAGAAGGCCACTGGACCTCTCCCGTTCACATATACATGAACTCGGCAGGTTTTAGGTGGCGAATAGTTGAATCAAAATTATTGCTAGGGTATAGGTTTGATAAATCTTGAAATTAAAATTAAAATTCGAATTGAGTTTGGATAATTCCCAATTCAAATTTGAGAGTTTTGACCAAAATATATATTTTTTTTTTAGAAAATTTGAATTTGAATTTACTATTCGACCCTTAAAGGGCATGTAAATTCTAAAATAGAATAAGGCTAGAAATGCTGTATTTTGTATACTAAATATAAACATAAACTTACTCCACCACAAGTCTAATCAAACAAATGATTAATGCTTTCAAAGTTGGCTACAGGGGGTCACCATCTTGTAACTTTGTTATACATCTTTGCAAGACTAAGACTGTGCACATGCTCAGTGTGGTCTGGGCTGTTTAGGGATCGTCATAAACAAAGCTGCTTGAGTTCTGCATGGCTGGGAAGTAAGGCGGGGCTCCCCCTGCTGTTCATAAGTATGATTGTTTCCCTGCAGAGCAGTTAGGGACCATCTGACAATTCCTATCCACAGCAGTAAATGAAAGGAGAATTCCACTGCATACAGTCAGGTTTCTTATAAAAACGGTACACATTTTTTAATTAAAGTATATTGGAGATAGGTTTCTTTTTCATTAAAGAAAGTAAAAATGGGATTTTATTTTTTTGCCTTTACATGCCCTTTAATAAATCTGCCCCTTAGTCTGAGCAGTCTTCTTGTGGTCAGCTTCCCATCTTTAGATCATTGTCTCCTTAATCTCATACCATAATGTATCAAACCCGACCAAAAAACAAAAATAGTAAAGAAAAGAAAAGGACAATCGCTAAATTCCATGCTCGTGCACACAGGGTTCTCAAAAGATCATTACAATTCTCACAATAACATTACAAGACATCTTCCAAATGATGTTAAGTCCATCATCCTGTTTGAGATACTTGGTTGCTTTTATCCATTTCTCTACACCATCCTTTCTGCACCTGGTTTGGCTTTTACAATTTTAGCAGAACCACATGATGCATTCTAGCACGAAACGGCTTCTGGTCTTGCAGTTATTACTCTTTCATTATATGAAGTCAACACTTTCTAAAAAAGTAGTTAAAAATGATAGCATCCAATGGGGGATTCTCGGTATGGGTGTGAAATATATCAAGCTATCCATTTAATTTCTTTGTGTTTAGTAGTTCATGTAGGAACGGCCATGGTTAGCTGCAATTTGGTATCTTTTGTAGTTTCTGCTTTTCATTCTGTTGTCTTTTTTTTTTTTAGAGACGTGCTATTCTTATTTCCATGTGCCTCATTCTGACCCGCTTTTGCCATGTTTATATCCATTTTTCTGCCATTTCTTTCTAGAAATATATTTTTCTACTAACTTTTCCCATGGCCATGGTTTCTTTGAAGCCTAATCTGGTCAATAAAGTCTGCTCTGTCTAAAAGTACCTCCTTTTATTCTCCCATATCAAAGTGCTTCCCTTTCTCCACCATTACCTTGTCCCTGAAGCCTAATATCATTCTACAGCCCATGAAATTCCAATTTTCTCTATATTTAAATTAGTCCCTCTTCCTGTTTTAGTTTGTGCCATAGTGGTCACTTGTGGTTTAAGCTTGTTTCTCTATCATATTCCCCCTTCCAGTCTTTGTTCAAGTTCGTCTCTTTGTTTTACCTGTAGATGTGGCAGCGTAAATATAACTGGGTCCATTAGGAAGACTCTGCTGGACTCTTTGTTTATCGAAGCAGCAATAATCTGTGAGTTCACCACCAGAGGGTGTGCTGTGGAGCTGCTCTCTCCTCCGATGCGGACAGTAGAGTTCTCAGTGGACAGAAACAGACCCAGATTGTTGTAAAGGACAAAAACCACCTTCACCACCCCTATGGAGAGAATCATAAAAATTAAAAGGCTTGGCTAGATAGCATGAAGTAAATAAGTAATTAGTACAAAGTCTTAGGCAGAAAACACAAAAGCTTTAGATTGAAAGTTTAAGAACTAAGAAATATAGGAGTCATGGAGAGGGAAAAGCAAGTAAAACATTTGAAAAGGCAAAAGAGGAGAAAAGAACAAAAAATGGGGAGAGGAAGGTAGAAAAAAAAAACCAAACGAGAGAAAGGAGAGAATTAGAGAGAGAAGGTTAAGCAAGAAGGCAAATTGAGAGAGAAGAAATTATTTTAAAAACTAAAAGTTATTTGTGGGGCCTGAACAATGGAATGCACCATCTATTGTCTATGAATGATAAACAGCTGCAGCACTTGCTATTGCAAAGAACCAACTCTTAAAAAGCAAACATGAATCAAATATTAAAAACAGTTCTTTTCCTCTTTATCTACAACAGAGGAGTCTGAGTTACAGAAGCCACGTTGTAGCAGTATAGAAGGCTCAGCTCAAATAAGTCGTGATATGGTATTTGACTGTTTGGATAAAGCTACTGTGAATGGGGCTTGATGAGTACTTGGCTACTTAATTACCTTGGTTTAATGTTAGCCGAGCAGTTATTTCTGATTTTCTCAGACTTCCTCTCCAAATGGATTCATGGAAACAAACTGATGTCGTTTGGAGTTTTGTTAAGAGATTAAATTCAAAATGATGTTCTGGAGAATGGCATTGTAAGTAGTAATCAGCATGGCTTCATGCGGGACAGACTATGTCAAACATTTGTAGGTGCTTTTTATGATTTCATGGAAATTAAACGTTGGATGTGATGTGATCTGCTTGGATTTTGCCAAAGCTATTGATACAGCGCTGCATAACGACTGCTTTCTAAACGAAGGTCTGTTAGTGTTAATGATGTTGTTTGTACTTGGACTCAAGAACAGAGAGTCATTATCGGTGATACAATCTCTAATTGGACTAGGAATCAGAGGTAGTCCTCAAGGTTCTGTATGGGGTCCACTTATAGTTAATCTTTTTTTAATGTCTTAGATGAAAGGGATGGAAAGTACTGTAGTGTTTAATGGTTACACAAAGCTGTGTAGGACATCTGAGTCCATCTAAGAGGTGTCTTCTTAACCGAGGATCTTGACAACCTGGGCAGCTAAATGGTTGATGTAGGGTTGCCACCTGTCTGGATTTCACCCAGACAGCCCAGTTTTTGGAAGGAAATTAGGAAATCCGGACAGGACACTGAAAATAATGACGAGCCAATCACTGATTGCCACATCACCAGCTCCACACCTGACATCACCAGTCCCGCTCTGTCACTGGCCCTGTCCCATCACTGATCCGATCCCACCTCCGATGTCATCAGCCCCTTGCCCGATTTTGGGCAGTATAAAAGGTGGCAAACCTAGATTGATGATATTTAGGGGGTTATCTACTAAAACTCATTTTTTTTCTCATATTTTACTAGAAACAAACTCGACTTAACTCCCATCCACGAATTTGGCTAATTTGCCAACAATTAAACTGGAAAAAAACGGATCGAAAAAAAACCTCAAAAAATTCCAGTTTTTAGGAATACCTCGTATTTTTTAGTTTATAGATTCTAGAGAACACCCCAACTCCAAATACACCCAAAAATCATGAAGACAAAAAACATCTTCAAAAGGTTAAAGGGACGTCTGCCGTTGACTTTTACATGAAGGTTTTAGCAGGAGTATTTTCGGATTCCGATTTTTTGCTCGTTAGCGGCATAACAAATCTCTAAGGATTCAGGTTTTTTTCCCCTCTAATAAATCGAGTTTCTATAGTGAAAATTTTTTTTTTTTGAGAAAACAAAACTTGACCTTTAATAAACAGGGGTAGTGGTGGATAATAAACCAAGCTGTAACAGCAGTGCCTCTCAGCAGAAGCAAGGGCCAGGTATTGACCAGTATTAAAAGAGATATACTGTATATTTATGGGAAGAGATGATAAATAGTCTGCAAAGACCCTAGACACAAGGGCTAGAGCAATAAGGAGTATAGAGTTTCTCTCATTCAATAAACACTTGTTCTTTCTTTGCTCCTTCCCCCCAACACTCCCTTATGAATACAGTGCTGGTGAATGAAGGCAGCTCTGTATTCATCAGGGAAGAACAAGTCCATATTTGCTCCAAACCACCTAAGAATAACATGGCACTTTACACCTGTTTTTTATGCATTGCCCCATGAAAATCCCTAAGGGCTTTCATTGAGGTGCAAAAAGGTTTTTTGTTTACGTTGAGCGGTAAAATTGTGAAATTCTTACTTAACTTTTAGTACAAAAGAGCTAATCCAGGAACTAGTCCAGTTTGCAATTGTACAATAAAGCTAGAATTCTGTGGAAAATGCTGCACTGTGACTTTGTGCACTCGTTTAGTAAATGAGCTCTACTATCAGTAACATTCGTGGCTTTCTAGAGTCACCTCTTTAAAACCTTTGGCAAGGCAATTTATCTCTCTTAGGCATTCTATGTTTCAAGGTCTTCCCGTGTCTAAAAATTCATGCAATGCATTATTAGTGTTTTGTTATTTACAAACTAAAAGCTAAATCAGCACCTGGAAGCCAGTGCCCTTATATATCAGTGCGGTACATTCCTGACTCCCAAAAAAAGTTCTGCGCCTGCATTCCCACATCTGCTCTAAGGAACACAGTGCAACCAACAATATGAGTAAGAAAAATGGTTCACAGCCATTAATGTGATCTGAAGAGATAGTACTACTGTATGGGGTGGGGAGGATGAAACCTTAAAGGGGTTATTTCTTAAATCCAAATTTATTTCATATTTTATTATTATATAACCACGACCAAACTACCATGCCTGATTTTAGCTTAGTTATTAATAAAAAAAACGCAGTTGAATCGGATCGTGGAAAAATTCGATAAAATCAAGCGAATCGCTGAATGTTTTTGGCTGATTCGCTGGAAGTTTTTAAATTTTTTGCTCGAAAACTCCAAAAAGTCGGATTTTCGGGCTAAACCCAGCGCAGACCACTATAACTTCAAATTGAGAGTGGTGCCTTTCCATTGACTTATACACTATCGCGATGGTGGATTTTCAGATTTGGGTTTTTTTCAGCATCGGGGTATATTAAATCTCAAAAAATTTGAGGGTTTTTTTCCTCTAAAAATTTGAGTTTTCCAGTGAAAAAACCCCCCAGATTTTTGGTGATTTTAACATTTGTATTTTAATAAATAATCCCCTATATGTATGTACTGTTTATATGTTCCTCTATCTTATTAGCATGGGAGGGGAGGCAATGCTTTTAACATCACACAGAGCCACATGGAGGAGGTTAAAGGAGAACTAAATCCTAAAATGAATGTGGCTTAAAATGTCATATTTTATATAGTGAACTTATTGCACGACGCTAAAGTTTCAGCTTGTCAATAGCAGCAATGATCCAGGACTTCAAACTTGTCACAGGGGGGTCACCATCTTGGAAAGTGTCTGTGACACTCACATGCTCAGTGGGCTCTGATGAAAATGAGCTTCCCCTGTAATATAAGCTGATGCTACAGGTTTGCTAATTGCACTGGTTTCTGTGCTGCCATGTAGTAATTATCTGTATTAATTACTAATCAGCCTTATATTGTGACATTTCTATTCTATGTGTACTGTATATTGTGAGTGGGTCCCTAAGCTCAGTAAGTGACAGCAGCACAGAGCATGTGCAGTGAATCAGCAGAAAAGAAGATGGGGAGCTACTGGGGCATCTTTGGAGACACAGATCTTTACTGCTAAAGGGCTGTGGTTGCCTTGGGCTGGTACAGAAGCACAAAACATAATGTGCAACATTTCTAGCTACTTCTTTAGTTAGGCTTTAGTTCTCCTTTCGGGGGGGGGGTTCAGTTGATCTGCATAAAGGGATATAACATTACGAATGTTCTTTTCCCCTTCTGTCTGATGGGTCAGTGCCTAGTGCTCATCATATAATACTAAATGCCATGGTTTGCTTCATGTTCAAACAAGGTTATATACATTGTCCCAGGAGAGTGCAAGATAAGGGGTACAAAAGCTCATTTTGTAAATGCCATTATACACTGGGCCTTGGTCACAGCAAACAGTTCCATGACAGAAGAGATGTTCATATAAATGACCCACCCCAAGACACCTGCAATAAGCTGCCAAGTATCCGTGGTAGAATAACAGATACAGACCCATATGCAGCTCTTGTCTTTTCATGCGTAGGCCTATGGAAAATGATTACTCAGAAAATATTTAGATCACAAAACAAAAAGGCTGCTCATAAAATATAGAGGAACGCCATTAAGAGCTCTCAGAGATGCCTCACAAAACACAGGGACACAGGAAAAATGAAACCAAACAGGCACAAAATGATCAGACACCTCACAGTGTAGCTAGAGACCTCTCATAATATATATATACAGGGAGAGAGGCATTTCAGACAGGATCCTGACATTGAGAAATGTGTAGGAGCACTTGAAAGAATATACAGAGACTTCTTACCCCATAAATATACTCTTTGGGGCAAAGGCCTTTTATTATTTGTGTCATGAATTCTCCTCACTCTGGACTTTCCTTCTGCCCATAAATTATCCTGTGTCCTTTCTATATAGTGATGTGCCGCTTAACAATAATTACACAAATGCACTTTACAGCTTCTTTGGAGACACATTAGGGTAAGGGCACACGCTAAGATTCGGGGAGATTTAGTCACCCAGCGACAAATCTCTCTCTTCTTCGGGTTACTAATCTCCCCCCAAAAAGCCTTCCCGCCAGCTAGAATCGAAATCACCGTCAGGATGGCACTCAGAGCGCTTTGTTTTCCCGAAGTCATCTGAAGTTGCCTCACAAGGAACCGGGCGACTTTGTAAAACCAAGCACTCCTAGTGCCATCCTGCCGGTGATTTAGATTCTAGCCGGCGGGAAGGCTTTTGGCATTAGTTGTCCGAAGAAAAGGCAATTTGTTGCCGGGTGATTAAATCTCCCTGAATCTTAATGTGTGCCTTTACCCTAAAACGTACAGAAATATCTCAGGCAATTGAAGGGACCTCCTGGAATCTTTCAAAGATGTCCGACAAGATATTCAGTGTGACAAACTACAGTTTAGCCAAGTATATTGTCTATATCAGTGATCCCCAACCGGTGGCTCTCCAGCAACATGTTGTTCGCCAACCCATTGGATGTTGCTCCCAGTGGCCTCAAAGCAGGAGCTTATTTTTGAATTCCAGGCTTGGAGGCAAGTTTTGGTTGTATAAAAACCAGATGTACTTCGAAACAGTCTCCTGTAGACTGCCAGTCCTCATAGGGGCTATTAAATACTCAATCACAGCCCTTATCTGGCATTCCAGAAACATTTTTCATGCTTGTGTTGCTCCCCAACTCTTTTTACAATTGAATGTGGCTCACAGATAAAACAGATTGGGGATCCCTGGTCTATACGGTATCAAGAATCAAAACTCGCTTTTCGTGGGTATTATCAAAAGAGACAGCCCACCATGCAAATGTAATCTGATGATTTTTTGGCAGCCAAACAGGTCACCGAATACTCAGACCCAATCCACCTAAGACTTGGAGGAACAGCTCAGAAATGATTATGAGGGCTGTCACAATATAACTATATAAGACATACTGCAATTCTTGAAAACTCTGGTTGCTAGATGTTCAGATGCACAGATCATAAAATACCTTACAGTTGCCCTAATCAATGTTCATGGCACCATCCTGGCATCTTTAGGATTCATAATTCCACAGTACATTTTCCTATAAACATTTGCAAGTTGTAGGCAAATCAAAGCCCAACCTGAACGCCAGTGAGGGTGAAGTTTGGATCAAAAATGTATCTACACTAATCTATACTTTGATATTGTTGGAAAACAACTTTCCTATTTCCACATGCTTGTTATGAGTGATGGAGGTCTTGCCTAACTATTGGGCCAAAATGGGGAGCTTGGACTCTAAAAAAAAAAGAAATCACACGATTTGTGCCCCAGGTTGTTTTACTTGATAACTTGAAGAAGAGACCTGCACTGGTCTGTTTTTCTAAGGCCCACACCCAACTCATACCTGTGTACCATAAGCCTAACCCTGACACACTTACCCACCTTCTCAACCGCTGGATTTCCACCTGACCCCCTCACCACAGTGATCGTTGGAATTTACGATCACAACGAATGATTTTTACATTAGGTAGCTTAGTTTTTCATCCATTACCCCTTGAATGGCCGCCTGTAGCCCACCCCACTGCAGCGGATCTGGCACTCACGGGCTTCCTGCACAGTGACCACATGAAGTATAATCCGGTGAGTCCAATCACATTGCGGGTATTCCGCGGGTACCCGACCTGATGCAGGTCTCTAACTTGAAGTTCATTTAGATGCACTCTTTATTCTTCATTTCTTGTGAGGCTTCAGTTTTATTGTCATGCTTAAGTTACATACCAGTTACATTTCCGAGCCCAAAAAACTTTAATACAAAAATAAATTATTCAACCCTTCCGAATTACAAAATAAGGATTAACTGCAATTTGGGATATCCAACTGACTGGCCTCCAACTTCTATTGAAATACAACTGAGAACAACCCCTTCAATATTGCTTTTGGGGGCTGCTGGGAGATATAGAACAGCAATAGCTAGAGGGCCATAGCCTCTTAGAGATGCCTGTTAGGAAGAAAAGGTATGAATAGAGAAAGCTTAGATTTTTCAATCACCAATCTAGTTATTAATGTATTTTTGCTCAAGTTTTTAGATTTAGTTCAAGTGTAGAGCCACACTTTCAGCACACAAAAAGAAACAATAGTCTTGACTATCAAGAGACCAAGCGCAGGCTATCTATTCAGACAGCCCAAAGGCAATCTATCCAGCCCACGGGCTATCTATCCTTATAGAATATTCAGAAAGGCCGAGCCAGTTATACCCAGAGACATGTCTTAGAGAATATTCAGAGAGATGGCGCCCAGAATATCCAGAGACACCTTATGAAATAATTAGAGAGAGACAGCAAGCAGAATATCAACGAGGAAACTTAAAAGGGCTCTCATGCTATTTATCCACAGGATCATAACAACGACATTCCACATGGATTCAACCAAACTTGAAAAACCCATGGCGGCTCCATGAGACGAGCGAATGAGTTCACTGAATATCCAGGGAGGGGGCACATCACAATCTATTTACAGGCCAACCTCACAAAGTTCTATCCTGTCTCATAGATCACCACGTCCTAAAAAGTTTGACAATTCTTTTCCAGATTACGATGGAGTTTCTATAACACAAGGTTCCTAAATTGTGGAACTTGTCCCCCAGGAGTGGCTGGGGGATTTTTTTTTATATCTCTGTAGCTTTGTATTTTGCCAAAAATCATCGATACAGAACAAAGACCTTTCCTGGCAACATATTAAAGACATTAAGACAGGCTTAAAGGGGTGGTCCGCCTTTAAGGTAACTTTTAGTATGTTATAGAATGGACATTCTTAACAACTTTTCAATTGGTCTTCATTATTTATTTTTTATAGTTTTATAATTATTTGCCTTTTTCTTCTGACTCTGCAGCTTTCAAATGGGTGTCACTGATCCCTTCTAAAAAACTCTATTAGGCTAGAAATGTATTGTTATTACCACTTTTTTATTACTCATCTCTCTATGCAGGCCTCTCCTATTCATATTTCAGTCTTTTATTCAAATCAGTGCATGGTTGCTAGGGTAATTTGGACCCTAGCTTAAAATGCAAATTGAAGAGCTGCTGAATAAAAAGCTAAATAACTCAAAATCCTTAAATAATAAAAAATGAAAACCAATTGCAAATAAAAAAGAATGTCACTCTCTACATCATACTAAAAGTTATCTCAGAGGTGAACAACCCCTTTAAAGGGATTGTTATGTTTTACTTTTTATTTCTAAATTACACTGTTTACATTGCAAATAATTCACTTTACTTATGTTATTTTTGAACTAACAAATGTATTTTGTTAGCTGTAATATTAATGTGGAGACAGCCATCTCAGTACATTGTGACTGATCCTGAGCTTTGAGAAGGAACCAGCACTTCAGGATGGAACTGCTTTGTGGCAGCTATTGTTTCTCCCCTTAATATTCCCACCTAGTGGTAGACATGAGAATAGCACCCAAGCAGGAAAAGAGCAGGGGTTTTTAGCAATGCAAAGAAATCCTTCAGCAGAGGTGTCAGATAGCTGTTACCTGGTTAGTTGCCAATTGTTCGGTTGATAGGCTACTAATTGGCTGCTGCAGCGCAACAGTAAAGAGTGACTGAAGTGTATCAGAGCACAAGTCACATGACCTGAGGGCTCCTGGAAACTAACAATATGTCAAAATGTCTAGCCCCATGCCAAATTAAAAAATTAAATATAAAATAATCTGTTTGCTCTTTTAAAAAATGGATTTCAGCACAGAATTGTGCAGAAGCAGCACTATTAACTAGTGCAATTAAAAAAACAAACGTTTTACCGCGACATTATCTTTTTCAAAACAAACTGGGATCACTACCTCTCTTCATCACATTCATATTTATACCAAGCATCAACACATTCAGAAGCCTCTCTTGTCAACATAGTCACTCACACCTTAGTAGTGAACATTTAAACTAAATCCTCTGTGTAGTAGTGATGGAAGAATTTGTCCTAAAAAATTAGTGAAACGTGAATTATGACGCCCGCGTCAATTTGCGTCAATTTTGACACCCGCATTAAAGTCAATGGGTATCATAATAATGTTGACGCGCAACAGTTTCTGATGCGCATCCAAATTTTTTTGCCGCTGTCGAATTTTCGCCTCGGCTTTGCAAATTTATTTGCTGGTGGCGAAACGTGAAAATTCGCCGCAAATTCTCACCTGACGGATTCATTCGCCCATCACTAGTATCTAGTATAAGTAATTCTAAAACAACTGGATTTGCTGAGTAACACTACTCATCCGAGCAGCTTCTTCAGTTGAACTGTGAAAAGTCTTCAATGATTAGTCAGCCAGTCTAGTTATTTTAAAATTACTTATACTAGATATCCCATGGCCTGGATGAATGGACATCTTCATAGTCACTCTGTGTAGGATGTCTTATTCTTTTATACTATGGCCACAACTAAATTAACTTTGGTCCAGTAACGGTTTAAAGTAGTAAGTAAACCTTTAAAATAAGTGAATATAAAATTGATGAGAGTACTATTCTAAGTTCTTATAAAATGTAGATTTATTATTTATTTCTTTTAATTCCAAGATATTAAGGGATACATGTACTGTTAACATGAATTAATTTTGTTACAACAGCGCCACCTGCTGGTCTGTTTTTGACCAATCTGTCCACCAAGTAGTCAAGGAAGTTGTCAGGTGAAAGAAAGAAAGAGGCGGCTCTGATGTTCTTCTGCTTAGGAAAAAAATTAAAAACCTTTCTCAAATCCTCCCTAACCAGAAGAAGTTCAGAGCAGCCTCTTTCTTTCTCCTGACAACTTCCTTGACTACTTGGTGGTCAGACTGGTCAGAAAAAGACCCGCAGGTCTAAAATAATAAATCATGAGTTTATATGGTGAAAGTGCTTAGAATAGCACCCTCATCAATTTTACATTCCGTTATTTTAAAGGTTTACTTATCCTTTAAGCAAGCATTTTCCATATTTGAATCCAAGGCTATTTCGTTTTACTCTACAACCCACCATCAACGGGATATGTAAACCAAATGTATGCAAAGAGATGCTTAATGGCTCACCAAACATTTATAGACATCTCACATAATATATAAAAATAGAGACGGCTCTCTGGACTTAACTGGAAACCAATACTATAGGGATAAGTGAATCATAGTTTGTTTAGCAGAAAACTTGGCTGAGCACAAATCTCTCTTGAGGATCGAAATGCGTCAAGTGCTGCTATAATAAACCATTATTGGATTCTTCTAGATTCACGAGTTTTCCCTACTTTATTGCTTTATCACAGAACTTTTCAGATATGCAGTATATAAAATTGCACAAAAATGTGAAGGAGCTGCCCCCCATTTAGCTACAGAGCCAGTTCCAGTGCCAAGTTACATAAAACGAGAAAGTCTTAAAGGAGACCTATAGTATAAGTGAACCCCTTCCCTAATCTTGCAGGTAATAATCAATAATATATGGTGCTGGTTTCACTTTGGTCTAAAAGTTAATATCTTTAAACATGGCCCCTTTATTATAGCCCCTATCAATCTTTACTTGGTCCCTGTCCGTGTTTTCAAATGAGGGGTCAGGGGTGTCCTAACGGTCACTTTCAGAAGCACATTAGGAGGGGGACAGCCAATCACAGGCCTGCATGCACACAAGCAAAGATATGCTTCAGTTTCCTATCAGATAAACCTAGCTGCTGATTGGTTCCTATCCTACAGTGCAGTGTGCTGCAGGCTCTCCTGCACAGCCTGGGAAAGGAGGCAGCAGGAAGTGGAACAGATGGGCGGGTTTTAAGAAATATGCAATAAATCAGCCTAAAACACTAATTTCTAAAACACAATTCTTCTACATTAAAAAGAGTGTAATACACTGGCACATTCTTGTTTTTAACAAAAAATTGCATTTTATAACTAACCGCCCTCAGAAGACAGTTTTACTGTCAATAAAACCTTTCTCATGACGGATAAAGGTCAGGCTGGGAATGTATTTGCCTTCCTTGTAGTGATTTATTTTTCTTACCAGGCTTGCTGACTAAATTCAACAAATGATAAATTTATCCCAAGAAAATTTCCACCCATTAAAGGGGATGTTCACCTCCCAACACTTTATTCAGTTCAGTTGGTTTCAGACAGTTCACCAGAAATAAAGACATTTTTCCAATTACTTTCTATTTTCTATGTGTGAAAATGTTCTAATTTCTAATATTGAAGTGTAAAGTTTCAATTTTCACCTTCTAAAGCAGCTCTGGGTGGGGGGTCGCCGACCCTTCAAATTGTTCTAAATTGATACATTTAGTTGATACATTCCTTCTCTTTGTCCCTGCTGAGCAGAATCTCTGGGTTTCATTACAGGCAGCTGTTAGAATTGATACAATAGTTACTAATACTCCAAAGATGACGCTGAGAAATGGATCAACTAAATGTTGCAAAATTGTGACAGTTCAGAACTTTGGTCTTCTTCTGTAAAGCACCGCTGACACTGAGCTATTTGGCGAATGCACAGTTGGAGCCAGGCCGTTATTCGTGCAAACTGCCAGGTGACAAAAATTTCGTTGAAGGGAAGAAAGAGGATCCAAAGAAGACTGAATATACGGAATATGGCACCCATGAACTCCTCTGCATGGATATGTGAACATGATATTCAGGAATCCTTTTTGGGGAGGAAGCAGGGAGGGGGTGCTATCTATTTTAGTGAATGGGGCTTTTCTTATTGGGGGGATTTAATGCTCCTTTAAATTAAGATTTTTGAAAAACAGTAAAAAGCAATCGAAAAAAAAAAAGTCTTTATTTCTGGAGAACAATCTAAAAACAACTGAACTGAAAAAGTGTTTGGAAGGTGAACAACCCTTTTATAAACAAACAACAACAAAAACGCTTGAAAAGGAGAAATGTGTAGCCCTAAGACACTGTTTTCTGGGGGGGAAATAAGACACCCTCACCTGTAAGCTAAAAAGCTAAAATACTGTACATAAGGATCAAAGATGTACTGGATATGTTCTTGTATGGCATGACTTGATGATTGCTGTCTGTAATTGGTAGTATCATGTCCTAGTACAATCTCTACTGCATTCCTTCATGCTGAGCTGGGGGAGTATGACAATTTGAGATGCAAGGTACTAACCCCTGCCTGGGGTTCTGGTTGGTTGAGACCAGAGTTCACCCCCCCCCCCCTATTTGTACATAGTAACTCCTATATCAGAGGTGGACTAAAGCATACTATAAAGCAATAAGCAGAACTGCTAGCTGGGACATTTTGCTTTGCAGATAACAATCTATAACAGTGACCCCCAACCAGTAGCTCATGATCGATATGTTGTTCACCAACCCATTGGATGTTGCTCCCAGTGGCCTCAAAGCAGGTTCTTATTTTTGAATTCCAGGCTTGGAGGCACGTTTTGGTTGTATAAAAAACAGATGTACAGAACCTCCTGTAGGCTACCAGTCCACACAGGGGCTACCAAATAGCAGTGTCAGACTGGGATGCCAGGGGCCCACCAGAAAACCTTAAACCATGGGCCCACTTTTCACACTATTATTTCTCCTTTCTCCACTCAACCTCTTTATTCTCCTAGTCTTTTATATCTACTTACTATATTCTTCCATTACTATGCATTTTTCCGATAGATAAATAAATAGGGAATGACCACAAAATATGGTAAATGGATAGAAGCAAAAGGTCCACTGACACCAAGGCCCAACGGGAGTTTTCCTGATCTCCCGGTGGGCCAGTCCGACACCAAATAAGTGCTGTGATTGGCTATTTAGCACCCCAGGAGTGTTTTCATGCTTGTGTTGCTCCCCAACTCTTTTTACATTTGAATGCGGCTCACAGGTAAAAAAAGGTTGGGACCCCCTGATTTAGGCAACTTTGGGCGACTACTGAAAACGCATCGCCGCGTGTGCATTAGCGCAGGCGATTTTGCGGCGATGCATTTTCAAAAGTCGCCCAAAATTGCCTCAGTGAGGCAACTTTAGGCGACTATTGAAAACGCATCGCCGCGTGTGCATTAGCGCAGACGATTTTGCGCTGTAGCCTATGGGGAAAAGACGCTGAGGCAGTTCGGGGAGATAGTCGTGCAAAAGACGTGGCGATAAGTCGCCAGGCGACAAAAATCTCACCGAATCTCCTCGTCTGGCCTTACCCTAATACAGGTGTGGGATCCGGTATCTGGAAACCCGTTATTCAGAAATAATGGAATCTGCTATCTCCCACAGACTCCATTTTTATCCAAATAATCCACATTTTTAAAATGATGTCCTTTTTCTCTGTAATAATAAAAAAACAGTAGCTTGTACTTGATCCCAACTAAGATATAATTAATCCTTATTGGAAGCAAAACCAGCCTATTGGGTTTATTTAATGTTTACATGATTTTCTAGTAGACTTAAGGTATGGAGATCTAAATTACAGAAAGATCCGTTATCCGCGAAACCCCAGGTCCCAAGTATTGGGATAACAGGACCCATACCCGTGCCATTAAAATTTGACCTGTAATAGATTGGCCTCCCATTGTTGTATGTTTATCAAAGAATAAACAGAATATTCTGGAAGAGACCACTGTTTATTTGGAGTTCCCTTTCTCAGCATATTGTGGTGAATTATACAGTCACAAATATGCCTCCTGGTGTAACCATAGCCAGAGTAGTTGGTTAGGTAAGGCAGCTATTACCTAACTTCAGTTTGAGTCTCTTAGATACTGATTAACTTCGCTAGTTATAGATCGTATACAAGATTACTGAATGGAGCATATAGAAAACAAAAGTCTCTCTTGGTGGCAATAAGAGGAGATTAGTATGAAACTAGGAAAGTATTTATACAGAAGGTATGGGGTGCACAGAGAGACATTAGTACAATACTCCCACGGGCTCTTTATAGGTTTCACACAATAACATTCCCCAGGATTGAATTTTTAATATTTTATAACTGAATTATATGAAAATACATTGCAGCACATTGAACATTGTCACAATTCAATATGTAAGATGTGCAGAACTACAGATTTCTTTTTCTGCCTTTATCTTTTTATAGTCAAAAGTTAGACACACACTGAAAGACCCTCTCATATGATGCGGTTGGCAGACGAGCAGATTTTTGCCTGATATTGCCACCCAGATGGTGGGTCAGATTGAGATAATTGGATCACTTAAAGGAGAAGGAAAGGCCTATTTACTTGGGGGTGCCAAAATTAAGGCACCCCCAAGTGATTGTATGTACTTAACTGAAACTCCAGGCCGGTGCTCCTATCAGCAGAAAACTGCACCAGCAGTTATTCCAGTGAGCTCCACGGAGCGATCGTCTTCCTTCTTCTCTATTCAAATTTCCTGGGGCAGACACATGCACAGACTTCTTTGTTAAAGTTCCACTTCTCGCGCTACTGCACATGTGGACCAACAAGAAGAAAGCAGAAGAGTGCAGGACTGGTGCAGGACCGGTGCAGTTTTCTGATGATAGGACCACCAGTCGTGTTTCAGCTAAGTACCGTATATACTCGAGTATAAGCCAAGTTTTACAGCCCCCAAAATATGCTGAAAAACTCTACCTCGGCTTATACTCGGGTCAAGCGCAAAAACGGTTGCCAGAGTCTAAGAATAGTCGCCGGCGTCCAAGAATAGTCTCCAAGAATATTCACCGTCGTCCATGAATGGTCGCCTGCATCCAAAAACGAGACGCCGGCACCTCCAATGGGAGCAGAAACCCTCAATTTTTTGATTGAAACTTACCAGAAGCTGCTGCATTTCTCACCCTAGGCTTATACTAGAGTCAATAAGCTTTCCCAATTTTTGGAGGTAAAATTAGGTACCTCGGCTTATACTCGGGACGGCTTATACTCGAGTATATACGGTAAGCACAATCACTTGGAGGTGCCTTATTTTGGCACCCCAAGTAAATAGGCGTTTCCTTCTCCTTTAACCCCTGGCCCAACTGTTGGATCATCAACTTCCCAATGCGGTCTGGGATTTTCAAACTGATGACCAGAGCCTGAGGCCATAGTTTTGGCTCCATATAATATCTCCATATAATTTCCACTAAGCTGTCTGGATATGATAATTGTTTATGAACCTACTCCAGGAGCCAAAAGGTTCAGTATCTTTGTAACAGTAATGATACAGGCCTTCAAAGTTCATTATTAAGTTTATTTATTAGTTTAGTAGAAGTGTCACAACACCACACATGCTCATTGTGCTCTGGGCAGCCGTCGAGAAGCAAAGCTTAGGGTTCATCTGAAGTCATCAAGCAGGAAATGAGGTTTGCCTGATGCTACAGGGCTGAATATTAAATTCTGAGGCTAAATGCATTGGTTTCTGAGCTGCCGTGTTATGATAATCTGAATTATTACGTAATCAGCCTTGCTTCATGACATTAATATACTTAAGTCTGACCCTAAGCACAGGGAACTGACAGCAGCCCAGAGCATGTGCTGTGATTCAACAGAGAAGAAGATGGGGAGCTACTGGGACATCTTCAGAAGAAAAGATCTTTATTGATAAAGGCCTGTAGTTGACTTCTGCTGGTATAGCACCTCCCAAAATATGTACGGCACTTCTACCCTGCTTCTTTATTAAGCATGATTTCTCCTTTATAAAATAACAATTTTAGTTTTTCTCTGAAAAAAATGTTATGCCTAAATTATCTCTAACTGTATTTTATTTTCCCAAAAAGTTGAACATAATAGACATGTTTTTCTTCTGTTTAGATGCATTCCTATGTGTTGGCACCCAGCTAGAATTAAAGACAATATATATATGGCACACAATGCTGTAGAGAAACATCTCACCATTTCGACTGTTCTGCTTGATGGAGTTAGCAGAGAGCTGGATGGAGCTGAGACTGAGATTGTCCTGAGGAAAGATCAGCTCAGTGACCGAACCCTCTGTATTCACCACCGAGACTTCTAGCACTGTAAGAATGCAAAGAGAGAGAGCAATGAGGATGTTGAGCAAAGAGACAAAACACAGAGTATGACAGAATGCAAGAAGAAGGAAATCCCGAAGGAAAAGTCAAAAAGTTGAAGAAGTAACAACATATATCAGAGTTCAGAGCATGAAAAGAGATTCAAAGTGAAGAGATACACTAAAGGGAAGTGCAGGAGAATGAAAGAAAGAGTGAATGAGCAAAAGGTAAGAGAGAATAGACTCAGAAGCTAAAACACATGATCAAGTTAGGTTGGCTTTTGCTTGTATGTTACTGAAACAACCACGGTATCTTTTATTAAACTCAATGGATCTAAAGAGGTCCCTCTTCCGCCTGTATTTCCACAATTGGATAATTCTGTCTCACTTTAAGCACCTATTTAATTTTTTGGACATCTCAATACCATGCAGCTTTCTATATCCTATGATCTCAAAAGTGCAAATCTCACTGCCCCCTCTCTTCGATTATTTCCGAATTAGACATACTTGTAAATAGGGATGCACCGAATCCGGGATTCGGCCAGTATTTGGCCTTTTTTAGCAGAATTCAAATTACATATGCAAATTAGGGGTGGGGAGGGCAATCACATGACTTTTTGTTACAAAACAAGGAAGTAATTTTTTCCCCCATTTTTCCATTCCCTGCCTCTAATTTGCATATGCAAATTAGGATTCGGATTTGGTTCGGTATTCAGCAAAATCTTTGATGAAGGATTCGGGGATTCAGTGCATCCCTACTTGTAAAGCCCACTTATTGAGACATGTAAACATCCGCACTCTCTGTGCATCTAAATGAATCTTCAAACTATATTACAATGTCAATAATTCCCCAAACCTTTAAGATTGCCCGGGTGTGTCCCAGGTTGTACTTCCTAAACTTTCTCAGGAGGACTAAGCTTACCAACATTGGTAGGAGATTAGATGTGGGTCTTCCACTGGTTCTTGCACATGACTTGGTCGTTCTTGCTAATTATGAACAAACTGATCTCAGAGATCAGATAAACTCGTGTTTGATTTGGGCCTCCCTAATGTACTGTCTAGATTTTTGTCTTTTGCCCTCTTATGCAAAGAAAATGTTTTTATGCGTTGGTCAATAACATCCTCACCAACCAGAGATGCCGCATAATTGTATTTTGATTCAACCACTTAGCCCCATAATCAGCACTTTATTTAACTCTTGCTCAACTCTTGTCCTTACTCAATATGTTGGAAGACTTCCTATCATCCCTAAATGACCCTTACCCACGTTGGGCCTAGCAGTCTGAAAACGTGCAGGCTCCTTGACATTGTCAGCCAAGAGGAAGGCTCCTTCTTCCAGTATGTCCAACAACATGGTCGCAGCATGTTCCTGCTCAGTTACATTCATGTCCCTCCATGATGGCAGCGCCTCTGGACGCAAGAGGTTATCAACTGTTTCTACCACTGCCTGTGAGAGTGAGAGACATAAGAGTTAATAGTGCTGCTCCAGCAGACTTCTACACTGAAATCTGTTTTTCAAAAGAGCAAACTGATTTATATTTAATTTTGAAGTCTAGACATACTGTCAGTTTCACAGCTGCCCCCAGTCATGTGACGTGTGCTCTGATAAATTTCTGTCACTCTTCACTGCTGCACTGAAAGATAGAGTGATATCACCCACCTCCCTTCACCCCCAGCAGCCTACCTTGATATAATCCTTGCAAGTCCGCTCTCTTTTATGCATCTGTAATATAAGAAGATGGTCTATTAGATTGTCACAGGGTTGCAGTGACTGCCTATATGGTGAGAATGTGGTGCGCATACCCTGTTGTAGTTCTTTCCGGCACTCTCTCTCTCCACTGGTCTTAGGGCTTGGAGTTGAGCATCCAGAATGTCTAAAAGTTGGTCCAGTAGACGCACGGATGATGTGACATCGCCGGCATATATCTGCCCCCGGGTGTGACGGGCCAGCTCCCCTGCAATATTAGCTGCATTCTCTCCACTCTTTATCTAGGGAGCATAAATAAGTGATATGAGAGAAGAGGAACCAGGGAGCAGTAGGCAGACTTAGTCTAAGCTTCCTTCCCATACTAACTCTAAAGTGCCAGCTATCTCCACATATATTGCCATAAAAACATACACCTCACACATTCCAACCACCTCCTTACCTTCTGTGCCACCTGGTTTACCCAAGGAGAGGTACAATTACTTAGGTCTGGACCACGTGGATTCCACACACCAAGTGTAGGCAGACAGAGAAAAGAAGCGGTACCTAGAGAGACCACAGAGTCATTTAGCAAATGTACAGATCACAGCGGAGCTATTATCACTTATACATGAGGAGCTTGCACCTTCCATCATCAAGCTGCTGAAATGCACCTCCAAACACCTTGGAATGCTTGGCAATTGTGGTGGCTACTTTCTAACCTTGGGGGGGTGATGTAGTAACATGTCATGCAGTAGCCATTTTATTTCATAACCTTTATAGTTTATGTATTTAGGGAGCTACAGGTAGAATGTCCATAAGATATAAAATATGGAGGTTATTTAGTAACATGGGCAATGCAGATGGCTTCCTTCATTATTCTTTCTGGATAGATAAACTGTTTCATGCACAAAAGTGGTGCCTCTTTAGGGACTGCACAGACCCCCCCCCCTTCTTATTTTTATATGCTGCTTTAACTCTTATTCAAAATGCACTAGACCAATAACCCTAACTGCAGACTGGTTGATATGGAGACCAGAGAAGTCTTAGGGGCTTATTTATCACAATCCATTTTTTCAGATTTTTTTAAGTAAAAAAAAGTCAGACCAAACTAGAATCCACGATTTGACCTTATTTACCATCGAAAAAACTTGATAAAATCGCTTCAGAAATAAAACTGAAAACATTAGTGTTTTTGCAAATTTTTCAGGTTTTATGGCCGAAATGCTCTAATTTTTAGTGAAATCGCTCGAAACCCACAATTTTTTTCGAATTTTTGGCTGAAACTCAGCACAGACCATGATATCTTCAAATTTGAAATAGTACCTTTGCCATTGACTTCTACAGGACTCCAACAGCTTGGAGATGGAGTATTTTCGGATTCGGACTTTTAGCAACCTCGGGGTATAATAAATCACGAAGATTTCTAGGTTTTTTTCCCTATAAAAACCTGAATTTTTTGAGTTGATTTCATTCGGAGTTTAATAAATAACCCGCTTAGTCTGTGTTAGTACATAACGCAATTGCACGTATGCTTTTGTAGTGCATAGATAAAGACATGAATGTTGATTTGTGTGTGCAGCTGTAATGAAGTGGCGCATAACAGAGTTCGGACCTTGATTGGGTCTAAAATTTCTAGTGAAGCCTTCGGTACGAGTGAGATAAGCTGGATATTTTGATAACGTTGGTTACCACTTTTGTAAATTCCAGGCTATCATTTTAGACACCTTTTAATTTGCAATACTGGGATATAAATACAGAGGGCTTAGGAGCTTTGCCAAAATAAGAGTGACAATGTGTGCTTGTCCCCATGGTTCTACATCATTACCCACCATCAGGGTTAGTGGCATAGACAAGGAGCTGTTATTGTTAGTTCATTGGATATGGACAATAACTATTTTCTGCAATGGACCCCTTTCCCAAAACTGTTTAGCCTAGGCAGGTGTTACTGCTGCTTATCATTATCTGTGGCCCT
Source organism: Xenopus laevis (assembly GCF_017654675.1). NCBI lineage: Eukaryota > Metazoa > Chordata > Amphibia > Anura > Pipidae > Xenopus > Xenopus laevis. The sequence goes on from NC_054375.1 coordinate 143,648,787, forward strand.
GGCACTCTACTTCCAGCATCACCAGCTGTACCAAAGTCCATTTCATGAGAGCACCAGCATGTCAACTCCAATAACATGTGGCAGGTTCATAAGATTTTAATGAGACAGCATGTCTACTTCCCTCCTGCCAGTGTCATGCATATATTTATACCTTGCCAGTCATGAACAATGTGATTATAGCAGACTGCTCTTATCGGCCCACTTCTGAATCCATACTTCCCTGGCAAGTGAAGGTCTAACCTTCAGTGCCTACTAGAGTTCTATCTCACTATGGAACCCATAACGAGCACGGAAAGTAGGTTTCCCGCACGCTTTATCCACTTTGATGAACAGACCCCCATACACTGGAAACGACTGAATTAGCAAATATATGAATTATGCATTAAAGAAATCTTGTTTTGCCCATTTCCAGCTGAGCATCCAAGAGTGTGTCGCTCGCGAGTAATACATGAATTAAGCGCATAAATAATAGATTGTGTATTTACTGGGAAACATAATCAAGAAATGTATATGTCTGATGATTGCTTCTACAATGATTTGTATGGAAAAAGTGGAAATACATTGAGCTGCAATAATAATAATAATCAAGTTGCTTCATCATGGGGTTCCCTGACGGTACCTGGGCTTCGCTGGAGAAATGCGTAGGCCATGGTTGGTCAATGAAAAGCCTTCTTTATGTCTCTTAACTACACTAGCCCTACCAGGATCCACATGAGGTTTAATGATAAAGCAGACCTAGTTATGAAGATAATTATTGTCCTTCTGCAGAGGATGAGACATTTTGAGAGTGTGGACTGCAATTTTGTGAAGGTTCATGTTTAAGCACATTTTTAGTAGTGTAAGGGGATGGGTAGTCTGGCTTGTGAAAATGATGTAAGTATGTACTGTATATTCATGTATGTAACTCTTGGGGTGTTCTGCTTACATGATTTCTCTGACTCAAGCCAACAAATTACTTGACCATAGAAGTCCACCATGTGATATTACAAATTGACGTCACTTAAGAACACACGACACCCTAGGCAAAGCAGTACTTCTGCTACCAACAATCAAGTTTTTGCTAATGAAGGCTCCCACCCTCTCACTCTAGTGAGTTAACATTTGGGTGGGATATCTAGTATAAGTAATACTAGATATACAATGACCTAGATGAATGAAAATCTTCATAGTCATATTTGGGTGGGATCTTTTGGATTTCTATTTTTAACTATATGTTTTTTTTTAGGTGGAAAGTCCATTTTGCATGTGTCTTTTCATCTTAAAATGAGGACCCAAGGGCCTCCACCTAATGGGAACTTATCTGTGAAATAAATCAATTTTTTTCTATATTCACTTCTAAATGGACCCACTGAACCAAAGGCAATCCTGCCTTCTCCAAGGCTGTAGCAAGGCAATTGTAAATTGGGTGGGGTGTAATTGAACAAATATATGTGACATGAAAAGTGCAGGAGAATTAGCACGAGGCTTAGCCAAATTAACTGCTGAGCTTATGTGTGAATTATAGAGTGCATAGATAAGTGTGGAATTGTGTTGCAGCTAAACAGTATGTAAATTACAGATTGCGATGTTGTGCCAAAACCTACCCTGAAATTAGAGACGGGAAGATTGCAGTAAGAAAGCAAACCAAATGGAACAGAATCATTCAGACTAATGGTTATATTCTAGCCACCTTGTACAGTTCATGCCAGTCTTCCATACTGTCCTCATATAACAATGATGGAAAAGCATGTGGAATGTTAGATGGGATGCCTTTATAGCTTTACCTCGTGTTCCCTTTGGACATGGTCTCTCTACTAGCATGCCTTGTTGTGCAGCTGGCCACTGGACCCGTCTCTCCTCACGAGGTGGGCAGTAGATCTCTGAGTAAGAATGCTGGTTGGAGGGAGGTGGCCGACGGGTCCCAGGTGTAGGTAGGTCAGGTCCTATAGGGTTTATCACCCCTACGGGGTGCGTTGTTAGAGGAGGGTGACGAGCTGTGGTAGTTATAGAGGGGGGAGTAGTAACAGTTAATGGAGGCTGAGGCAGTGTGGCAGTGACCAAAGGTGGGGTGGGAGTGACTGGACCTGTAAGACAGTGAGAGAAGAAGAGAGTCTAAGGAAAAGTAAATATCAGAATCCCAAATATTGCAAAAATAGAAGTGTATAAGAGAGAGACTAACATTTGCAACAGTAAACAATTAGGTAAAAAAAGTTGAAAAGAAAGTATTGCACGCCATTCCAGGTGACGAAATGAGTGTGGTTTTACTGGATCCATGAATGTATTACTATGATACCCGCTAAAATGCCATGCCATCGCCCAAGGGTTGCATACATGGCCTGTGGCCGACTATATTTTTCAAGCATAGTTTTGAATGGCTGAAAGTTGGCTATCCTCTAAAATGTGGTCATCTACATATTTAAAACTGTCAGTTTAGTGTTTTTCTCATTGTATGATGCAAGTACCAGCTTACCTTCAGCTGGGTCTGGAGGGCCAAACCTAAGTGCATATCGCACCAAAAAGTAATTGTTCCATACGTATAGCTGCCCATCTCTTGGATTGTAGTCCACTGAAGACACAAATTGGTATGGGTTAGGAAAATCCAGTCCAGTTCCTCCATTGCCTCCTAAAGGTTCCTCACGATTTGTGTGTGTGTTGAAAGCATATTCTACACGGTTCCCAGCTGATTCACTGTCGTCATCCACATACACTGACCTCAGAACATAAAGGACACCACATGCCATAAAAGCATTAGAAGCTGAACGTTTATCATATGCTGTTTCCCAAGTGCCTTCAAATCGTAGTGTGTAGGGGTTAAGCTGGCTGATCACCATCCTTCCACTGTTGCCTTCAGTTGCGTAGATAACCCACAATCCATTCTCATCCACAGCTAAGTCAATATCAGTTTTGCCACCCCATCGATAGGGTGAGGTGTCATGGTAGTTTGCTGTGGATATTATGGCCTCTCCACTCTTGATCCGTGTTCGCAAATCAAACTTGACAATATTGCGTGTACGTTCTTTGTTGTAGAAGGCAGCTCCATCATATACCACAAAGCCTGTGCCATCCACTCTGCTAGGTAGTCGATATGTTGTGGTGTGGCGACCTGCGGCATACTCCTCCCATGAAGCATATTCTGTTAATGTGTCTGTACGGTAGGGGATCCATGGCATTACATAGAGACGCTCACCAGCCTGCAGGGGATCTCTACACCATGCTCCTGATTGGTGTTCAGACTCATGGGTGGATGTGGCCTCCAGTATTTCCTGTAGGGTTCCCGGGCAGACGAAAACTGAAATAATGGGAAAAAGGGGGACAGGAAAGAGGGAGGAAGAGAGATTGATGGAATATGTAAATATGTAAGTCAAGGGGAAATGGATCAAGGGTAGATTTAGCAAGAGGAGATGAAATATCGAATAAAGAACAAAATACAGATGAGAGAGATTGATAGGAGGCAGCAGAAGTAGGCAATATTGAAGATGAAAAGAAATTAATTTGAGCAATAAGATGGCAAGAGATTAATGAGAAGGAATTGTGAAAGAGTGAAGAGAAACATGAGGATGGTGAAATGAATACCGTGAGAAAGTGAATCATGACAATTGAAGAATGTGGAAGACACCACATTGGATTTAACAAAGAAGAAAGGTAGAGCAAAACAATGAAGCACAATAAATGGGGTTGAAATAGAATGCAAAGTCAGGTGAAAGGATAGGAAAGGTGAAATTTGGGGGGTAGAGACAGGGAAAGTGGGGAGAAGATAAAAAGATTATGGTGAGCTTTGTGAACATTTTGCACCCCTGTAGTTTCCCTGTGATAATAGGAGAATGGTTCTGGGAGGTGATAAGGGTATGACAAGGGGAAGGAGAATTAGAGAGAGAATCAGAAGAGAAAACCCTCTCCTAATATCCAACCCACACCATACACAATGGCCTCTCTAATGGCCTGTTATTTCCAATCTTCTACACTCTCTCTAACTTACAGACATGAACACGTCTCCTACATATGCTTTTCATATACTATTTTGGCCACACCCACAACAGCTTATTTATTCATGCAACTTTTAGAGCAATGGCAGATGGGGCTGGTTTGGGTGCTTTTATTGCGCATTTTTAAGTAGCCCAAAAATCATTGTGCCCAGAACAGTCTCACGTGCCATTACCCTTACATAATGCAGCCCTTTCTCATCCGATCATACTGATTAAACATTTCTCTGCCCCCCTATTTTCCACATTACTGTGGTGTTCTCCCATTTCCATTTTAACATATATAGTTGTTGTAACAATGCTGTAGTGGTAGAAGGTTAAAAAAAAGCAACAAGTCACAAGACAATCTTTTAAACAATCACACAGTGGAGGAACCTCCACTGAGAAGCTCCACTGCTGGATCCTGCAAGCTAATTGGACAAAACAAAAGCTGTTTACTACAGCCAAACAAAATCTGCTTTTTAATTCAGTAGATGAATGTGATTGGTGTCCTCTGTAGATGCAGATTATTTAGCAAAAATCCACATGAAGGCCCATGTTTGCACCATATGTGATCAATGGCATCCTTTCAAGGAAAACTCCATATATTTGCATTAATAATGTTTTATTCTTGCTGGGATATGCCCCATCATATCATAAGCTTTCCTGTGGTTCTACTTGCAGAATGGCTGTTAGGATTTATAGGAACATAATTCTTCTTATACAATCAATACTCTATCCTGGATTCTTTCACCCACATGAATAGGGGAACCTACGGCTCACCCATCTTTAGCATTTGTTTTGTTCAAGCTGCTATCTCACTTGAAGAACCTATGGATGATCTTTACTCTTCTATATGGCTGGTAGAACTGCAGATACACTTCATTTCACCATCAACCATCCTTGGGTTCTTTCTGCTGTGTGGCTGAAGACCCTTAACACCCCCTGTCTTCTTCTTCTAGATTCAAGACTGGGTTGTGCAGTGCCCCACTTTTTTGCTTCTAGAGTTTATCTTCATTGGGATTTTTGACCCAAAATTTCAACATCAGTCTACTCTTTTCATAATAAAACCTTTTTTTTAACATAATATAGTCATCCCACTGCATCACTTTTCAGTGCCCTATATTTTATATCATTATTTTTAAAGGGTTTATTTCATCACAAAGAAATCCTATTCAATGGCCTATCAAACAGCCTCTACTGTCAGTCCAAAGGAATGGTAGGTTTTTAGTGCCTCCCATAGAAACGACTATGAGTTCAGAATGTTTCTTTGTGTCTTTCTGGAAGTTTTTGGTAGAGAAATAATTAATTTCCCTGAAATAAACATTATAGTCAGTGATGACTGTGTAGATATTTTCTCAGTCGCTAACCTCCACAACCCTCTGCATATTTTTATATGGCTGATCTCTTTAAGCCATTGCATCACTGTGAACACAGTTCCTATTGCCAAACACTGCCGGGGCACATTCTGGTCAGAAGGACCACTAGCTAAAGTTTCTGGATGTGGTTGAGTTTGTTTTAATGATGCATATTTCCCACCATATCTCACTGAATGCTTAACTCTGAACGTAAACCAACTGGTATGCCAAATACCCTATTTAGTTTCTCCTGATCTACCATGGTAGGAGATTCTTCTATAGGTCATCTAAAGAAAACCTTTTCTTTCTTCTGCCTGCAAATTTATTGGCAGCTGTGGAGAGATCTTCACAATCCTCTTAGGAATCTACTAATTTTTCCATGGTTGATGGTTTATGACTACATTCTCAGAACTTCAGGTTTTAGCCCTCCCTTCCTTAGACCGTTATGGCCATTTCAGGCATCTACTGCATATGATGAGTCCCACATTGTATACCCTACCAATGGATGTTTAGAACATCATCTTCAGGGCCTAACATTTCCCAAGAATGTGGTCACTCTCTTATTGTTTTTGCCCACTGCACACCAGATAAAAAAATTCAGACTCCTTTCTCAAAACATAGATCAGAACATAGCACCCAAAGCACGGTAAGACTCAGTCTTTTTATTTTGCCATACTAATACGCAGAGCTGTGTTATGAGAACACTTCTGTTAGAGTTCTATCTTCTTTTGTTTCACAGTCCCCATGAATAGCTTCCTTACGGCTATTGTTTTACAAATTAAGAAATTTTGATGCACATATTGGAAAAATATATATAGATAAAATAGATAGCATAAGGGTAATGATAGACGATATCTTCCAATAAGTTGACTGCCCCTGTAAATGTAATGTAGAGGCTTGAGCATTTTAAATATTCTCGGGGTGTTCTTGTAACAAGCTCTGCTTTTTTATTAGACATCTGAGAAAATGGAAAAAAGAAATGAAGTTAATTTCAGAAACCTGTAGAAAAAAAAAAACAATTGTGTAAGTTTCACAAATGGGGCGACGTTTGGTGAGTTAGATTCTGTCCGGTCACAAAGGAAGCTGTTAAAGTGACTGAAGTTGACATTAAAAATTTGTTAGATGCTGAGACACAGGAGAAACAGTCATGCAGTATCTGTCACTCCCACCTCGCTGAGTGAATGAGGCAGGCACACAGAGGGACGAGTGTTAGGGGCCACTTTTAGGTAGAAATTCGATATGGAACAACATTTTGCGATATCCCACCTTGGTTTACGAAGTAAGAGGCCTTACACTTTGAATTAAGGGGATGAAATTTATTGGCTATAATTAGAGTATAACAAACAATATAGGCATATGGCATTAAGGGGGTTGGGTATAGAATCATAAGGCAAAAGGAAAAGTTTCAAGGAAAAGACAACTGGGAAAAGAAGAGGAGTTATAAGGAGGGGTTATATGAAACAATTGGAGGAGTTATTAGGAGCAATAAAATATGGGGGAAATATGGAGCAATAGAGGGGCTATATGGAGGTGTTATTTAGAGCAATAAGAAGAGTTATAGGGAGCATTTTATGGCACAATAGGGGTTTTTAGGTACGACTATATGATTAATAGATTTGGAGCAATAGGAGGAGTTATAGGGAAGATTATATGGAGCAGTAGGAGGAACTATAGGGAGAATTATATGGAGCAATAGGAATAGTTATAGAGAGAGTTATATGGAGCAATAGGAAGAGTTATAGAGAGGGTTATATGGAGCAATAGGAGGAGTTATAGGGAGGAGTTGTATGGAGCAATAGGAGGAGCTATAGGGAGAATTATATGGAGCAATAGGATGAGTTATAGGGAGGGGTTTTATGGAGCAATAAGAAGAGTTATAAGGAGGGGTTATATGGAACAGTAGGAGGAACTATAGGGAGGGTTATATGGAACTATAGGAAGAGTTATAGGGAGGGGTTATGTGGAGCAGTAGGAGGAGGTATAGGGAGAATTATATGGAGCAATATGAATAATTATAGAGAGGGTTATATGGAGCAATAGGAAGAGTTATAGAGAGGGTTATATGGAGCAATATGAGGAGTTATAGGGAGGAGTTGTATGGAGCAATAGGAGGAGCTATATTGAGAATTATATGGAGCAATAGGATGAGTTATAGGGAGGGGTTTTATGGAGCAATAAGAAGAGTTATAAGGAGGGGCTATATGGAACAGTAGGAGGAACTATAGGGAGGGTTATATGGAACTATAGGAAGAGTTATAGGGAGGGGTTATGTGGAGCAGTAGAAAGACTTATAGGGAAGTGTTGTACAGAGTAATAGGGGGAGTTACACAGAGGTTAAGGTTGTACAGAGTATCAGGTGGATTAAAATGAATTAAAAGATACCTGTCCAAAACTTTTATAAGAAGCAACAAAAGCACCTGAGCATTTATAGGACAAGTCTCAAAAAAGCACAGGGTCAGGAAGAGGCAATATCTATACAATATCCATACTTCAAGTTTTGCAGTAAAGGTGACCGCTATAGATGGAGTTAGAGGCAGCAGTTATACACGTAGCAATAGAAAACAAATCAGCAAACATCAATCCCCCGGCCCAGACAAAGCCCCGTTGTCAATGATTTCCGTTTTAATACGCAGGTCTGTGCACAGACGGAAGGAGAGACTAGATTAATGAAGTTAGTAATCAGAGTACAGCACGAAGGAGACAGATGAGAGGTTAATTAACACCACAGGGTGCTGTATGTCATCAACGTACACCACAAACCCCCCCACAAACACTTTCTGAACCCCCCCAAATCCTGAGGGAGCAGCCATACCCCGCCTGAAAAATGTACCATGTGTTTATATATAATTTATAAATGCATTCAGAATAAATGATGCATGCAGAAATGTCTGTATTACACACGCACGCCTCTTCTATTCAAAAGGCATTGATATAAATGCAATATATATATATATATATATATATATATATATATATATATATATATATATACACAGTAGGTACTTTTTCCATAGAGAGCAGCTGTCTTGCCACCCATTCCTGCCAAATATGCAAGTCCTGATCAGGGATGGGATTCCCTTCCATAAAAAAGGGGGTGCGGGTGCCAAATAAAAAGAAAGCAAAATATATAGTTAAATAGTTAAATTAAGAGGGAAAGATAGCGTGATCTATACAGATAGAGAGGAGAAGTGAGAGTAGGAGAGAGCTGAAGGGAATAATTGAGGTAGGCCAGGTTTCTAGAGGTTGCTATGGAAACATGACGGATAAGGAGAGGAGGGATGAGGTGGGGGTATAGGCTGCAGACTATCGCACTGCTAACTGTCACCTTCCCATAGCATCATTGGTAATCCTTTCAGAACTGAGTCGTTGCAGAACATTACTCCATTTGCCCTTTCCCAGACATGTAAAAAAGGCAGTTTCCCATTCAAAAACCACTCAGGCACCTACCCCTTTAATCTGATTCATGAAAAAAATAATTGGAAAAAATGGACAGCTAATATAGTTTCAGTGGTTAACCCAACATTAGCCTCCATGGTTACATCGTACCCTCATTCGCGACCCACATTTCCCTCGTGTTCCAAAAATGCACTTCTAACCCTTAAACCTATGGCTCCAACCTGCTCACTAAATCTCATTGGCTGCTACAGGGTCTACTCCTTAAGCCCAAGGCAGTCCCTTTTGGGATGGTACGTAAAATAAATATAGAAAATATATATCAGCCTTGCAATCCTTAAAGGTGAAAGGAAGTAAAGGGGGGTAATGGGGTCAGCAAAAGGAAAGAAAGGACGAGGAGGGTGAGGTGGAGAGAAGAGGAAAAGTTAGGATTCCAACATTAATTATGGGCGGATTTAACGAGTCACCGTGAGGGTAACAGGAAGGGACCAATGAAATTTACCTTTTTGCTCCACTTCTATTCACGCGTCAGAAAAGAAAAAGAGAGAAAAAATATCAAATGAAAAAGAGGATAGGAAAAGGAGAGAAGATATTCATGAGTGTCATTTTCCACAACCTCCCTCCACCCCATTCATGGATTCCAAATATCCCTCCTCTCAATCCCAACCAAACAATTCATATTCTAATATACCATTGTGTGATGCAGAGGGGCAGTGGGAGAAGTGGACAGGGAAGTCCTGGGATCCAGGTGGAGGGCCCTGTAGAAAGAGAAGGATGAGCAGATGGAAACAACAGGGAAGAGTATGGATGGTGCAGGAGTAATGGAGGAATGTAAGGAAAATAATGGGGGGAAAATAGAGAGGGAGCACCATGATAAAACAGGGGTTGATGGATAAAGGGAGAGTGTAACACCAAGGGCGCAACTTGGTAAGGTCCTGCAAACAGCATAAAAGCAGGGACCATGCAGAAATAATGCTTGATGTCAGATTAATAAACATCAAGCATTGTGGCAGAACGCACACTAAATAAAAGTGATGGTTGAATCAGTGACATTAAAGAGAGCTATGGTGAAATAAAAATGAACATTTGGCATTGGTGGAAGTATATTGTGGAGGAGCTGACATGTAGAATGGAGGGCAGAGTGAAGCACGGGGAAGCGGAGGGAGAGAAAAAAGGGAAGAGGGAGAGAAAAAAGTAAGATGGAAGTAATGGGACAAACATGTGAAGGGAATAGGTGCTTAATGAAATAGTGATGAAACTAAAGACATCACAAAAAATTATACCCCATTTATTATATTACATTTATGTTCTTTTAAACAAAAAAACATAAGGGACATACCCTACTGTGTGCACAGAGCACTGTGTCTCTGTATATTTGCCACTGTAAATACTTATAATGCCTCTGTAAATTACACCACATTCTGGTGGGAATACTGAAGCTTTCCCTACAAACGGACATTTATTTAATGTTTTCCAGAAAACCAGAGAGCTGGAAAAATGTATATGGTGGGTGCAGTGGCTTCCCTGGTGACCACAGTACTGAGCAGCAATACAAGGCACGTCGTGTTGGAGTTTAACTTAATATATGGGGTTGTCCCCCATTATATTGGTTACATTTTTATCTTAACATTACACTATGACAATGATTTTGAGGCTTTGTCTAGGCATCAGTTTCTATATTTGCCAGTGTTATCCATAGTAAAGTCACTGGTGGATGCATGCCTTGAGTTTTCAGGTTTGAGGGACATTGGAAAGAGACAGTATGATGGGTCAATTTTTTTCTTTTATGGGTAGGAAGCTGCCAGGCTTGGCCTTCTCCATGGACAGTTATGGAATCTTGCTGTCACTTTATTACCATTGGGTCAGGGGTAAGGGTTTTCTTAATAAACTTTAAGTAGAATGAACCAGCCAATGGGAGGGTTGTTGCACACAATAAGCTATGTCTTCATACTTTACTTTGATATGAATAAGGGAATATCTGTGGACGGTAAGTTCCACCAATACGCAGGGTTTGTTTTTCATTTACACTGGCAAGGATCCTACAAAGATAAAAAGAAGGTAAAAACAGCAGGAAGATGGAGACGTAGGAATGAATGGAGATGTGAAAGATGTAGATACGGGGGCAGGCATGAGTGGGAAGGGACACACTCAAGGAATCTGCAAAGTAAAAGTTAGTGGTATTCATATATAAGCAGTAATAAAGTCAGATGACAGCAAGAGAAACAGGCAGAGAAACACAAATGACAGACAGGCCAAGATATTGCACTTTCTATCTTACAATCATGAGCCAAGGTATGAAATCTGATAGATCTGGGTATGGGACAGGTAAGTAGGAACAGAGTAGAGAGAAAAGGTAGGTGCTAAAGCTCAGGAGAAAGATGAAGACAAAAACATAATATAGGGGTCATTTACTAATGGTATATGCATTAATAAGGGCAAAAATAGTGCACTAGGTACAAAGAACTTTGCCATAATGGAGCCAGTTGAATACAGGACTCCCATATGGGGTGTTCAGGCGCATTTATGGAATAATAAACTAATAGTGTCCCACCAACATGCCATCACTTATGTAGTGGGCCCAACTTGCACCCGAATACACGGTATTGACTGCAGGCGCCATAGGAGAATATAAGCTGTAAGGTATGCAAAGATGAGAATTTTGTTGGCGTTAAGGTGGCAATATTTACACTAATATTTTGCCCTTGCACTTCACACTAGTAAATATGCCCCTGTAAGTCAAAGTGAATAGCAGGCACAATAAAGGCAGAAGTAGTGAGAGAGAGAGAGAGAGAGAGAGAGAGAGAGCAACAGCCCAAAAGAGTAAGAAGGAAAGCATGTGAGTGAGAGAGCAATGTAAAAGCCATTAACAGAATAGGGGAGGAAGAGACAGAGAGTGAGACAGCCTCGGCAGAGCATCCTGGGGATAGAACAGTTATGTTAATGTGCAGAGCCTGGAAATAAAAACAATGGGTTAAACAATTTATATCCACAATGCCTCCCGCCTCCGCACAAGGCTACGCACGGGGTGAAGCAAGCAGCTCTGTGCCAAAAGAAGGGCCTGCAGAGCGATGTGTGTCTGCGTGCAGAGCAATGTGTTCTACATGAGTGTGCAGTGGTGCTGAGCAAAGCTTCTCTGTGAAGAGTGATATTATAGAGGATTGTGCTTGTGAATCATAATCAGTAGTTTAATATATCCATAGGGGGCAGTGTGTATACATGTTCTTATCCAGCCTTACTGCTGTCTGATTACGTACCTACCAGGGGGTATATAGTAATAATATTTGCCCAGAAACAGTTACCCAGAGCAACCAATCATACACATGCTTTTTTACTTGTAAACGACTCTTTCACTAGTATCCCACCAATTGGTCTACAAGCGGATACCGTGCCACCGACCAACCGCATGGACGGTCAAATAGCACCGATCTGTTTAATTAAACCAATAGCTGTATATAAATCAGTAGATTAGTATGAAAGGGAGAGGAAGGTGTCGCTGCACAACTGCCGGGCACTTAGAAAGGACATTGAGCAGTAATGGAGAAACTGACCAAATTGCCCAACCAAATATGTGCGTTTTTGGCCAACAGCACTAGACTGGCGAAAGCTAATGTCTGAACTGGTTGCTATGGATAAAACATTGCTCATATTATTAAATTATATCCCCCATTTAAACCACTGCATTTAAATATGCCTTAAAATGTATGTGTGCGTAACCAGAGGAATGTACCACAGCACCCATGTTCCAAACTGTGCGTGTGCTTAGCTCCAAAAGCTCTTGTTTTCTGCAATATTTATCTGGTAGCCGATGTGACTGCTTTCTCTGACTGATGAAGTGTGTAAATGCAAATAATTAAAAGGACATACGAGTGATTTATATGTGCCATCGATTATGTGACTGCGTTGCTGGCGATTTGCACGTCTGACTTCAACTGTAAGTGATTTATATGTCCGGAAACCCTTTGACCACTGAAGGTGATTTATATGTTCAAGTGTGTAAGTGCGGTTCTCAGTGGGCTTGTCAGTGAGTCCTTGCTATATCCCTGGGATGTGGCTATATGTGTAGGGCACATTGGGGATATACACTAAACCAAGTGTAACTGGAAATCTTTGTAATACCTAAGCTATTGATTCATTGTAAAATTCTTGGACTGAAACCGATGGCAACAGAAGCAAGACAATGGTATAGTACACAATATATCTCTGTGGCTGTGTTTGCTCGGTATTTAAGAGTGCAGCACTGTATCAACATACATTGCTCTGCACACAAATACACAATGCTCCGCAGGGTAAATTTCAGGATGTTTTGAAGTGCGGTACAATTGCCCCCGTGGTGCCTAGAGGCTCTGCAGTCAGAGCGAGGGCTTTTCTCCCTCTTTCCCTGTTCCCTAAAATTTATAAAGGGTTTTTGTGGATTAGTTCTTCTGTGTGCACTGGCCTGAAAATGTAAAAGGTTAGAGGTCAGCGATACCTGTCAGAATAGATCAAACTCTAAAGAGGGTGATTACTATGTAATGCTTCCCATCACCCAAAAACATCCTAGCAAGGAAAATCATCTAGGCATGTGTCCCATCCCTTAATTTAACTTTGTCTAATCCATTTCGATAGGTGACCCTGCCATGCACTGGATTACTCAAAGCTAGGGTGGTGAACCAAAAGGTAAACAAGAAAAAAGTGAAGGTGAGGATTAGTTGCAGATTGAGGAGTGCAAAAAAAAGGGAGATGTAAGTGGTTATAAAGCAAAATTGGAAAACCATGAGAAAGGTGCCGTGGCCATGGGAGGGAATATCTCTAGAGGTAAAGACAGAGAAGTGGTGAACTGGATAAAAGAATCATGTGATATTGATGAAATACTGATGGAAAATGAAAAATAATGGCAAAAATGAGAATAAAAACCTACCCTGGGTGGCCCTGCGTAGTCAAGTAAATCTAACATTCTAGTCATTCCTTCCTAGGATGTTTTATACAGTGTGTTAAAGAAAAAAAGAAATATGTGCTGGTATTTTTCCTTTCTTTGAGCCAATATGAAAATAAAGAGATGTAGAAGGTAGTAGGATACTATTTATTGCACCAATGAACGGTTTCAATCAGAAGATCTTCAGCCTAAATATGAACAACAAAAAGTAACCCAGTAACCCAAGCCTGGTCCTAGAAACCTTCTTAAATAAAGGCTTCGTCACTGAGTTCCACCAGAAGAACCCACTGGTTGTAGAGATGCCACACACAAAGAACTCCATGTTGGGCAAGTCCTTGAACATAGAGTCCTACCTGAATAATCCATGCCATAGAAGATTTTGGTTCTCGAATTCCATATTATACAAATACAGGGCTGTCTTTAGAGCCCAGGGGATAGGAAAGCTTGCTAAGAGTTTCATGTGAAGAACACAACACCTTCATCGTAAGAGTCCTACTTGATGAAACCCATGCAAGACTGCAAACATACAAAGGTTTAAAGATAGAAATACACCTGAAGAACCCCATGAGGTACAAAAACTTTAATTCCTCCTTAAGAAGCTGACATAAAAAAACACCAAATGACATATCAAGCCTAGGGCTTCACCTAGAGAAGAACACTGGCATATGTTTACAATCAATAAAAGTTATCATACTACCATTTCCATCTCCCTCTGTCCATGCTTTATAAATATATATATGAAGCTTTTCAAATTAGTCTAGGATCATGAGCTGCTTGATTGGTTCTTGTGCTGTGCAATCTTAGCATGTACTGTGCTCTTCGCATGTTTCTGTGGGTTGTGTTGATGTCTCATGTTATGTAGTAGGATTTGATGCTTCCTATTGCATGTTTTTAGGCTCATAGCTAATAGGGCATTATTTCTTCTTATTTATGGTAATGCATAGATACTTTGTTTTTGGGGGGTGAAGCACAGAACCCAAACAAAACATAATTGGGTTCTGTCTTCTGGCAGAAACGTAAGTGGCATTCATGTAACTTCTACATTCATGTATTTTAAAGTAATTTTTTTTTTTTAGTGGTGGTTTTGTTGAGTCGCGTGACACAAGTGACATCACGAAGCACTGATTATAATTGATGACGTCACTAAGAATCATTTGTAAGTAAATATTTTAGAGGTTATTCTTGTGTATTATATACAGTGCAAAAGCGTTCAGGCTGGAGAATAATGATCATAAATCTTACACCGCAATGTTGTTCTCTGATATTTTTAGATTTAAAGCAATGAAACTCATACTTTGTTTATATAATATTGCTTTATATGGCCACTGAAATATGTATTCAATCAGCACACTTAAGTATTCTGCTTTAAGTTGTGTTAAGTATACTTCAACTTTCCAGACTAACTGAAAGTTATTTTGACCAACTCTTATAGGGACATGTTGTTCAGGTTTGTTGGATTAAGGATTGCCCCACAGTGTGTGTCTATATGATCAATACCAGACTATGGAACTGTTAAAGGAACAGTAACGTCAAAAAAGAAAAGTGTTTTAAAGTAATGAAAATATAATGCAGTGTTGCGCTGCACTGGTGTTTGCTTCAGAAACACTACTATTGTTTATATAAATAAGCTGCTGTGTAGCAATGGGGGCAGCCATTCAATGGAGAAAAGGCTCAGGTTACACAGCAGATAGCAAATAAGCTCTGTCTGTCTAATGGTGTTATCGGTTATCCATTAGTTAACCTCTGTCATGTAGCCATTTTTCAATTTCCGCCATTGCTCCACAGCAGCTTGTTTATATTAACTATTGCAGTATTTCTGAAGCAAACACATAAGTTTTACTAGTGCAGGGCAACACTACATGCAGGCCCGGACTGGCAATCTGTGGGTTCTGGCAAATGCCAGAAGGGCTGCTATAAAGTGCCATAGAAAGTCAGTATTTAGTGGGCTGGTGGGGGCTGTTTGGGCCTCTATGTGGGCTGATTGGGCCTCTGTGTACCTGAAATGCCAGGGCCTATTTTAATTCTCAGTCCGGACCTGCCCCACACAATGCCACACATCTCAGATAAGGGCTTCAACTGTAACAGTGTAGGACTGTCACCTTTTTTTGTTTTTGAGGTGGATCAATGTTACTTTGGCCTACTGTTTTGGATTGCAGGCCATTGGTCCACATATGGGGTCCTCTTATTGATGTGCCAAACTCATATTCAGATGGAAATGATATATTTATTGGGTAGGCTTTAAACAAATTCTATTGGATGAGGACAAGTTGATGTGGTCCTCTGCTTACAACTAGGCCCCCATTATTATCCAATCAGTGGCCCAGAGGCAAAGAACCAAATCATAACGATCAAGCTGAGTGTGTTAGTGCTCAAATCTGGTAAAGATTTGCTTACTTGGTGACCTTGCCAGTGCAGATCTAATAATGTATACCCGGCTTTACTGAAAGGTGAACGTTAGCCCAAGCATCAATGTTTAAGCATCCAACTAACCTGAAGAACCTAGTAGTCTCTTACTTTGTATAGAAGGTCCTGGTTCAGGCTGCTATTACTCAGTAGGGTTCCAGAACAAAGCAAGGCTTGTCTGGTGATGGCAGGTTCCTTTAAGGAATGTGGAACCCATAAATTAACATTGAGAGACATAAAAGTGAAAAAGAGGTATAAGTAATTTCCTTAAAAGTCAGTAAAGCTGAGTCTCTATTAAGTAAACATGGACCTCTTAGACAAGTTGCTTTGGGAAGACGTAGGACCAATACATATCAAAAAGGACCCCAAACTATACCTTTTAGGTCAACACTGGGCATAGATACTGTATCCAAAGTGACTGATGAAAGACAAATGAGGATGAAGGAAAATTCCAAGGCCAAGTAAACAAATAAGTGTAAGCAAGTGCAGAGTGGGTTCTGGGAGTGATCCAAGGCTAATTAAAGTATAACTATTAGTGCAATGGTAATACAACTGACCGGGCCAAAAAAACTTCAAATATACAAAAAAAGGATTCATCAGTGCACATTTCCTGGTCCCATGTTTTAAAAGTAATTTATTCTGTGCAAAGAGTCTTTGGGCTTTGCGTCTAGAATGGACCACTCTGCTAAAAAGTACTGTTGTTGAGTATTGCACCAAATGACTAGGAATGAGATGCATAGTGACTAGCTAAATTGTGTAAGTTTAATCCTTGAAATATTCATGAGGGAGATTACTAATGTTTAAGGTTAGCTTGGGTTTTATTATTATTTCATCAGAAAAATCCTCCTACAATGTGTGCCCTGTTTGAAGTGGAGTGTCCCAAAGAAGTATACCTGGATGTTAGCAGTTGAGTGCAAGAGGTGTGTGG
The DNA here is from genome assembly GCF_017654675.1 of Xenopus laevis. Taxonomy (NCBI): domain Eukaryota; kingdom Metazoa; phylum Chordata; class Amphibia; order Anura; family Pipidae; genus Xenopus; species Xenopus laevis. Next base: position 143,665,719 of record NC_054375.1, read on the forward strand.
TTTTTGGATGTTACATCCTCCTGCTAAGGGCAGTTTGTTTGAAGATCTAAGAGTATTGGCCTTTTTAATTGTCAATTCTCATGGAAAGAATGGAAGGCTGTGATGACTCAACCATCACCGCTGAAGGTATCAAAAATTCCATTCGCCATGAGGTCAGAAAAAAAAGAACTTTGATGTCCTGGAGTTATCTATCCTAAATCTCAGCATTGTGATATCTGCATGGAAAAAGTTTTTCTGTCCTGCTGTGCGATATTAAAGCAACAGATGATATGAAAAGAAAGTGCGCTAGGCAAGATAAATGGTCATTAGTGTTAAGTGTATTGGTATATCTACAGAACAGAAAAAAGAAAAGAATTTATGAAGCTGTACAACTTTGATATGATTTCTTAAATTCACAGGATGAATGTCCCCCTGTGCTTTTTCGGTAATTAAATGGTGGTTCTGGGTTTTCTGGTGTCAGAGGACAGTGGAGCTCATTTATAAACACTGGGCAAATTTGCACCTGGACAGTAACCCCTAGCAACCAATCAGAGGTCTGCTTTCATTGCTCAATTTGCAGCTGGCTGAAAAAAGCCACTCACTGATTGGTTGCTATTGGTGACTGCCTAGGTGCAAATTTGCCGGTGTTTATAAATGAGCCTCAGTCTGTGTTATAATGATGTTAGGACATTGGAAAGCACAAATAAGAAATTAATTTTCCATGCTACACTCATTAATGCCCATCAAATTGCTCACTTTAAACTCTTGAGGAGGAAATCAGGCTAGTTTGTACATACCTACCATCATGATCAACATGTCTACCAAAAGCAAGAGCCATTTAGCAGCTTTTAGCAACCCACTTCTGACTCTTAAAAGGGCCCTGTTTTGCCACTTCATATGTCAGATGCCCAAGCAAATGCTTTCTGCTTAAGTCTTTGGAAGAGCTCATAGCCACCTGGTATCCAAAATTTCACAAATGGTGGTAACTCTGCAGTAGGGCATCCCAAATGATGCATGCCACCATATATCCACCATATTCAAGTACCAGTGCACTCTTCAAGCCGGCCAAACCTCCTAGATAATCTTAATCCACTTCAATATATTAAAATAGATAAATCAAACAAAATATCCTCAGACCATGATACCAACTACAATCAAGAGCAACGGGGTTCCGTTCCGACCGGGCCTCTTCAAACCAGTTAAAAACGTGGATTTTTCTGCTTCAGAAATGTGATAGCAAGCAGACCAAACTGGAATTATCAGGGCAAGTTATAACAAAAGAAGTAAGTAAATCCCACTTTACTGAACAAAATATCTGATATCCATTGCAACCTTACAAGACATCATAATCTAGATAGGGAGAGGGATTCCCACTACCAGTCAGTGAGCCACATCTATTTTACAAGTTAGAAATTTAGCATTTTATCAAAATCTTTAGGATTAGGATAGACGTATTTGTTTTCCTCAAAAATGACTCAAATATACAGTTATATAGATTTTTGAGGATGCACGACTGGCTGGGCATCTGGTTTGTGTGGGTGAATGTGAAGAGGAACAAAGTAACTATTCCAGCACTTTCGTTTATCTCTGTCTCTTATTTCCACAATCACATAACCCCTTTATTTTACCCTAACAATATCTTTACCTAAGGCAGCTGCTCCTTCCGTTGTCACTCACTAGGGAATAGCAGCAAGCAGAAACAGTATTTTTAGAAATCCAAAACCAACCTGGTTTTAGGCGTTTTCGAAAATGTTTTGTAAAGTGCCAACAAAACTTACTAGCTGTGTTATGTTCTGCCCATGACTTATACCAACCTTCTTGCAAGAAACTCAATGGTATAAATCTGCAAAGTATTATAAAGAGTAGAACTCCACAGTAGAGGAACTTCTTTCCCCCAAAGACTAGAACAAGACCCAGTAGACAAGACCCCTATTGTCCAAGGTGGCAACTCAAAACTGTTGTGATAGTGACAGATGGTTGAGAGGCTGGTGGAATGCAGATATATTTATCTTCAGCCTCTCACTATTATTGAGGAGGTCTTTTCATATCTCTGGCTGATGTTCCCTTACAAATATTACAGGTTTTATAGCTTTTTGTACCACCTCATATTACTCGCATAGAAAGAAGTGTGTGAGACGTATCCTGAAGACCATGCAGTGGACCTTCAGTAAGTCAGTAGATAAAGGAAAGCAATGATCCTTACCCCACCTATATTTTGAATACACATATATATGGAATTGCACCCAATCTAAACCATACCATAGGTAGTATAGACGTCCAAGTAGCACACATATGGACATAAAGCCAGTCGGTACCATGATGTGTCTATCTGAACCATAGTATAGGCATCTAAGCACTTTAGATCAACTCCAAAAACAATGGGAAGAACATGCCCTGCTATTCACTATGCTCTGCAGCTTCATCAGTTAATTAACTTCATCAATTAAATGTGAATGACTTTTATTCCTCAGGGTACTCTGGGCATGGTAAGATAAGTCGCAAGTTGCCTTGCTGTAGTCCCCCAGCTTCATGATTCTATCCTATATAGAAAAATAATTGGTCCAAACAACCAGTGGCACCTAGTAGTAAATTAATAGTATGCCCCTCCCCCTATCTGTGTGGCTTGCCATATGCTGGAAGATATATCTTCCAGCAGATTTTCAATCAAGACATTAGTAACTGCAACCACAACTGGGCATACGCTGTCCACATCAATGAATGTGTGCTTTGCCATGACTGTATTCTTCCACTGTTCATTATACTAAACTACGCTGAACATTTAGTAGGAAATATCTATATAAATAAGTCAAATCAACTGGGCTTGCTGTGTTTTTTCCTTGAAGAATTTCACCAGTCATCCGGAAGACTGGTGAAATGTCTTCAAGAAAAAAAACACAGCAAGTCCAGTTGATTTGACTTATCTCTACAGATGTACCATGACCTGGATGAATGAGAATCTTCATAAACAATTAGTAGGAATAGATAGATGAGCTTTCTAACCAATGCCACAAGCACAAGTGCTGGAGCACTAAGGGGCGCACAATATTAGGGCCATAGAGGGGGCACTTGTACCAGTTGCATTCTAAAGCGAAGGTTCAAGTCACAGTTCTTATGAAGAGGAAGAAAGTCTTCTTCTTAAAGTCTGCTGTCAACACAGGTACAGAGAACCCCAGCCCCTTGCATGACTCGGCTCTGCTACTTCTCAGTTGGTCACCGTGCCGCCATCTTTGTCTATATTCCCAATGGTGCCTTGTGTTGACTGAGCAGCAAATACGCATTGCAGTGATTTTGCTGAGCAAATATATGAGCACATATTTGGCACCAGCACATATATGAACATGTGTTGGTTCCAAACACTTGAATTTGCCTTTCATTGTCCTTTTAAAACAAAATTATATGGCAATTCTAGAATTTAACCTATAGTTTAAGTCTACTACTTTTTTTTGGGGGGGGGGTCTTGCTTTGCCTGCTATATTCTGTTTTTAATATTAATATCCTTGACTTTGAATAATCTTGAAATATAATTTTCTTTCGGTTCTCTCTGTGCTGCATACTGCAGGTGTTGTTCTGTGCGATGGTTATTATGTGCTGCGTGATAATCACTTGTGTAGTTTCCTTTGGGGTTTTCCCATCCCCTGACATTTGTATATGGAACCCTGAATTTTGACCAGCACTGTGTATTTGAATGCAGGTGCTGAATATTGTCGTTGGGAATGAAGTGTCGCTTGGAGATTTTATTAATGTCATGTCTTGCTTCTGTTCAGATTGTTGTGTTCTTCTACATTATCACTTCATAGTGCTTTGTGTTACTGAAGATCTATGTGTTTATGATACACTTGTCGCCTGTGCTGGACTTGTGTATTTATTGTGCAGTACAATCTCGGTGTGTGTGTGGCCATTTCATTATTATACACAATGTGCTTTGGCAGTTTCATTCTGTATACTCACTGTATGGGACGCAGTCATACTGGACTTCCAAGTACTTGTAGGTTCCTGGACACGGATCAGGAAAGGAGTCTGATCCAGCAACAACAACACACTGCGTGCGATTGTTGCACCTGCAGCGACAAAAAACATTGTACAGTGTTAACACAACATCGTTATTTGTAAATGCTTTTAAAAGAGAATGACTAGAGAACGGCAAGATGGATTCAGAAGCCATACACACACAGAAAAATGGCTTAGAAATTTGTTGAATAATTTCCAATATTCCCTGACCATATTTCTAAGACCAGGACAATTTTTGCGTCTTTCAGCCACCGCAGTGGTTGCATATAAAATAATAATGTCAGTTTCCTACTGGGCTATTATCTTTGACTTTAAGGGGCCGATTCACAAAGGGTCGAATATCGAGGGTTAATTAACCCTCGATATTCGACTGGGAATTAAAATCCTTCGATTTCGAATATCGAAGTCGAAGGATTTTAGCGCAAATAGTGCGATTGAAGGATTATTCCTTTGATCAAACGATAAAATCCTTCGAATCGAATGATTCGAAGGATTTTAATCCAACGATCGAAGGAATATCCTTCGATCAAAAAAAGTTAGGCAAGCCTATGGGGACCTTCCCCATAGGCTAACATTGACTTCGGTAGCTTTTAGATGGCGAACTAGGGGGTCGAAGTTTTTTCTTAAAGAGACAGTACTTCGACTATCGAATGGTCAAATGGTCGAACGATTTTTTGTTCGAATAGTTCGATTCGAAGTCGTAGTCGAAGGTCGTAGTAGCCCATTGGATGGTCGAAGTAGCCCAAAAAACACTTCGAAATTCGAAGTTTTTTTACTTCGAATCCTTCACTCGAAGTTAGTGAATCGGCCCCTAAGTATTTCTTTTTTAAGTTATAACTGAAATGGAATAGTGCTTTCTAATCCCCTTGATTTTATAAACTAATATGCTGTTGACTTGTGATCAAAATACTAGTCCACCAAGGTAAGGCTCATGGCACATCAGGCGATTCTGGAAACGTACCATCAGAGATATGTCTGGTCATCAACTATGTTGTCTGATAATGATTTGAAGGACAACCACCAACCAACAGTGCGGGCCAATTACTACTTCAAAAATATGCCCATTAGTGTTAATTCACTTTGGGGTGCCCCTTGCCAATTTGATTGATGTTAGATAGAGATAGGTAGGGGCAGGATGAGGGGCTCCTACATGTCTGTGTATTCAGGGGTCGGGTGAAGTCCTCTGCATTTCATTTTGGACAGTTTTAGCCCTTTACACCCTGCCCTGCACATTGTAAATAACCCCCAACATCAGTTTGAAGAAAATATTTCCTAGCCATCAGGGAGTAAGGAAAACATTTTCTTTTTGCTGCTCTAATACAACCGTTGGCAAGAGCTATGGGTGTTTCTTTCCATTTCTCTGGATGATTGATGCCGGGTGGGCCACCGAAGCTTTGAACCTGATGGACAAATGATCCTTTTCAACCCAAATTAACTATGTTTCTGTGTAATGAATGTACATCCCCGCTGGGTTATGTAAGAACAAAGTGAGTGGTAATTTTACAGGTTAAAATGTTTGCCAGAGTGATGTCAAACGTGACAAAAGCAGAAAAAATACTTTTATTAGCTGTGAAAAATGGCAATTCAGCTTGTCTTTGTCCACTTAATGTCGCCTTTTGGGGGAGTATTGAGCGTGCAATCAGCATTAGAGAGGAGAGAGCGGAATCTGGTGTGCTTATGTGAGTCATTGAAGTCTGAAGCAGAATGGAGAAGGGGATAATCTGCATTCAGGAGATTTAATTTTCATACAGATGTACTTTGCACATTTATGTAAGGGCCAGTGTGCACCTATTCACTCAACACAAAGTATTCCAGGTCTAATCGTCCTCAAAGTTAAGGGCTTAACCCCCTGGAGTCACTTGGGTTAATGCCAAACTGTATCTCAAACCTAAGGAAATCATAGCACATATTTTATTGGAAGAGATTATAAAGAGGATGCTGATATTTATTTTTCTCAAGAGGAATAACATAGGAGATCCTGCTGTTCTCTCTCTCTCTCTCTCGGAGGCTGAAGCGGAACCACAAAGCCCTTGCTATTTAGTAATCTCCTGAGCTCTAGCCAAAGAAGAGTATAAACAGCACAAGGATCTGTTGCAACTCACATACACAGCAGAGACCTCTTTGACCTATTGTACTAAATCCCAGCAAATACCTCACTGGACAATGACCTGAGTATGACACTATTCACTGAAGTTCAACAATATCCAAAGAGCAGCGGATGAAGAGAATTGACATGATAAAAAACGTTTCATTAGTCTATGGTAGTTTCAATGATAAACCAAGTTGATCTGGGAATCTTTTTGGTGTATAAAGAAAAAAGGTCTTGCTGACCTTTACTACTACACATGCTCCCATGGACTTTCAAGGGCTATTTTTTTTTTATAAATCTGTGCCTAATGCTGGCAGCTAGTAATTATAGGGCTCCCTTGACCAGTTAGTGCCGGAAGATGACTAAGGATTAAGGGGCAGGCAAAACGTACAAGGAACTTGGAGATATCACTTGTTTTTCAATTTGGGTTAATGCCAAACTGTATCTCCAACCTAAGGAAATCATAGCACATACTTTATTCGAAGAGATTAAAAATGGGATCCTGATATTTATTTTTCTCAAGAGGAATAACATAGGAGATCCTGCTGTTCTCTCTCTCTCTCTCTTTCAGAGGCTGAAGAAGAACCACAAAGCCCTTGCTATTTAGTAATCTCTTGAGCTATAGCCAAAGAATTGGAGTATAAACAGCACAAGGATTTGTTGCAACTCACATACACAGCAGAGACCTCTTTGACCTGGAGTGATTTGCATGTCTCCGCCCATGATGCCTTATGGGAGAATCAAAACTCTCATTTTTGGTATCTAGGCAGTGCTGTGTGTATGGCATGAGACAAGTAAATACCTTCTGATTCCAGAAGGCATCACTCTGCACCTATTGTACTAAACACCGGCAAATACCTCACTGGACAATGACCTAAGTATGACACGATTCAAGTTTAACAATATCCGAAGAGCAGCGGGCTGAAGAGAATTGACACCTTGAAACTTTTCATTAGTCTATGGTAGTTTCAATGATAAACCAAGTTGATCTGGGAATCTTTTTGGTGTATAAAGAAAAAGGTCTTGCTGATCTTTACTACTACACATGCTCCCTTGGATTTTCAAGGGCTACTTTTTTTAAATCTGTGCCTGGCAGCTAGTAATTATAGGGCTCCCTTAACCAGTTAGTGCCGGAAGATGACTAAGGATTAAGGGGCAGGCAAAATGTACAAGGAACTTGGAGATATCACTTGTTTTTCCCATACTAACTAGGTTCAACCTAACTGGCTCTTGGATGGCCCCCTTATTTATACCTCACTTCACTTGAATTTCCCAAGACACTTTCTTGGAGGATATTGTCTTACAGCAGTCTTCAGATATGATCACTCCTATTTGATGCCCCCAAATTTCCAATTCTAACATTTTGCTATTTACAGAATTGGCAAAATCTGCTCCACAGACAGTTCAGTGGAACCACACATTCACTCTTTTATGCGTTACCTCCACTTATCAGAGACAGAGAGATACTTCCAAAGAAAATACAAGCTGTGCATTGACTCCGACTTGAGTAAAGGACAGCCACACTTCGAGAAGAGTATTTATACCTATATGACACTAAGGGGCAGAATTTTTGAGTTTCAAAATTCACATCTCGAACATGGAAAAAGTCCTAATTCGAAATATTCGCCACCTAAAACCTGACGAATTCATGTACAAGTAAATGGCAGAGGTCAGTTGAACCGTTTGGAGATGCTAATAGCCTTCCTGATATTCTAGAAGAACACGATTCGTAGGCATCTAATACAATTAGAATTTTCGGGGCGGAACCATTCGATCTAATGTTAGACATTGAAATTTTTTCTTAAACAACCTCCCAGTCGAATTGTGAGTATATACGAATTAAAAATTCGACCTTTGATAAATGGGCCTCTAACAGCATGATGTAGTCAACTGCTGCCTCCACCATATGATAGCATCAGTTGCATGGTATATTCTAAGGGTTAATGCTTTTAAGTTCTCAGGTTCAGCATAGTTAGAAAGTTCCCAGATATGGACATCATCTGCTATTATCTCTTGCTGAGAGGTATATCTTTCTGTACTGAGAAAACTCCTGCGACAGTATCAAATTAAAACACTTGATAGCTTTCTAAGTCAGCAATGCCAAAAATAAGGCCTGCGAGTTATATCTGTCCCTTCCAAAGGACTTCCAAAGGGGTTTGGGCCATCTATTATAATGCTACATTTTACATGGACACTAATCCCAAGACAAGTTTGCTAGGTAGGTCTAGCCTCAACTACTGATAGCAACCAATGCTCTTTTTATGACTAAGTTAATTAAACTGCCATCTAGCATGTGCCCCAAAGAGTTGCCTGAAGGGTCTGGCCACATGGGCAGATTCCGGGAGATTAGTCTCCTCTTCTTCACGGCCACTAATCTCCCCGATCTGCCTTCCGCCGGCTAAAATGTAAATCGTCTGGGGGCAGGAACACGGAGCACTTCGTTTTCCGAAGTCGCCTGAAGTTTCCTCATGAGGCAATTACGGGCGACTTCGGAAAACAAAGCACTCCATGTGCCTGCCCCCAGGTGATTTACATTTTAGCTGGCGGAAGGCAGATCGGGGAGATTAGTCGCCGCAAAGAAGAGGAGATTTGTCGCCTGGCGACTAATCTCCCCGAATCTCCCCGTGTGGCCAGACCCTAAGGGTTAGTTCACATGAGGAGATTTTTTTGCCTGGCGACTAATCGCCTCTTCTTCTGGGCCTGGGCCTCTACTTCTGGGCCTGCAATAAAGTACACGCGACGCTTCATTTTTCGAAGTGAGGCACCTTCGGGCAACTTATCATTATAACGGATGGGAAGACACGCAGTGGCAGTTCGGGGAGATTGTCACCCAGAAGAAGAGGCGTTTAGTCGCCAGGTGACAAAATCTCCCTGAATCTCCATCGTGTGAACTAACCCTAAAGAGTGGGGCAAAGTCCCATGTAATATGCATCTTCACTTAGCTTAACAAATGTGTTGTCCTAAAGGCCAGTTAACCAACCACAATGGCTCGTCCTTCCCTTTACTCATAGTTAATGACCCTTTTACAGGGCCAGTGGTGATTTAGTGAGTCAATTAAGAAGCTCAACAAAGAGACACATACTCATAATGGCAGTAATGAACCAGCAGGTGACCACAGCTTAGGGTGGGAGAACAAAAGCCGCTGTATTCTAAGAGCAAAATAACCACCCCCCACACACCTCAAGGAGCAAGTTCTATAGTGAGAATATACATCTAGGAGACGAACCACCATGATTCTTGCTATCTGCTATTAGATGGAAACACTCAGTCTTAAGGTTCGGTGATATTATGAGTTTATATGATCCATTTTAGGATGAATATATTGGAATAACCAATAACCAAGGGTGCTGCTCATTGCCTCAGTATGACTATGGCCTTTAATTATTAACGAGTTCTTAAATTATTAACAAAGCCTACCCTCAGATGGAGACAATACACTTTCTCTTATTTTCATCTCTCCGTGCTTATAAACCGGTAGGAGGAAGAGAAAGGTTAGGCAACTGGAAGAAATAAACAAATCGAACTAGGAATATATTATAGCTAGCTGTGCATGTTAATACACTTACCTGGGAATATGCTTATTTTGCCGGAGATAACTTATTTTCAAGAAAATTACATTGCAAACAAATGCAAAATAAACTAAGATAAATGGGGTATCTGCTAGAGAAATGTAAAGACATATAAATAGAGAAGAATGTAGAGATCAACAGCACGTGGTTTAAAGAAGAACTAAACCCTAAAGAGTAATATAGCTAAAATTTGCATATTTTATATACTGCACTTATTGCACCAGCCTAAAGGGTCCGCCTCTCGTTAGCAGCAGTGATTCAGGACTTCAAACTAGTCACAGGGGGTCACCATCTTGGAAAGTGTCTGTGACACTCACATGCTCAGTGGGCTCTGAGCAGCTGTTGAGAAGCTAAGCTTAGGGAGCGTCACTAATTATCAAGCAGAAAATGAGGTTGGTCTGTAATATAAGCTGATGCTACAGGGCTGATTATTAAATTCTGATGCTAATTGCACTGGTTTCTGTGCTGCCATGTAGTAATTATCTGTATTAATTACTAATCAGCCTTATATTGTGACATTTCTATTCTATGGGTACTGTATATTGTGAGTGGGTCCCTAAGCTCAGTATGTGACAGCAGCACAGAGCATGTGCAGTGAATCAGCAGAAAAGAAGATGGGGAGCTACCGGGGCATCTTTGGAGACACAGATCTTTACTGCTAAAGGGCTGTGGTTGCCTTGGGCTGGTACAGAAGCCCAAAACATAATGTACAGCATTTCTATCTACTTCTTTAGTTAGGCTTTAGTTGTCCTTTAAGGTGTACGGCAATGGTAAATGGGGTAAGCTAATAAAAATCTGCTACCCTCTGTGGATCTTGTGCCATTGATACCAATGAGAAGTGTTGCAGGGAAAAGGCTTCTATACGAAGGCAAGGGCAACATGTACAATATTGATGAGTAGGAATAGATTGAAAAATCCACGCCCAAACATAACCTGCCCTTTCTCAGCCTGGACAGTTATGCCATCATAACCTGTGCCTGCTCATCTCTGATGTCATCAGATGGGGAGGTATGAGGCAAGCAAGAGTATACTGTATAACTGAACGATGGCTGGCTAACCACCACCCAACTCACCACTCAGTCCAGGCAACACTAGCACTCAACATAAAAATGGCCCATAATGTACCAGTTCTACCTGATATTATTATTATCCTTTATTTATAGAGCACCAACATATTCTGTAGAGTTTTACAGAGATTTTACATCACTCCCTTCAGTTCCAGTCTAAGGTCCTTTTCACGTTCACATGCTAGGGCCAATTTTATCAGGAGCCAATTAGCCTGCCTGTATGATGAATTGCAGGGTTCACAGATACAAGGGAGCCCAAGAATTAGCCCTGGAATTAGCACCTGCCTTGATGATGTGCTACTCCCTTTGTTCCCTTTGCATGTTGTGCCTATATTGGAACAGCACCACTTCTCTTAAAAATACCTTTATTGCAACATTTTAGGGCATTACAGCAACGTTTCAGGCCACGTTTGGCCCATTTTTATTCTTCATAAGAGAAGGGGTGCTGTTCCATTTTGGCAATTGTGTATACACTAATGGGAAGTGGACATTGGAGGAGCCTGCACCACACAAAGATTTGAAGTGTTGTGCCGACTACTTTCTACCATGTTGTAGACTGACTTAAGTCTAGTGTATGACATAACAATTCTGTGGTCAGGGGCGTAACTATAGAGGAAGCAGACCCTGCAGCTGCAGGGGGGCCCAGGAGGTATAGGGGCCCCATGAGGCTTTAGTTCATATACAATTTCAATAAATATTGATAAAACAGGACAACTTCTGAATATGTTGGGGGCCCTAAAATGAATTTGCTGTGGGGCCCAGTAACATATAGTTATGCCACTGTCTGTGGTGCAACTGTTCAGAGGGAAATGGCACACAGATTCATTTATGTTGCATGACAACTGCCTAAAACTCAAGTGCAGCGCATGTGGGTCCAAACAGCTGTCACTGGAATCATTGGGGAGCTATTTCCGGTGCTTTGCTGCCCATGGCAGACTGCCTGGATTTGCACCATAGCTATTGCCCTGCTATACTTTGCAGCAAGGATTGTATTGCCTTTTATTCATGCATTTGAGTATTCTCATACATAATATGATTGAAAGTAGGGATAAGTGAACTATTTTGCCGCCTTTTGCCACGAAAAAACACCCATAAACTCAACTAAATAGTAAAAAAATGTTGTGTTGCATGAAAAACGCCTATTGACTTCAATGGCAAATGTATTGCCATTCCCCTAATTTTCTGTGAAAATGGCTAGATTTGTCCATCACTATAAGGTTAAACCTGGAAATGAAATGTAACAAAATAAATACACATTTTACAACTTACAAAGTTGACGATACTTGGAGTAGGTGGCCCCTGGGCAGTGCAGATAAGCTGGGGCCCTCAAACTAAGGAAAACGACTTAAATTGGGGATGTAATATCATCGGACCTCCTGGTAGACTGAGATCATTCTTTTAGAGAAATACAGGGACAAGGAGAGGTCACAGACTCATTGGATCATGTTAAGGCTCATATACTATGTGAGCAAGGTGGAATCCATTTATGAATACCCAAGGGACCCAGTTCAGAAATAGGTCACCATTTTTACATTTTTTAATGCACAAAGATTCAGTTTCTACTGCCATAGTAATTCAGGGCCCCTGGGAATCACGGACCTGGACGTTTAACATCTATTGATGGATGCCTTGAAAAAGAGTTCATAAATGATTACTGTGGAAGAGTTTATAAAAACATTATGGAGGACAAGAATGTGGGTCAGGAGCCAGACTGGCTTTATGACCTTCATATTTAATGTTAGAGAGAGGCTGGTTGTTCAAAGAGTTTTCTATATAATCAATGGGTAACACTTATGTTAGGATACCACTGCAAATACTTTCATTTAATCTAGTCGAACCCTCAAAACATCCTTAAAAAAGGGATGAAAATCCCCTCTTGGGCATGAAAATCCATAGAAAACATAGATAGGTTGTAAAAACAACACTTCAAGTAAAAAGGGCTCAGTCTTCAGCCATATACACAATAGGTATATACTGCCCTGCACATGAGACTGAGCAGCTGGCAAACAAAACTGCATGTGGGTGGCTCCAAGTACAGACTATAAACTAAACACAGATGTGTAACGTTTGTTATCTTAAGAAGTCATAATAGTAAATGGATTATGCCTGAATCCTCTTCTGATGTTAAAACCCCTTCAGACAGGATAAAGTCCTTAATGGGTCAACCCTGCCCTATTATCGTAACTGCAAAAAAATTTCAAGAGAAGCATTAAGCTAATGGTCCACAGGTCACCTTCTCTTTAGTGATGCTAAGTGGAAGGATGCTGCCTTATTTAAATGTATTGCTTTCAAATGTACAAAGTACACCAAGAGGTCCACTGCAGGTAGACCTCAACCTTGCTATATGGTTATAGAGCAACCAAAAATATTGGTCTTTGTGGGACATCTATAGCAACATCTGAAGGTACTTCGCACTATCCAAACCCAATCTCCTTTCTCACTACTCAAACTTTGTGCCAAAACAAGGAGGTGGTTGGGAGTTACCCAGAATAATTTACTGCAAAATTAGCCAAAGGCTATTCTAACATTCAGAAATAACTTTAAAATGACATTTTTAATGACTGTATATTGGAAAGTTGTTTAGAAAAACATGTTCTTTTTTAGGATAAAAATTTCCTCTTAAATAATTCATATGTTTTGTTTCCTTCACAGTATATTCTTTTAATAACTAAACAATGAATGTAAAACGGGGAGTTGGAAGTTAAAGTGGCCATACAGGTTACAGTTACAATTGATCGCAGGAAAGATTGTTTGTTTTTATTCAGGGGCGTTACTATAGAGGAAGCAGACCCTGCGGCTGCCGGGGGGCCCAGGAGGTATAGGGGTCCCATGAGGCCCTAATTCATATACAATTTCAATAAATATTGGAAAAACAAGTCAACCTCTAAACATTTTGGGGGGCCTGAAAAATAATTTGCTGTGGAGCCCAGTAATATCTAGTTACGCCACTGGTTTCATTACAAACATTAAGAGGTGAATTGTCAGATATACAGGTAGAAACAATAAAATTCTACCTTTATATGACGCAGTATTCCCTTTGCCGATGTTCGGGAGCCTTCAAAGATGCCCGTCTTGGCTGATCAACGAGTTGACCGTTAGCCAAGTCTTTTGCCAATATCGGTCGCCTCATCTCCCACTATAGAGATGTCACCACTGGGTTCCATATTTAAAAACGCCCAGTTTGCTCCATCAGCTTTAGCAGAAGATTGTCTATTCATGGTTTAGGGGACAGCAGAGAATTCGGATACAATAGAACACACCACTGAGGAAGATTTGTCCAAGAGAATATTATTGGATAGCCCGCTTAAAAAGAACCTATTTAGATTTAAGAAACAGAGATGACATTGGCCCATCTAGTTTTCCATTTATTATGTTCTTTTAAAATTATTTCTGTTATTTAATATATATTTGAAGGAGCTATTATGTCTGTACCAGATTGTTCCGTGACATGAGAGTTTGCTAGAATAACCAGTAAATTGTAGGTGCTTTTTGGTCCTAGGAAAAAGCAACCAGGCTATTCCCGCATTAAATTCATGTGTACTGGAGAAGAATCTAGAAATATTCTTGGCAGCAACAGATACCATGACAATGCTCAGTGCTAGGTTATAAAAGCAAAATATCCTCTGAAATATGACTCCTTATAAATTCTTCCTCTGGTTCCAGAAGAGAGTGCTGTAGACCTGAGAAGACTACAAGTGATGGGAAGTCAAACAAATAAAGGCAGGGGACAATACTAACTATGAGGGACCACTAAATAAAAATATATTGTATAAACTGAATACTGAAAGAATTAAGCCATAGCTTGGGAAGTGAAATACACGGGGTATTGTGCATATATAATAACATATATATGACCAGCTGGTAGAAGGACACACGGTGAGCCTTTACAGTCAAAGAAAGCAAGTGGAGCCACACAAAGCAAGTGAAACCAACACAAAACATCCCCACCGTCTCCAGCTGATCGTAGGATGCAGGAAGTTCAATAAAAGCTGGAGCTTTGCAGGTTGGAAATCCCTTGTTTAAATGCTAATAATATCTATTGATGTTGACACAATACAGTAATATGTAGACTGACATTTTGCCAAGGACTGTTTAGGTCACGGGGCCCTCCTCTGTCAGTCACTTTGCCCTGCCCTAATATTACTTATGTTTAGGTTCCATTCGTATGGTGTGAAGTGTTTCTGCTGCTTGGCCTGTATCTGGATCCATATAAAGCCAATTGTTGAATGATAGCTGATGGTAGTATGTTGCTTCTGTGAATGCCAAGCAGTAATATACAGGGTTACTCTGTTTTCCGTTCTATAAAAAGAACGAAGGTGAAGTGCCATGAATTTAATATACATGTTATAAACACCAATGTGTTGGTACAATGGTATTCAGATCCCAATAACCACTACTGCTTTAGGTCATGTCTGATTTTACCTTGGCCTGCAGTTATTGTCTGAATTGCACACAAGTGCAGGGTGCATGGGAGCAAGGGCGCATTAGCAATTAACACCTGCCTTTAGCTGATTATGTTCAGGGTCCTCTTAGCATGTTGCACCTATGGAGCTATTGAACTGCAAGTCGCTAAGGCAGTTTCTGGTGCTGCCCGCACAGGTGTGCCAAAACGGATGCCCTACATTGACAAGTACATTTGATCGTTATTTATCTCTCATTTAAAAAGTTTGCATGAAATATTTCCCAGCACTGCCCTAAAAATTCCCATATTTAAAGAAAAAACACTTTGCAATGTGCACTAGATGCCACTCAAATAAATTGTATTTAACTCATTTATTTGCTGCTATTTAGAGCTTTTGTGACTATTTACTGATTTTGCATCCCGGGGGGATTTGCTTGTCTATCAGCAGCACAAATATAATGTATCCAAGGCTTATATTGCCGTCGTTTCTCTGCATTCAGACCGAACAAAGACATTTCTGCAGATATTTTATTCATTTCTGTCCTTCTTCTTGTACAGTTCAATAGCTCATTACAGGGAAACTAAAGCCCACACTCCAACGGCAGCATTATGTGTTATGTAAAGGCAGTAATTGAAAATATATATTCTTTTCTCTGCGGTAAGTAATGTAATTATTGCACTCTGAGTATCTGGAATCTTGGAGCATGGTTCCATTACAGGCTCAGTAACACAGTGGGCTGCCTGTCTGTTAACATGGAGTCAACCCCACTCATCTAATCTTCTACGTACAACCTACCTTGGCTCCTGTCATATAACTGTGTAGAACAGGGGTCCCCAACCTTTTATTGTACCTGGGAACCATGTTCAAATGTAAAAAGATTTGGTGAGCAACACTATCTTGAAAAAAGTCCCTGGGGATGCCAAATAAGGACTATGATTGGCTGTTTGGTAGCCCCTATGTGGACTGGCAGCCTACAGGAGTTACTGTTTGGCAGCATATCTGGTTTCTATACAACCAAAAATTGCCTCAAATTCACAAATAAGCACCTACTTTTGAGGCAACTGAGCAATATGTTGGTGGTCACTGGTGTAGAGTCTGGTGTCTGGGTGGGTGCCACATACATGATCTCAGTACCAACATGATCCCAAGTCATATTTGTAGTAATAGTCTTTATTTATTTAACACTAACAAACAACAGCAAACTGAAAGATGCAAAAGGAACAGGGAGGAACAATTTATTGACCAAGGGATTTCTCCAGGTTGTCAAAGGTTATCCAGTATACACTGGACAATTAACAATCACTTCCAAACATTTACATACAGAACCCACTGGATTATCTCCCAACATTCTTCATTTAAAGGACAGCCTTGATATATCAGGCCCCATCTTGTTAAACTTCATGTCCTACTCCTTTTCAGGCTGATGAACGAGTGGTATGCATTGGCTCAATAAGGTAGCCAAGCTATCCACAGAGATTCCTTTGCGATGTCAGGCTCATCCTCATAACAAGTACGACATGTTTAGCATAACACTTGAGCAGGGCTGGTCCTATCACATGTGGGGCCCAATTGGGACCATGTTGGCGGGGCCCCTAGACAAAGTGTTGCTGGCTACTGACACACCAAGTATTTAGGAAAATAAGGGCATACAGGCACAAAATAGAAAGGAAAGGGGCAGACAAGGTAACATAATAGGGGCACACAGGGTAAGAGAGAGAGGGAGGAAATAGGAGAGTGGACTGGGCCAATTAGTTTGGGGCTGGGCCGATTCAGCTTGGGAGCAGGCTTGGTTGGATTGGGGGCAGGCAGGGCCTATCAAGGTTGGAGGAAAGCTGGGCCTATGAGAGTTGGGGGCAGGCTAGACCTATGGATTTGGGGATGGGCTGGACTCTCAAAGTTGGGGGCAGGCCAGGCAGCATCATGTGCTGAGGGAAATATTATCTGTGCTGCCCTGTGGTGCGGGGCCCCCCAGAGGTGCGGGGCCCAATTGGGCCCAATTGGTCCAATTGGCCTAAGGCCGGCCCTGCACTTGAGCACCTAGATTGTGTTTTAAGCCTGGTCTCACAAAAGTTCCATCTTGGAATCACAGTGAGCAGCAGTTTTGACAAATGGTGGCAATCTATGGAGGCATTCTTCCATTAATAAATTCCATAGAACAGCCAATGCTATTGCACTGAAATACAGAAGCTATAGAGGAGGTGGTTATATTTTCTTCTGGAGCTAAAGCCAAGATGTACAAACAGAACCCTGCAATGGCTTGTTCTTCCCATCTGATGTGTGGTCATCCAAATTTCTCTTTATATGGGATTTGCTACACACTTTGCCTGCACCCACTTAAACCTGATGGAAGTCTAGGTAACCTTCCATTTACAGTAGTCAAAATGTATATTACCCAGTGTGTTGGCATGTGTGTTACAGTGTGAGTAGTGTCTGTGGATATGTGTTTGTGCCTGTATACGTGCCAGCGTGTGTAACTATCTGAATGTCAGTCTGTGACTGGGGGATAAGGCTGTTGCATCAGCTGAGATCAGGTGTCATTAAATAGCGGTTTCTGGAGAATAGAGCAGTCCCAGGGAGTGCAATGTCATTAACTGTTTCTTTCTTCACTGTGCTTCTTCCTATGGGATATGTAATACTAGTTGCATTCAGAACATAACTACTCAGGCAGCCCACTGAGGTTCTTCTAGAGCATAATCCCCAACCAGTGGCTCGCGAGCAACATGTTGCTCACCAACCTCTTGGATGTTGCTCCCAGTGGCCTCAAAGCCGGTGCTTATTTTTTTCAAGTTTTTAAGGCATAAAGACTAAAGGGCAAATTTTCGTCAGCAAACGATCCATCCACACTTTGCGACACTTCTTTAGGCGCAAACTACTTCACTAAAATGTAAAGTTACGTTTCAGCAGCCGAAAGCTGGCGAAATTTCACTAGTGTTAATCTGTCAGTGTAGCGTTCAATTCTGCCTGGCAAAACTTTGTTAGTCCTCTTACGCTTAGGTCAATTTGAAAAGGGCGGGTACATATAGGTCGTATATACGTCTTTATTAGAGATGTTGGTGCAAATGCTTGAAGTGGCCACTAATTATAACACATGTCCAAGGAAGCAAAATAAAGACAAAATAGATCTTCTAATGCCCTGGACATGAGCCCACCCTAAAACAAATGTAGCATGCCTCTCAAAGTGGTTAAAAAAAATTGTTAACACAAAATGTTTGATATTTAGAACTTTTGAAGGCAATCCTGCTTTAATATATTAAAAAACGCCAGCGTTTTTTTTAGAACTTTCATGACTTTCCGGCATACAGGATATGATGTCACTGACATAAGATTGAGGAGGATGTAGCTTCATCTTATCAGTTCACCAGGTCTAAGATGGTGAAGGAAACTCTGGTGAAAGTGGTAACGTAATGGAAAATTCACACTTTACTGAATTTGAGGAGTAACGATCATTCTCCTGAGTGAAAATTCGCCTGGCGATAGGGCACGAAACTATGCTAGCGACGGTCTCTTTCACTAGCAAATTGTCCTCTACGCCTGTTAGTAAATTGGCGATGTGCCTGCGGATGGGATTTGTGGAGAATTATTGCTAGCGGCGGCCATTTGTACAAACAAACAGAGTCTTCTGTACATTGCCAGTCCACATAGGGGCTAACCAATCACAGCCATTGTTTGGCACCCCCTTGTGTTGTTCCCCAACTCTTTTTACATTTGAATGTGTCTCAAGGGTATAAAAGTTGGGAGTTCCTGTTCTAGGGCAAAGCACAGAGGGAACCAAGCTTTGGCCCCTAGATTCATAGGGATCTGATTAACTCTAATATTTTCCATAAGTTTTGGGTCGTATTTGTCCAGTTGTATTATTATTATTAACATGTATTTATATAGCGCCAACATATTGCGTAGCACCGTGTTGTATATCTACAACACTGTCTTCAGACATTGCATTGCCATTCACTTGCCTGCCACAATAATGGACAGAATGGACCTTTCCCTCCTCTAACCTGCAGAGCATGAGGCCTGCCTCAAAACAAGAATTTATATTAATTTAAGCAAGCAACTAAAAATCAGCAATTCCACTTCTAGGAATTCTAGGATGGTCACTACCTCCCTTGGCCAGTTAATCAAGTCATTTCCACTTAGCCATCAACACTTATAATGCTCAGATTTATTGTCTCCTCTGTTAATCAAAACCCAAATCTCTTAACTCTGCTTGATTCTTGTCAGCCAATTCAGCTTGGATGTCCCAGGGCTACCTTAAATTAAATTTGTCCAAGACAGAATTGGTCCTCTTTCCTTACCCCACCTTCAACAACCATAACATCTCAGAAATCTTTATTACAGTTAACCTCCATTATTCCCTTCATATGCCAGATCAGGTGCTTGTGATTGTGCTTTCTCCTTCACTCCTCGTATCCAATCAATAACTAAATCATGTCACTTTCACCTAAGGAATATTTATAAAATACGACTGTTCATCATGCAGGATGCCACCAAAATTCTAATTCACTCTCTCATCATGTCACGTATTGACTACTGTAACTCTCTATTGATCGGCCTTCTCCTCCAAAGGCTGTCAACAGTTCAGTCCATAATGATTGCTGCTTCTTTTCTAATACACCTCATAAAACCACTCTTCCTCTGCCGCTAACACTTGGGATAAAGCTTAACCTACTCGTGTTTGAAGCAGTTCACAACCCTTCCCTACCCTATATTGGTGAACGTATCTCCATGTAGTCACCAATCTTTTCATAATGCTCTTCAAATGATCTACTCTTTAATATCTTTCTCATTGTGGTAGATTTACTTAAGGGCGAAGTGGGCTTTTCTAGCAAAAATCACCAAAATGACAATTTGCAGGGACATCACCAATTTACTAACAATTCTAGGACATTTCACCAGATGAATTTTCACTCAGGCGAATGATCATTACTCTGCAAATGCAAAAAAGTCACTAACTGTTAAATATATGTTATTTACACTTTTTTTTAAACCATTTGAAGGTCATGCCACATTTGTTTTAGGGTGGGCTCATGTCAAGGACAACAGAGGATCTTTTTTTGTCTTTATTTTGCTTCCTTGGACATTTTTAATAATAAGTGGCCATTTCATGTCCATCAGCCTTTATCTATTGTCCAGCCATTATCCAAGCAACCCAGCATTACTCGATACAGAAGAAGGTGAAATTGAAACAGAAGCCTCCATATTAGGAGTGCATGCTACCAGGACTCCAAAAGACCAACTAGACTTGTCCCTAGATCAACATTTTACTAAGAGAATTAGGGGGTGATGTCATAAATAACAACAAATCAGCAGGTAGAATTTAGCGGTCACCTGTTTAAAAGCATACATCTCATTGGTTGCTATGGGTTACCGCTCCTGGGCAAACTTAGTGCCTTTTATTACATATGGGGGTTAATATCTGTAGCCTTGTATTTTCTCCCTTACTAAAAGCCACCCAGTACTAAGGATGTAACTAGTGATGGGCGAATTTGCGCCGTTTCGCTTCGCCGAAAAATTTGCGAATTTCGAAAGAAAAATTCGCAAAACTGTGCCGCCGTCTGTTTTTGACGCCGGCGCCCGTTTTTGACGCAGGCTTCCGTTTTTTCGAATTTTTGCCGTGAGTTTTCGCGAATTTATTCGCTGGCCGCGAATCACGCAAATTCTCCACAAATTCGCGCCTGGCGAATAAATTCACCCATTCTTCTAATCTCAAAGGATGTCCTTGTGTTTACGCTAAAGGTCTGCTGGTGAAGAAGACTCCAGCCCGGTTAGTTTTGTGCACCCAATACTTTCTGTATTGGAGCCAGTGAACAAGCACAGTTGGGGTGCCAGTGAGTAGAATGGTATGGTGGCAAGTGAGTCGCCTACTGGGGGGGATGTTGTTGGTGAGTGGTGGGGTAAGCAAGAATTCCTTCTTGTCTTGGTTGTCTGTACCTTCTGCCGCACTTTGCTGTAAATGACCCTCACTGCAAAAACGCAAGATAATCATACAATCCTGCATATTGTGCATAGTGTCAATTACAGACAGCATACCAACTGAATGTATATTTATCTCATATAAAGACATATTACGCCCAATTAATGGCTTTTTTTTCTTTCAACCACTCATGTATACATGAAATTTCCAAAACTGTCAATAAATAGATTGACCGATAGATATATAGATATAGGGTAATGTTGGAGGTATTACACCTAATGTGACTATAGAGCTTCAGCACAGCCCTGTACGATGTATTTTTATAGGATGATCAGGGATAATACTTATACTTTCCATAGGAAATTTTACATTTTGCACATAAACTCACAAACACACAAAGAGACGCACCTTTGCGACATGATTTTGAAGGCATCGGGCAGGTAGCATTGAACATTCTCCATCTGGAATGGGTCTGCATCGCAGATCTTGTCATCAGTCCGCCCATAGTTAGCGTTCTCCACCATGATAACGTCACTCCCCGGGCACCGCAGCTCAATTGGGTAGCCTTCACATGCCAGCTCCCGGCGCATTAGGCCAAATGGAAGAGCCGCCCGGCTAAGGCCTGTCAGAAGAGAAAAATAAAATCTCCTTAGCTAAAGAACATACCTAAGAAAGATACCAGTGCTGTCCAACTGTTTATTTTGACCATAAAAAAAGTTGCTTGCTCCTTAAATGAGTCACCACTGACCCGGTGCTCTTTTCATCAATATTAATTTTCTGCCTTATAGTTACAGATTCTCATTCATGGAATATTCATATTTATAGCTCTATTTATTCATAAGTAATAAACCATTCACAAGATGAATTTGGTGTAATTTTCCATCCTGAGAAACACCTGGCATGAGTCATATCAAAGCTAAGGAGGAACGGGGGCTAAAAATGCTAGATGACCCCTTCTCTACATGATGGAAAAGTGTATGGAGAATCAGGAGCTGCTTTGATTTTCCTGCTCCATTATAATAAACTTAAAGGATGAGTAAACCTTTAAAATAAGTGAATGTAAAATTGATGCGGGGGCTATTCGAATAACTTTTGCAATGTACATTCATTATTTATTTATTTTTAATCCCAAGATATTGAAGGATACATGTACAGTTAACATGAATGCATTTGGTTACAACAGCGCCACCTGCTGGTCTTTTTCTGACCGGTCTGACCACCAAGTAGTCAAGGAAGTTGCCAGGAGAAACAAAGAGGCTGCTCTGATGTTGTTCTGCTTAGGAAAAACAATTAAAAACCTTTCTCAAATCTTTCCTAAGCAGAAGCGTATCCAAGGAGCAGGATAAGGCAAGGCTTATAACGATACAAAATGGTGTAGGGGTGCTCTATTCAAGAGTATACATCCCCCCTCTTGCCCATACCTTAACTTAGGAAGGCAACAACAAAACCCTGACCTATGGCATCGTACTTTGCACTACATTACATATCTGGTTGGTGCACAGCCATTCCCCTGGGGCAAGGGGATTATAGTTTTCTGATAAAATAAAAGGAATAGGCATTTATATAGCAAATTATATCAAACACATTCATTTCAGCCACTTTTTCCATAGTGTGTTGGAGTTTAAACCCCTACCGCATTTTGTATCGTTACAAGCCTTGCCTTATCCTGCTCCTCGGATACGCTCTCCCCAAGTTAATTTGCATGGCGGGGGCGCAGATGGTGCAATTGTCACGTTTATTTATTTATTTAATCGTTGATGCGTTGCACAATTCCACATCTCAGAACAACTATGTGGAAAAATCAGAAGAGGGATGCAACCAACTGTAAAGGTAATGCCCTACAGGGCAAATATATTAGGGTAAACAAGAGTAGTCCCAGCTGTAAGGAATGGATGCGTCTCCACGCTTGTCCATCAGCTCTGATTCCACAGTGGCCTTATTAATGGCTGCGACCAATGGCGCCGTGGTCTTTAAACCAACTATATGAAGTCAAAAAATTGTATAAAGAAATGCTATTTTTCTGCAGACATTTACAATGCAAATTTCTATGTTTCCCGTTAAAGACGTGGAAGGCGGATCAGGCTTTCACAAGCATTCTACCACTTGGCTTATTTTATATATACAGTATATATATATTTATGCTACACAGAAAAACGAGAAGGCTCACTTGTTAGAATAACATTATGATCATTGAGTAAAATAATTTTATCACCTTGAAATTAACATTATCAATATTCAAACTCACCAGTATATCATGAGTATCATACTCATTTATTTAATCAGAGTAGCACAGTGGAGCTCATGGACACCATCTTCTGCATCTTCGGTCTTCTTCTGTAAGGGACCTCCGACACTGAGCTATTTGCCACATGTACAGTCGGAGGAGTCCGATATCCGTACTAACTGCGCAAGCGTCAGAAAATTCCGTAAATTGCCAAAGGGAAGGAAGAGGATTCAAACAAGACCGAAGATGCTGAAGATGGCGTTCATGAGCTCCACTTTGCTACTCGGCATAAATAAGTGAGCAAGGGGACTATCTAGGGTAGTGGATGGGGTTTTTCTTATTGGGGGGTTTAGTTCTCCTTCAAGTTTAAAACTTGAATCAAAAAATTCTCAAAGACCTCTACGAGTTTGCCAGCTGTTAGAGGTTTTTGCTGAATATTTCGTTTTCAAAAGCTTCAATTTTAATTCATGATTTTCGCTGTTCAATCATCAAATCACAGTAAACACTCAAATTCTAATATTGATAATTTTGTCCCTTAGTAAGAGGCAGAGATATTCACACACTATTTGCAATTGGCCTCATTTTTTATTCTTTGGTGGGGTTTTTTAATTGCTTAAATTCCTTTATCTGGTTATTGGGGCCCCACCTACCTTAGGACAAGATATTTGTTTGGGTGGCTGATTATGAAATGAATAGGAGAAGGGCTAAACAAATCTAGCCTTGGGATTAGTCTTTGTAGTTGCTGGGGTCACTGACCCATGTAACCAATTTAAGTTTCAGGTTGTGAGCAAGGATACAAATGCTTTAAATAATATACAAATAAAAACTATTGGTTATAGTGATACATCTAATCAGAAGAAGCATCAGTCACTTAAAGGGGTTGTTCAGATTTGAGCTAACCTTTATTACGATGTCGTGATATTCTGAGACAATTTGCAATTGGTTTTCATTTTTTATTATTTGTGATTTTTGAGTTATTCAGCTTTTTAGATTATCAGCAATAACAATACATTTGCAATTTTACAGGGCATTTGTTTTTAGATGGGGGTAAGTGAAAGCTAGAAAGAGTCAGAAGAAAAGGGCAAATAATTAAAAAACTATAAAAATAAATAAATAATGAAGACCAATTGGAAACTTGGCCATTCTATAATATACTAATGGCGAACCATCCCTTTAAATGTCTTTTCCCATTTGGAGAGAAAAGAGGGGAGCACTCCTGTTAAAATTCATGATATCAGCAGTGTAAATCTGCCAATATCATGAAAATGTTAAAAAATAATATAAATTGCAAAAGTGCTCAGATGAGCAATTGTATCTTACGTTGTTTATCTATTGGAGTCTATTTCCCCATTCATTTACTTCCCAGTAAAGATAGAAGCTACAAGGCTCATTTTTTAGGCTTAATTTCATGCTAGGGACTTTCCTGAACAGATGAATGAAACCGATACTGATGATACAGATAGAGCCCCAAGATGAGACAATCAGATGGAGCTGCCATGACAACTTCTTTGCAACCTTCTCAGATGTTGAGAGACTACCTCACCCCAACTCATGCCTGTGGTGTCCCAGGGAAGTCATAGTGAGATCTCAGTGGATTTGTCTAATACAGGAAATGTGGTTTCCTTGCTAAAAATAGTATGGATTAGAAGCAGTAATATTGGTTTGAAAATCCACTCTTGCGTTTATTTAGAGCAATCAATCGCCCCGGACTAAAATGCCGGCGTGAATGAAGTCTTAGTTGGATCAATTGATTTCTCCGACTAAACGAAAGCCGGGGCCAAGGCTCGAGCTTGATGGACGCGGTTTTATTTTTAGTCTCAATGATTGTGTTACTATGTTACTTTTCCTCGTAATTTTACAGCTTGTCGTCTGCATTGTAATAAAGGGGAAGTAGTGCCTGATTGAAAATGAGCTGATGTATCTGCCCAATGATTTGTTACTGCAACTGCAAGAGAGTATTGATAATTTGTCACTTGAATTTATGTTTGGTGGTGCTTGACTGGTGTAGCCTCTCCATCACCCAACTACCCCTTAAACCCCACTCTCTCTTGTTATATTACCCCATAGGGCAGGCAACCGGAACCCTCAGCCACACCTCCAGGATCCAAAACCTTAAACCTCACATGAGCAATTGCCATCCTCATTATCTGACACTGTTACAGTACAGTACAGTACTGTGAGTGCACATGTTCTGATTGGTAGGATAGGAATAACCATCCCCTCTCCTTCAGATTTACATCTGAATTTAGCCTTCAGTGGTGGGCTAGGTGGTTTTAAAAAATTAAGAATTTTTCAATATATAGTCACTGGAGCTGAAGTTGCAGCCCTTAGCACAGGCTTTCAGGTGCCTATGTAGAAAACATGGCCGTGTTTAGAAAAGAGTGGAGGGCATGTTCCAACAGTCCCTGCACATAAGCACAGTCAGATGTAGGTAGCCAAATCCAGTACAAAACCAACAGCTTTTTGCTATAAGTGGGTACATTGTATGTAAGCAAAGGGAGAACAATAATATAAAGTGTTACCATCACTACTTTGTCCAACTGCCACCACCTTGTCCTCCTGCCACTTCCTTGCCCAACTGCCACCACATTATCCTCCTGCCACCACCTTATCCCACTGCCACCACCTTGTCCAACTGCCATCACCTTATCCCCCTGCCACCACCTTGTCCTCCTGCCACCATCTTGTCCAACTGCCACCACCTTGTCCTCCTGCCACCACCTTTTCCAACTGCCACCACCTTGTCCTCTTGCCACCACCTTGCATTATGACAACTCTATCCCTCAGTCAGCTCATACTTTTGCTACACAATAACAATTCATTCTCTTGCTTTCCTCTTTTCCTAGTAGGTTTTAGCTCAGGGAGCCTCAGCTGGAGGCCAATATCATTCTAAATGAATCTTGCTTAGGACACTGGGTATAATAATAACAGATAATCTTTCAGCTGTACAGAGGAGCTGGACAACGATGCCTCATCAAATAAGGCAATGGCCTTCGCTAGAAAGCACAAAAGAAAACTGTCTGACCAAAAAATCTAATACTTTTCCATAAAATAAAAAGCTACTTCTGTATCCAGTGAAGCTATAAAGAGACACTAGGGTGTTGTATGTTGTTGTGCTCTATGTTTACAGTCTGTCTGAGGATGCTGGGTCTTTTAATTCACTCAACCTGAAGACTATGAATTTGATACTCTTGGGGCAGTTCCTTTCTTTTGTTATTGCATTCTGGACAATCATGGTCCGTGTCTTAGGTTGTGTGAGGTCTCTGCCTGCATTAGCCTTAAAGACTATGGGCTTTCAGATAAACCCTGTGCTGGTTCCTGCAGCTCCTCTTGCAGACACATTAATAGTGTTCTTGGTGCCAGAAATCCTGTAGCATTACATATTCTCCAAAAAAAGGTGTGAACTTATCAGCACAACATGGAAAATGCTGCCAGTCTTCCTCTGTCATTCAGCGCCACCCATTGTTATTCAGAAATTTTCCAAGATTCATCGCAAGGCTGAAAGCGGTTTCTGGTCAGACAGATTCTGCCAGTCAGCAGAAATGCAGGCAGTAGGCCATAGGTCTAAAAAAACTGCCTGGCAGCTGGATTTGTTAAAGCTCAGGGTGGCACAAGTGCCATCTGCATGCACAAATACATTCCGACAGATGAAGAGAGACACCTAGATAAATGGGTGCTAATGGCAGAAATGATCGATGTGGGAGATACAACACGGTAGCGGTTCACATTAATTAGAAGTCAGCATCCTAAAGGAAGTAGTTGTCATTCAGGATATATATAATAACCTTCGGCTGCCGGACACCCAATGCTCAGATTATGTTTTTTTCAAAAAATATAATTATTTATGATCTTATATATTGCAAGATTCTTTCACCTCATTTAACAGGCAGGTACCAGCCTACCGGGCATGTTCTTCTATATCTGTAAGGGGGAACATGTGAAGTAGACAAATGCACTTACAGTGTGTTCTTATGTGGAGTGCAGACAAGAGAAAATATATTATTTTAGGATGGTTCCATCCTTGTATCATATATTGATGTGATAACTGTTATTACAATTGTCACTCCAGGGTGGATATTAACAAGGCTGCTGTCAAGGGACATTATATATTATGCAGAATTTTACAGCACTACTGATATTCTCTTGTACATGCTGTGAGCAAACTTTCAAGCTGTTCTTCCCTTGTTTAAGATGCCTATATAATACAGAAAAGCCATGAATATCTTGTAAATTATATCCTTATAAACGGTGAGTTCTGAGGTCATCGGTTATAAACGGTTTGTTCTGATGTCATTTCTGTCACATGACTCGCTGAAATTTGTGTATTATAATAAATAAAGTACCCCCAGTTGCAAAATATGAGGATATTAGAAGTTACCTCGGAGTTTCATGACCTTTATAAAAATACTCGGCCTTCAGCCTCGTGTTTTCATATGGTCATGAAACTCCTCAGTAATTTATAATATCCTTATAATTTACAAGAGGGGGTACTTTATTCACTATATCAGTTCCAACCTTTAGGATGCTGGGCAATCTCTCTAGCTGGCATCTTATGAAGGTCAACAACATTTTGTGTCCTTCAAGGCACATACAAACCAGATATAAGCCAAGTATTCAGAAAACAGATTGAAAAAATAATTCCTTGAGGTTGACAAATATTTGCCAGTTGGTTAATCTCATCTGGACTATCAACCTGCACCAGTCTCTTGACTTTGTGTCTTCATCGCTCCAGTAGGGTGAATCCTGACACACAAGTACTTAAAGTGAACCTGTCACCCAGACATAAAAAGCTGTATAATAAAAGTCTATTTCAAATCAAACATGAAATCCAATTTCTATTTTTTTATTAAAGAATTCATAGCTGTTGTAAACTTATTTAAAAATCTCAGCTGTCAATCAAATATTGGCTGCCCCTCCTCTATGCCTAGGCATAGAGGCAGGGCAAGCAATTACTCAGCACTTCCTAGATGTCACTGCTCTCCCCACATTCCCCTGTTCTCTTCACCATTTAATTGTGTAGCCAGGACATGGGGATGGACATCAGGTCCCCCATTCTGGTGCACAAACAAGATTCTGAGATGATACAAGGTTTGTCTTAATAACAGTGTCCACAAAATGGCTCCTGCCTGCTTGTTATAATTATGAATTCCCAGACTGAAGGAAACAACATTCAAATAATTTATACAGTGTAATTAAAGTTCATTTTGCTTGACAAACATGATAAAATAGAATTTGGAATCATTTTTTTGGGTGACGGGTCCCCTTTAAACGGATTCTGTCATGATTTTTATGGTGTCATTTTTATTCCTAAATTACACTGCCAATAATTCACTCACATTAAACAATTTCATTTCTACTCCAACAAGTGTATTTTTTAGTTGTAATATTGGTGTGTAGGTGCATCTCAGGTCATTTTGCCTGGTGCTTTCAGAAAGAGCCAGCACTTTAGAATGGAACTGCTTTCTGGCAGGCTGTTGTTTCTCATACTTAATGTAACTGAATGTGTCGCAGTGGGACTTAGATTTCACTATTACGGGAAGAGACACACGGGAAGATTTAGTAGCCCGGCGACTAATCGCCTCTTCTTTGATCGACTAATCTCCCCGAAAAGCCTTCCTGGCAGCTAGAATGTAAATTGCTGACGGGATGGCACCACTTCCTTTTGTTCTTTTGTTAGGCTGCTGGGGGGGGGTGATATCACTCCAACTTGCAGTACAGCAGTAAAGAGTGACTGAAGTTTACCAGAGCACAAGTCACATGATTGGGGGCACCTGGGAAACTGACAATATGTCTAGCCCCATGTCAGATTTCAAAATTAAATATAAAAAATCAGTTTGCTCTTTTGAAAAACAGATTTCAGTGCAGAAGTCTGCTGGAGCAGCACTATTAACTGATGCATTTTGGAAAAAAAAAACATGTTTTTCCGTGAAAGTATCCCTTTCAATGGTGAACTGCTCAAGACTACAAGAGTACCATCAAATGGGAAGACATGCAATATAGACAAAGCTGCACTACACTAAC
This sequence comes from Xenopus laevis, assembly GCF_017654675.1. Taxonomy (NCBI): domain Eukaryota; kingdom Metazoa; phylum Chordata; class Amphibia; order Anura; family Pipidae; genus Xenopus; species Xenopus laevis. Next base: position 143,694,990 of record NC_054375.1, read on the forward strand.
AAAAGAAAGGCTCATAGGAAAGAGATAAGGATAATTGTGACTGTACAGTCAGTAAAGAAGTCTTAGACAAGACTAACGCTGAATTTAGCACAAAAAGGTCAACGGCGAGGTCACCACGTGAGTAGATCTTCACCTGATTTGTCCACCTAGGTCCAACCATTGTTTCATAATAGGGGTTTGTGCAGACCAAATGGGAAAGGATTTGCAGTCCTGCTCTCTGGCAGATCCTATGCCTGATATCAGTCAGGCCGACTGTTGTCTTGGACCAACACACAATATCAGCATGAACATCTAGCTTTAAAGCCATCTATACAAAAGCTACTGAATATGCGGCAAGAGGGAAATGATTCTACATTGATGCCTTAGTATTTCTATTTGATAAATACAAAATGGAAAATAACAAAACAAAAGTATAGGTGCCCTTTGACATATGCAATGGGTTTTATGGCAGAAAGGGCACCAAGGTGGGTTTGAAGATACGCCTTCAAAACCCAACTGATGTTGTCAGCAGCTGCTGGAGCATCACAAGTTGTGTGGGGCTTTCCCTCTCCTATCCCCAAGCCTGATGTCACTCAAGCTAAATTGTTGGCACTCTATAAATAAGTCTTTGAATCAAAGGACGACAAAGAAGAATAAAATCTTATGGCAAGGCCCTCATTATTTTGGCTTTATGTTGTTGATTTATATTTAATAACAGGGGACTGTCTTTCACTGGTGTTGGAGCTGACATTGTTATGCAAGTCTAATGTTGCGCCCCGTATAAATGTCTTTTTTGTTTGTCGAGCCAGCAGAGATGGAAGCTTTATATAGATGACTTTTTGTTTGCCCGAACAGCAGGAAGTGAGTCCTGCAGGACACCATTATCCTGTGTCAGGCGCTTTGGCTTTGGAATCAAAGAGAAATGTGGGGGGTTTCTTCTTTTCATTGTGCTGCTGAAATATCACAATGTATACAGCTGACGTTTTTTTTTTACTTTGCCCCCTAAATGTTTATAGAACTGACAAGGATTGTCCCCGATTGTTGTAGGGCAAAAAGGTTCTCCTTAATCCAAGAAATGTAGTTTATCGAAAGCCAGAAAGGTGCTGCCTGGAGGCTTATCAATGCTAGCATACTTAGCCTTCCCAAACTTGCTTAAATGATTCTAATATTCCTGTACTGAAAAATCTACAGCTAAACACATAAATACACTGGCCAATTAGATACAACATATATAAAGCTGTCTTCAGGGTGGTGGTCCATGCTGGTATAGTAAGGTGAGATGGTGTCTACAATAGCAGTGGGATAATAGTCTCTGGGAAGGGAGTGTGACTGTGGGATAGCAGGTATAGTAGGGAGAGATGGTGTCTATAGTAACAGTGGGGATAATAGTCTCTGGGAAGGGAGTGTGACTGTGGGATAGCAGGTATAGTAGGGAGAGATGGTGCCTATAGTAACAGTGGATAATAGTCTCTGGGAAGGGACTGTGACTGTGGGATAGCAGGTATAGTAGGGAGAGATGGTGCCTATAGTAACAGTAGGATAGTAGTCTCTGGGATGGAACTGTGGCTGTGGGATAGCAGGTATAGTAGGGAGAGATGGTGTCTATAGTAACAGTGGATAATAGTCTCTGGGAAGGGAGTGTGACTGTGGGATAGCAGGTATAGTAGGGAGAGATGGTGCCTATAGTAATAGTGGATAATAGTCTCTGGGAAGGGAGTGTGACTGTGGGATAGCAGGTATAGTAGGGAGAGATAGTGCCTATAATAACAGTGGATAATAGTCTCTGGGAAGGGAGTGTGACTGTGGGATAGCAGGTATAGTAGGGAGAGATGGTGCCTATAGTAACAGTGGGATAATAGTCTCTGGGAAGGGAGTGTGACTGTGGGATAGCAGGTATAGTAGGGAGAGATGGTGCCTATATAGTAACAGTAGGATAGTAGTCTCTGGGATGGAACTGTGGCTGTGGGATAGCAAATATGAGGAGTTGGCGCCAGTAGAAGATGTTTGCATTGCTTTGTTGAGGTGAATGATAGATATTCTCCCTAAATTTTCAGTACTTTTAAAGTTTTTTCTAAAATCGAATTGCCATTGGATGCTGCATTTGCTGTAATCTTTGATGTTACCTTTTAAACAATGTTGCAAAAGTCTTAGCGGGTTATGTAAGAGAAGGCAACAAGTTTGACCAGGAGCAGTAACCCATAGTAACCAATCAACAGGTAGAATTTACTAGTCACCTGTTTAAAAGGAACCATCTTATTGGTTGATATAGGTTGCTGCTGCTGGGCAAACTTAGTGCCTTTTATTACATGTGGGGGTTAATTCTCCAGCAAAAACAGTCTGTCTATTAATCAGCTGTCTTGTTTCAACAGAGAGCCATCAGGGCAGAGAGTAGAAAGCAACAAACACTGCTTTCAATAGCATTACCTATGCAATTTACTTAATCATATAAAAATTGTAATGAAAGTATATTGCGTAGGTGCTTAGAATTATGTTTTTTTTATTGGGCAAAATTTTATTATTTGAGTTGACGTTCCCTTCAACTAAGCTTCAGGATAGGCTTCCAGGAGTATCTTGGAGAGCAAATAGACATTCTCCTCAAATCCTACCATAACTGACCTTTACGATAAGCTCCCAGGAGTATCTTGGAGAGCAAATATGCATTCTCTCTAAATCTTACCCTAACCCACCTTCAGAATGCACTTCCAGGAGTATCCTGGAGAGCAAATAGACATTCTCCTCAATCATACCATCACTGACCTTTACGATAAACTTCTAGGAGTATCTTGGAGAGCAAATAGACATTCACCTCAAATCATACCATAACTGACCTTTAAGATGAGCTTCCAGGAGTATCTTGGAGAGCAAATAGGCATTCTCTCTAAATCTTACCCTAACCCACCTTCAGAATGGACTTCCAGGAGTATCCTGGAGAGCAAATAGACATTCTCCTCAATCATACCATAACTGACCTTTACGATAAACTTCTAGGAGTATCTTGGAGAGCAAATAGACATTCACCTCAAATCATACCATAACTGACCTTCAAGATAGGCTTCTAAGAGTATCTTGAAAAGCAAATAGACTTTCTCCCTAAATCTTACCCTAACCTACCTTCAGGAAGGGTTCCATGTGTATTTTGTCCATTCTCCCAAAATCCAACCCTAAATTACCTTTAACCTACCTCTTCCATACATTATTCTAGGCCCCCCAGTTTCAAAACCACTGATCTGAAATTATATGGCAACTTCTTGCTCACAGACATAAAAAAAACGACTATTTTTTAAGACAGACCTAGCGTATTCAATGCATTTCTACAGACCAGACATGCTTTTTCAAAAATTACATTGTAAAATCAGTTTAAGTTTCTGATAAAAATTGCAGCTCTTGAAACAGCTGCACAATCTCTTTTCTGATTATGTGATAAATAAATGGCATGTGTCCACGAAATGTGATTACAAGCCAAAAATGAAGAGCAAATCATTTACCAAATTCCAAAGAGTTTAATCCTTAAACGATTCCTATTACTGATACATGGAACCTGATTTTTATTTTTAGTTAGAAGTTATACAAGCTCATGAAGCAGCCAACAATATTTCTTGATAATGTGGTTACTGTGTGGAATTCATGGGGGTTGGGTAGGGATTACCAGATACGTTTGACAGTGAGACTTAGCATGTTTCACTAAACTGATAGGTGGAAGCTCAGCAATCTGTTGTAGCATTTACTACAGGTTGTCTGCCTGGATGAGTTGTGGTGGGGGCATTCTGGATGATGGAAATTCTATGGTACCAAATTTATTGATTTTGCATGTTATAAGGTTTTTAGAGGAGGCCAACCAGGGTGTGGATGGCTAAAAGAAGCCAAAAAGCCCTGCAATGAGCAATAAATGCAGCACAAACCTTATTTAAACCTTCTTTCATGCTTCACACTATGCATGGCATTGACTTACAACCAAGTTGTAAGCCAGGTTTTCATCCTCAAATTAATGACATTGAGCTGAAACATGTTTGTGGTCCTCTATGAAGCTAGAAAGAATCGAATTAATTAATTTAATTATTAAACTAGTTTAATTGGAGTTTGGAAAAACGCCTATTTTGATGGCCAGATCCCTTAACAGGCCAATGGCACATGGATGGTTTTGGTGGCTGGATACACCATTAGGAAAGTGAAGCAATGAAAACATATATCTGCATTGGTAACATTATCACGTTCGGGTTAATGAGTGCTCTCGGCATATTTTGTTCTCACGAGAACATGAAAAATACAGACTTGGTCCTGGGTATATCATCTATTCATACAATAATAGTGAGAGGGGGCAGCAACACGGCCTTTTCCCTCAGCACACTGATGATTTGTTACTTGCAACAGGCCTAGAAGATGACCATTCCCAGCAAATCCCAGTAGAGCATAAACATACAGAATTAATTGGGTGCCAGTGGTTCTTAGCTATGTAACAGATTTCTTAAACATACAGTACAAATAAAAACCAAGAGGTAAGTCCTTTGTATTAACCCTAAAGTAACTAAATCAAGTGAAATAAAAATCAACATTTAGAATTAATATACTTATACACTCAATTTGCTCATCTGAAAACAGATTGGGGTAAAGGTTTAGTCTCAGGTATGACCCCCTCAGTGAACTAGATAGTGGATGACTTCCATGGCGGAGCACAGTAGATTGGATTTCTTTCCATTTTGCAATATGTAGGCTTAGCCTGGGGATTACTAACCCCAAACTACTTCTCCTTGCCTCTCCTGGATGGGTGAAGTTGGGGTACACAGATCTAGTCTATCACTTTCTGAGGGATAGCCTTAAGGGTTTGAATTTCTTCAATTCCCTCAGCCTCAAGTCCTTCTACTGCAGTCCCAGGTGGAGTCTGAAGAGAAAGAATGATGGGTTCCCTCTCCTTTTATAGACTAGGAAGTCAAGAAATTCCCTTAACGCAACTGTCGGTTTGAGAATACCTCCCATTCACAGGGCTATAGGTACCTCTTTGGGACGTCCTGCATGGTAGGGAAAGTTAAATTATTTATATTCATACAGTAGGAAGTGTAATGTCACATGAATAATAAGCTTTGGACTCCATTATTAAATAAGCCACAGGTCTGATAGTAAATGACAAAGCACTGTCAAAGCTTGTCTGAAGGATCAAACAGCCATTATGTATTGACAGTGTTCCTTTTAGGCCATATTTCCTGCAGGATAATTTTCATTAAAGGGCAGCTAAAGGTTCAATGAATCATTGCCTTATTTTAATAGTCAAAGGCTCCCGTGTCTCTTTTAGCTCAACTTATTTTAAGATTAAGGCCTGCCCTGCCCCCAACTGGCTCAGCCTCCTATGCTTCATGTCTTTTCTGCCTCTGGGTCCGTTTACTAAAGTGCGTTAAAAATATTCGCACAATTTATAGACCGAATTTTCACCAAATATGTCATCCCCAGTTTACTAACCTGCGGTAAATTTGCAAATTTTCTTGCGCAAGAATAATTGTTCGCCAGTTATCACATTCGCTGAAAATTACGCTACGTACACATTAATGCTTGGTTTACTAAACAGCGAAATGTGCTATAGACAAAATTAACACCAGAATATTCGCAAACTTTTACCACCACCTATGTAGTGGCGTAAAAGTATTTTTTCCGCCAGAAAATTCTCAAGGGGCAGGAAATATCCCATAATACTGTTTTTTTTACCCATCATTCTTTGCTGACAGGAAAAAATATTCTCAGCGATAACATGCGGAAACTTAGGGGCAGATGTATGAAGGGTCGAATATCGAGGGTTAATTAACCCTCGATATTCGACTAGGAACTAAAATCCTTCGACTTCGAATATCGAAGTCGAAGGATTTAGCGCAAATCCTACGATCGAACGATCGAAGTATTATTCCTTCGATCGAACGATTAAATCCTTCGAATCGAACGATTCGAAGGATTTTAATCCAACGATCGAAGGAATATCCTTCGATCAAAAAAACTTAGGCAAGCCTATGGGGACCTTCCCCATAGGCTAACATTGACTTCGGTAGCTTTTAGCTGCCGAAGTAGGGGGTCGAAGTTTTTTTTAAAGAGGCAGTACTTCGACTATCGAATGGTCGAATAGTCGAACGATTTTTAGTTCGAATCGTTCGATTCGTAGTCGTAGTCGTAGTCGAAGGTCGAAGTAGCCCATTCGATGTTCGAAGTAGCCCAAAAAACACTTCGAAATTCGAAGTTTTTTTAATTCAAATCCTTCACTCGAGCTTCATGAATCGGCCCCTTAAAGTCAGATTTACGGCACTTTAGTAAACGGACCCCTAAGAACCATGTATCCAGGGCTGGTACTTTGCGTGGCTTTAGGCTTATTTCCAGTAGCGTAAATAGATATTACTGGACCCCACAGCAAATTATTTTTCAGGCTTCCAAAAGGTTTTGCTTTCTCTATAGTTACACCTCTGCTTATTTCCATCCCTTTTGTCTGATGGAAAACAGTGGTGAACAAAAATCCCATCTCCAGAGGTGGTGACAGACAGACAGCATTTTATTTGTCCACCACCATGTGCCATTGGCCTAACTAGATGAGGAGGGTCCGAGAATTTTTTTTTACCAAACTGCAATATTGTTCAACCTAAATTCCTAGAAAAACTCTCTAAGGATAACTGGGTGAAGAAGTCGGACTGCTGATTGGTTCAACATAAAAAAGTGATCAGCAACCTGACCTCTGATGCCCCGTAATGACTGAAGGTGGCCATACACGCCTCAATATTTATCATATGAAAGATCTTTCATACAATAATCTGTGCATGTGTGGTGGGAGACAATACAACCGATATCGGTAAAAAGCCTTGGATATCGGTCATCATGTTGATCGGGGAGGACTGAAAAGAATAGCTAAAGAATTATTTTTGTTTTTACCTGACGATTCAGCCCTTAACGTTAGTAGAGTGAACAAAAGATTTTTCGTACGACCAATGGTAATCGTAATTGTAGCGTGTATGGCCACCTTAAGTTCTAACAGATTGAGGGGCTGCAACCCTAAAAATAGGGTTATCTCCAGGCTAACAGGTCTGCAGTTGCACATGAGACATTTCCAAATTTTGATGATATCCCTTTAAAAAGCATGGGCTGCTGTCCATGGAGATGATCCAGTGTTTAATTTGGGCTTTAGTTGCATATTAAACAATCATACATTGATGCCAAAGAGATAAATATTGGAATCTAGTCAACGCCATAAATGGAATGTATTTACACATTTCATATGTCTGAAAGGGAAACCATCTGGTAGAGACACATATTATGGGGGCTGCTGTGTGATATGCAAGAGATAGAGATCATGGGGCATGTGGAATTGCTTTGTGTTTTGATAGAGAATGGGTACAAAAGACAAAGAACTAGGACTTTCAATTTTATTTTTATAATTCCACTAATGCTGAAACCTGAGAACCTTATGATTTAGCAATGGACTGCAGTTTCCCTATCCAATGTCTTAGGCAGGGGATAAATTAAATTAGGGGAGTATTGGCAGACAACATCAAATTTTGTAAGTAATTAACTGGGAACAGGTCATTTCTTAGTGTGTGAGGCCAACACATGCTATGAATTTCTACAGACACTTTGCTGCTGGGCTGGAACAGCTCATGAAGAACTCCCTAAAAGTGGGTATTTTGTGTTGATGCCATACACCCAATATGCAGGAAGAGAAAGAGAAGAGAATTATTATTATTAACATGTATTTTTAGAGCGCCAACATATTGAGCAGCGCTGTAAAATAAATGTGTTTATACAAAGAGATCACATGAATTACATAGATATAACATGCAGAGTTACAAACATAATGACCAGTACTGGTACAAAAGATGAAGAACGCTCTGTGCAAAAGAGCTAACAATCTAAAGTAGGGATGCGCCGAATCCAGGATTTGGTCCGGGATTCGGCCAGTATTCTGCCTTTTTCAGCAGGATTCGGATTCAGCCGAATCCTTCTGCCTGGCCGAACCAAATCCGAATCATAATTCTAATTTGCATATGCAAATTAGGGGTGGGGGACGTAAATCTCATGACTTTTTGAAACAAAACAAGGAAGTAAAAAATGTTTTCTCCTTCCCACCCCTAATTTGCATATGCAAATTCGGATTCGGTTCAGTATTAGGCAAATCTTTTGCAAAGGATTCGGTGGTTCGGCCAAATCCAAAATAATGGATTCGGCGGATTTGGTGTATTATGAGACATAATAAGGTGTGGGAGTGGGAAAGATCAGAAATAAGCAGGTGAGAGATGTAGCATAGGGTATTGCATTTGGTAGCTTAACAGATTGAGAATAAGCTTCTCTAAATAAGTGTGTTTTAAGAGATCTTTTGAATGCATAAAAATTGGGAGACCAGGGTGAGAATTCCAGAGGAGGGGTGCAGCTCTTGCAAAATCTTGAATGCGAGCATGTGAGGAAGTAATGAGAGAACAGTTGAGGAGCAGGTCAGTAGAGGAGCATGGTAAGTGGTTGGGTGAAAATCTATAGCTGAGTTCAGAGATATAGGTTGGGGCACAGTTATGAAGTGCTTTGAATGTCAGGGTCTTAATTTGAATTTTATTCTGAAAGGTAGCAGAAGCCAGTGCAGGGATTGGAGTTGCATGGCAGAGGAGGAGCGATTGCTGAGGTGTATAAGCCTGGAAGCAGTGTTCTTTATGGACTGGAGAGATGACAGTCTCTGGCAGAGAATCACTCTCTGGCTTTAATAGTATTAAAAGGCCACTTAACCTTGTTTTTTTTATGTATATATTATGAACAGCTCAGTGTATAATTAGTTCCTTGTTGCTTTGTTTCCACTGGCCTATATTGTGTTATAGACCCAGCTCTCAGTATCTGCCATGAATAAGGCTCCATTGTTCTTATACTCTCAGATCACAAGCTTTTATCTGCTGTGGTGGTTTCCTTACCATACTAAAGTTCTATTAAAAGGTCAGTGTAATATTGTATAATATAGCTTATAGTATATGTATTCCCATTGGATAATATGGTTTTCAGAAGCTAAATGATCATGATTAGCTTTTGCAATAAGCATCTTTCAGACATGGAAGGGCTGTCGCTTTAATGATCCCTTGGATAAAGAGCACGCTGTTTTTAAACCGCAACAGAGCCGGCCGGTTTAATGCCCTTAAAATAAAACTGGCAGTATTTGTTTCCTGCTTAATTAACCAGGCATTTTTAGAGAATCCAGAGGGTCACTTTATGTTTCATAGACAAGGGTGACCTGGATTTATATATAATAAAAATATAATAGTTGTTACACTCATTTTGTTTTTCTCCCCAGGTGCCTCTTTCATCCTAGGGTCCAAGGCAAACACCCTCCCCTACGACTGTGTTGGATAAGAGGGGGCTACATTGGGAGGGTGCACATGTGGTGCTAAGTAACCGTTTCTGCATGCGGTGCCCAGTAAGTGTATTTAAATAAAACCATATAAGGGGCTGTTGTACATGATTGAACTCCTGCTTAGAGCAATTATGAGTCCAAGCAGGAGGAAAATCGTATGTTTCTAAGCTCCAGCTGATGCCAGTCTCTAGCCTGTGCCAGGGAGGTACCAGGCAGACACCACCGAGGGGCTGAATTATTAACAGTGAAAATATTTGTATCCTTCCTCATTAGCTAACCAAGGGACTCACTGCTTTACTAGGGGATCACCCACCTCTATGTAAGTTGCTTATGGGAGAGAAGTATTTAACCAGGGCTTAAATGGGAACTGTCATAACTATAAACATGCACCCCATTAATCATAACGCCAAAACATCTAAAAGTAAAATGCCTTTTTGCTCTGACACAGCACACATTTCTGTTGGTTTATATTCTTGGCACATAGGATGTTTCATGTATTATGAGGGTTTTAACCTTGGAGACATAATCTGTTAAAGGAGAAGGAAACCCAGTCGGCGCAAAAACGCTCTCCCCTCCGTTGCTTCCCCTCTCTCCTCCCCCCTGGCCTACCTGTCTCGCTGGGCAAATGCCCCTAACTTGTTACTTACCCTTCTGCACAGGTCCAGTCTACGGAGTTCACCAACGCCATCTTCTTCCAAGCGATCTTCTTCGTGCTTTGACCGGCATTTTGGCGCATGCGCAGTAGGAGCATTTCGCCGGTACAGATCTACTGCGCATGCGCCAAAAGTCACAAAGTGAGACAGGTAGGCCAGGGGGGAGGGTGGGCAACACACAGGAGGGGGGAGGGTTTTTGCACCGACTGGGTTTCCTTCTCCTTTAAAGAACTACAACCCCCAGCATCTTCCTGGCTGCCTATCCATAAGCAATCGTGGAGAACTGTTTTGCTTCCTATTTCCCTGTAATTGGCTGAATAAATATCCCTCGCCCCCTTTGTTGTGACTGTCATGTGTTACAGATGGTCCATGAATATCATGGCACTGATTACGTATATATTATTCGGAGACACAAGAAGCTGAAATCCGTGGACATACATGTATAAGCTTTCTGCCTTCAGCAAAGGGGAGTAAATAGTAGGGATGCACCGAATATTTCTTGTTTGTCAGTAGAAATGTAGCCTATGATTCAGAGTCTCATGGTGAGACAAAACTCGTATGGCTTTTGTTTTTATACACAATGTAAAAAAATTTTTTTCGTATTATTTAAAGGGTTACTGTCATGGGGAAACATGTTTTTTTTCAAAACGCATCAGTTAATAGTGCTGCTCCAGCAGACTTCTGCACTGAAATCCATTTCTCAAAAGAGCAAACTGAATTTTTATAATTCATTTTGAAATCTGACATGGGGCTAGACATATTGTCAATTTCCCAGCTGCCCCAAGTCATGTGACTTGTGCTCTGATAAACTTCAGTCACTCTTTACTGCTGTACTGCAAGTTGGAGTGATATCACCCCCTCCTTTCCCCCCCCCAGCAGCCAAACAACAGAACAATGGGAAGGTAACCAGATAACAGCTCCCTAACACAAGATAACAGCTGCCTGGTAGATCTAAAAACAACACTCAATAGTAAAAGCCAAGTCCCCCTGAGACTGATTCAGTTACATTAAAGGGATACTGTCATGGGAAAACATTTTTTTTCCAAAATGAATCAGTTAATAGTGCTGCTCCAGCAGAATTCTGCACTGAAATCTATTTCTCAAAAGAGCAAACAGATTTTTTATATTCAATTTAGAAATCTGACATGGGGCTAGACATATTGTAAATTTCCTAGCTGCAGAATTTAGTAATGGGTGGAGGGCACACCAATTCAGCAAATGCTGTAGGTAAACAGTGCAAGAGGTGCAAACATCAAAAGGGTACCCCTACAATGGGTACCCCACAACGTAACAATATATAGATAGGTATGCACACTCAAAAGAAGGCAAGTATGGTATATTTAAAATAAAGTTTTACTTGTTTATGCAAATAATACACACAAAGCCACAATAGTAGGCCTGTATAATACAATACATAAGCTTACATGGTATATACCTAACGTTTAAACATAGCCACAATTACATAACAGTAAACAGTAAGTATTACAATTATACAGCAAGGAGCAGATACACCTACCACCAGTATGAGAATGGCCCCAACGTTTCGGCGTAAGCCTTTGTCAAGGGGATTCTAGCTGCCCCAAGTCATGTGACTTGTGCTCTGATAAACTTCAATCACTCTTCCCCCCCAGCAGCCAAACAAAAGAACAATGAGAAGGTAACCAGATAGCAGCTCCCTAACACGAGATAACAGCTGCCTGGTAGATTTAAGTACAGCACTCAATAGTAAAAACCCACGTTTCTCTCCTAAAGTGCAGGCACAAGTCAAATGTCCAGGGGCAGCTGGGAAATTGACAAAATGTCTAGCCCCATGTCAGATTTCAAAATTGAATGTAACAAAATCTGATTGCTCTTTTGAGAAATGGACTTCAGTGCAGAATTCTGCTGGAGCAGCACTATTAACTGATTTGTTTTGAAACATTTTTTTTTTCCCATGACAGTATCCCTTTAAGTATGAGAAATAACAAGTCGCACGACTGGGGCAGCTGGGAAACTGACAGTATGTCTAGCCCCGTGTCCGATTTCAAAATTAAATATTAAAAAATCTGTCTGCTCTTTTGAGAAATGGATTTCAGTGCAGAATTCTGCTGGAGTAGCACTATTAACGGATGCGTTTTGGAAAAAAACATGTTTTCCCATGACAGCATCCATTTAAACTTCTGGCTCCTGGATTCTACTTTTTGGTGTTCCGGATTGGTGCTTGCCTGCAATTACAATTTCCACTGATTGCTTACCTCAAAAAAAAAACAGGAAGTTAGAAATATGTTTACCTCTGTTTAGCCAATCATGTGTTTGTTTTCAAACAGGTGACCAGTAAATGCTCCCTGTCGATTGGTTGCTATGGGCAACTAAAACTTCTGCACGCCCGGTAGCTTTTAATACGTTACCCCCCAAGTGTTCATAATCTCCCTTTAGGTGACGTTGTCAGGTCCCACGTGTTATTGTCTGCTCCACTTTGAGGATTTGTTGGCATAGAGACAAGATTAATATATAATAAAGAGGAGGGCATGGAAGGAGCAGCCATTTGTGACAAAACATTTGATACATGCTGCGCCCCGCATTGACATGAATGTAGCAGATTGTTCCTGCCGCAAAGCTTTTAAATAAAAGGTTCCGTGCATACTGTATATCCTCCCCTGTGTGTTTGCCATTTGATTTGCCAGGGAAAATAGCTGCCTCCCACATAATTATGCATCTGTTAATTATAGGAAGAATTTTATTTTTTTAATTTTTTGGTGTCATTATTGTAAAACCAGCTAATCCCTCTGCTGCCTTAAACCATTTTGCAAAAATGTCTCTGAATAAAAACTGCATATATATATATATATATACTAATAATCACTGTATTTAAGCGCTCAGTCTATTTCCCTTTAATAATGAAAAGGGCACAGGGACGCACTCTGCAACCTGCCTGGCTGACATCTAAGAAGGTGTCTAATAATGCAATAATTGCAGGTTATATCACAGCCACTAAATTAAACCTCAGCAGAAAAAGTCAACTTTTTTTTTTTTTTTTTAAACCGGCGGAATGCGCTGAGGCCCAGAGAAGCCTGAGCGCCGTTTATTAGTAAGGGCTTCTGGGAGTTTTTACTAGTGGCGCTCCAGTGAGAAAAGTGCTATCGGCAGCAGGACTGAACGCCCAGAATCCTTTGAGTGATGCGTGTTATTAGCCGGAGTCGTGTTCCTCCTCTGATCTGTGAAGGCTTGTTCTGTATGAACAAAGCGCATCCCATTTCGGCTGCGAGCCTGTTACCGCCGGCAGAACACTGACCACAGAGTTTTGTCTGCATACAATATAGAAGCACAACAAAAGGAAACAGATGCCTATAAATGTTCTTAAGCTGTCCTACGCCATTAAGTCTCTCTGGAGGGCATTTAGCAATGCATTTGCTGGTTTAAATCTTGGAAGATGGGCTTAACTCAATAAGGAATTAGGCTAGAAATGCTACCACTTAGGTCTCCAGATTCTGGATCAGCCCTTCAGAATTGAAGATCTGTGCCTCTGAAGATGCCCCAGTAGCTCCTCATTTTCTTTTCGATTCACAGCCCATGCTCTGGGTACTGTCACTTTCTGATCTTAGGGGCCGATTTATATGGAATACGAATTGAGTTTTCCCTCCGAAAAATACTTGAATGTCAGGAAGACAATTAACGTCTTCAAATGGTTCAACGGACCATTGACTTGTAAAGTGAACGCGGCAGGTTTTAGGTTGGCGAATATTCGAATGAGAACTGTTTCCGTGGTCGAGGTGTGATCAATCTCACATTCAAATTGGGAGATTATAATTTGAATGTGTGAATGTAGAACACCGAAAAAAATGTGAAAATTTGAATACGAATTTACTATTCGATCCTTAATAAATCTGCCTTAGTATACAGTACAGTGTATATAAAAGTCACAATACAAAGTTCATTATCGATTATCAGAACAGAAAACACATGCTAATGATCTGATAACCCCTAGTGCACACAGCATGTGTACTGTCACTGACCCTCTTAAAGGAGAAGTAAAGGTTAAAACTAAGTAAACTTTAGCAGAAACGTCTATATAAATACACTAGTTGACCCTCAAAGTAATGCTGACAGAGTCCTCTGTGAAAAGAAACGCAGCATTTCTTTCCTTCTATTGTGTACTCATGGGTTTCTGTATCAGACTTCCTGTTTTCAGCTTAAACCTCCAGGGCTTGGGCTTGAGCATGCTCAGTTTGCTCCTCTCTCCCTCTGCCCCTCCCCTCACTGCTGTAATCTGAGCCCAGAACTATGAGCAAACACGGAGATACTCAGGCAGGAAGTGATGTCACAGCAAGCTAATATGGCAGCTGCTATCCTAAACATACAGAGACAGTTTCTAGAGCTGTTTACTCAGGTATGGTAAAGCATTATAAAGAATAAAAATGGTGTTCTATCTTGCACTGTTGTGCCTAATCTATTGGCAATAAACTGCGTTGGTAGCCTTCCTTCTCCTTTAAAGGGGTAATTCATCTTTAAGTTAACTTGTAGTATGTTATAGAATGCCAAATTTTAAACAACTTTTCAATTGGTCTTCGTTGTTTATTTTTTATAGTTTTTTAAAATTATTTGCTTTCTTCTTCTGACTCTTTCCATCTTTCAGAAGGGGGTCACTGACCCATCTAAAAAAAACAAATGCTCTCTACTATTCATATCCAAGTCTCTTATTCAAATCAATGCATGGTTGTTAGGGTAATTAAGATCCTAGCAACCAGATTGCTGAAATTGCAAACTGGAGAGCTGCTGAATTAAATTTTAAATAACTCAAAAACCACAAACAATAAAAAAATTATAACCAGTTGCAAATTGTCTCAGAATATCACTCTCTATGTCATACTAAAAGTTAACTCAAAGGTGAAAAATAGTGATGGGTGAATCTGTTGGGTTTCGGTTTGCCGAATAATTTGCAAATTTCCCGCAAAATTCGCGAAACGAAATGGCGAAAAATTCGTGAAACGACGTATCGCTTTTGACGCCTTTTTTTTACATCCGTTTTTGGTGCCGTTTTGTTTGACGCAGGCAAACCGACACTGGCGTCCATTTTTTTTGGACGCCAGCAAATTTTTGCGGCGGTTTCGCAAATTTATTAGACGGCAGCGAATTGCGGGAATTCGCTGAGAATTTGTGCCTGGAGAATAAATTCGCCCATCACTAGTGAACAACCCCTTTAAGATGGCCTACAAGGATCAGAAAATGGGGGGCTCCTGTGTACAGCTTTTAATCTCTCTTATAGGTCTCCTGAACTTCTGAGCTAGTACAGTGAGTTCAGTATATAAAATACAGCATTACTAGTGCCCTTCATTCTCCTTTAAATAACCAGCAGTAGATCAAAGCCACTACGGACACTTGATAGATACAGGAACATTGGAGTTAACTGTAAAATACCACCAACACCTCCAAGGCGACTGTGTTTTCCCTTGTTAATGACTGAATATAAAGTCTCACTTCAGTGATAAAACTGTGACTTTAGCTCCGGTTCTTAAATTACCACAAGCCAGATGCACGTGGCACAAATATTGACTTCAAGAGCTGCTTTCCATGCTGAGGAACTCTTGTGGATTGACTGCTCCAATACAGAGCTGTTCATCTGGAGAGCCATGGGCAATATGCATCTCTCCAATAGATTTCTATATTCTATGGACCCCAGACTCCTCAAGAACTCCACTGATCTTTTTCAATGACATCATCATTTTTTTTTATATTCAGGGCCCCCAAAGAGGTAGTGTAGTACAAAATAAATTTACAATATGGAAACCATAGGGCAGCACCGGTGTCAAGTTTGCATCTTGTCTAGTAACACATAGCAACCAATGAACAGATTGGAAAACCTATATTATTCCAAAATATGGTGGCCTTGGTGCCAGTGCCCCTTTAAGAAGGTACAGTACATTTGACTGCCTTTGGGATCCAAGATGGAGTCTGCTTCTGCAGCCTGTGCTGAAGTCATGTTTCAAGTATACTCTTCGTTGTCTGGTTTTTTTTTGGACTTGGATTATTCTGATTGCTGATTTGCCTGGATATTGGATCACACTTACTTGCTGCCTGCCCTGACCTCAGCCTGTGTGTGTTGGATTCTTTAGTCTGCCTCCTGCACTGTCCTTTGGCCTTGACTCTTGTTTTTACACTTCCACTGTCTCACTAGTCTGAAGTCCTAAAGTGGGGAGGTTATCTGTAGTTGCCACTGTGGAAAGACTGATGGTGCTCTTAAAAGGTCAACATACAAAGTCAATGGAGGAGAAACAGGTATTAGCACTCGCTTAGCTACACGCCAGTAGTGAATCCAATGAATATGAAAGAGCCGATACCTGTTATTGCAGCAAACGGGGTGATCCCAAATTTATTCCATGTTGCTAGTGACACTTTACACAAGATCAAACGTTTCATGACCACATGGCCCTTCCTCACTGAGGAAGCATTTCTTAGCGATCTTTCGTTAACGTTCATTTAGGCCTAGTGAAACGTCGTTAGTCCTCTTACGCGTAGGTCAATTTGAATAGGGCTGATACATATGGGCCATATATGCGTCTTTATTAGAGATGTTGGTGCAAATGCTTGAAGTGGCCACTAATTATTACAAATGGAAGCAAAATAAAGACAAAAGAGATCCTCTAATGTCCTAGACATGAGCCCACCCTACAACAAATGTGGCATGCCCCTGAAATGGTTCAAAAAAATTAAAACAAAATTTTTTAACAGTTACAACTTTTAAAGACAACCCCACTTTAAAATATGAAAAAACAGCATTTTTTTAATAATTTTTTGACTTTTCGGCATGCAGGATATGATGTCACAGATTGAGGAGGATGAAGCTTCATCTTATCAGTTCCCCAGGTCTAAGCTGGTGAAGAAAGGGGTAACGTAATGGAAAATTCATACTTTAGTGGGTTTGGGGAGTAACAATGGAGTGAAAATGCGCCTGGCGAAAGGGTGCAAAACTTCGTTAGCAAGTTCGCCAGTGAATTATCCTCTAACAACTATTAGTAAATTGGCAATGTCCCTGCAGATTGGATTTCTGGTGCATTTTCGCTAGCGACAGCCACTTCGCCCTTTAGTAAATTTGCCCCCTTGGTCTTAAGTTACCTCCATTCACAATTCCCGAGCAGAATATGTTAGTTGTACCATGCAAACTTCAATGCAAGTGCTTGGTAGGGGCATATTAGTGGCTAATATTCACATATTAGGGCACTTTTTTGCACAGTAGAAAGAAAAACAAGAGTTTGTTGCTCAAAGAGGGTAGATTGAACTTAACTTAACTCCCTGTAAGAAGAAACGTTTGCTTTCCAGGGTCTGCATCCTATAACATGTGATAGAGAATATTTGGGTAGGTAGAGGGTTTGTCTATTATATAGTGAATAAAGTACCCCCTTTTGTAAAATATAGGGATATTATAAGTTACCGAGGAGTTTCATGACCATATAAAAACACGAGGCCGAAGGCGGAGTGTTTTTATACAGGTCATGGAACTCCGAGGTAACTTCTAATATCCTCATATTTTACAACTGGGGGTACTTTATTTATTATAATACACAAATTTCAATGAGTCATGTGACAGAAATGACATCAGAACTTTATAACTTTATAACAGTTTATAACTGATGACATCAGAACTCACCGTTTATAAGGATATAATTTACAGGATATTCATGGCTTTTGTGTATTATATGGTGTTATTATATAGCCTTTGGCCTCGTGCTTTTATATAGTCATGGATCTCCTAGGCGACTTCTAATATCCTCATATTTTACAATGGGGGGTACATTATTTATTATAATACACAAGTTTCAGTGAGTCATGTGACAGAAATGACATCAGAACTCACCGTTTATAACCGATGACATCAGAACTCACCGTTTATAAAGATATCGTTTACAAGATATTCATAGCTTTTGTGTATTATAAATGGATTTTGCCCGTGTGTATTATAAATGGATAGTGGAGTATTTTAAAGACTTTACATTTGTATGCAATGCTGGCACTTTAAAGATGTGCGTGAAAGTAAATACACAGAACTGTTTATGTTTTTTCATATTGGAAACTGAAGGAACTGATTTATATCTGTGCAGCTTGTAAATCTTCTCTGCTCTTTTTTCTCAAAGGTCAAGGATGCTTAAAAAACCCTCTCTCCACTTTCAGTTTTTTTTTAAGAAAAGCACATATTTTCTTTGCATGGGAAAAGGCATTTCACTGTTAGATAACAAAGGCACAAGGCACTTGGCGAGACTGTGGGAGTTACCATAAAAAGGTTCACTTAATCCTGAATCCTCCACTTCCATTGACTTTCACTTGGGCATGGGTATATCTGTAGTTGCCCGATGAGTAAAAATATTTGTACAAGCTTTGAGTCGGTGATTCGAAGCAGTGGCCTACCTCATTTAACATGTAGGCTTTGCTGTTAATAACTCGGTTCATCTATGTATTGCCTTCCAGTTCAAGCAAGTAGGTGGAGACTGTGTATTGAGAACATATGGAAAGACAGATGGAAGCAGTAATCACAGTTGGTGGGTCATGCCTTTGACAAAATACAGTTAAAAAGAGGCAATTGCAAAGTATATGAATAGGTCACTTACAGAGTACTTTACCACAAATGGAAAAAAATAATTGCTGTCCTTTAAATGCAGCCGACAGCTCAGCAGAAAATGCTCACTTTCAGCCTTTGTAACAGTCAGTTGTACAGGTATGGGGCCCGTTATCTGGAAAACCATTATCCAGAAAGCTCTGAATTACAGAGACTCCATTTTATCCAAATAATCCAAATTTTTGAAAATGATTTCATTTTTCTCTGTAATAATAAAACAGTAGCTTGTACTTGATCCCAACTAAGATATAATTAATCCTTATTGGAAGCAAAACCAGCCTATTTGGTTAATGTAAAGGAGAATTCAATGGTTTTCCAAAAAACAACCCTACCCTCCACCCCACATTTTTGGAAAACGGTTGAATTCTCCTCTAATATTCACGTGATTTTCTAGCAGCCTTAAGGTATCAAGATCCAAATGACAGAAAGATCCATTATCCAGAAAAAAAAACAGGTCCCGAGCATTCTGGATAACAGAGCCCATACCTGTACTTGCAGGTTTCATTGTATTCTATGGTGGTGTCTACTATGCAAAACCTTACATGTTTGTGTGTATGGAATTATCTGACTCGGGTTGGTTGTTTTTGGATTCATTTGTCTTGTCAGTTTGTCCAAGGAACAACGGTTTAAATATTTATTTCAAGCAATCTGACGGTTGGATTCGAAGTATTTTGGTGACATTCACGCCATCATTAATTCGAGTGCCCCGTTTGATCTGAAATAAGGGTTTCAAAGAAACTGGGGAAACTGTCTTAGGACCTTCTGTATATGAGAAATCTTTTTTATGGTATAAACAATTATAATGTGCTCTGACTGGCTAGTTATCTTATCCAGTTATTATAAAATATATTACTTTCAACTCAAAGTTCGGGGTGATAATTTAGCGTCTTTGCTTATCTGCTTTCTTGTAGCAAACTATTCTGTGCACATCCAATCATTCTTTTAATTAAGCATAGGGGAATGTATATCAACACATGAGAAGCTGACAAACTGAATTTAGAAGTTACAAGGCCATGGCTCCCTGGGCTTGTCATTTCCGGAAAATGCTGTCTTGTTACTTTTCAAGCAAAGCCACATTTGGAAAGGAACATTTTTCAGCCTTTGGAACCCAAACCCAAGCTTTGGAGTCTCTTTCTACCGCCTTCTAAAACCATCTAAGCTTGACTGCTAGGATGACCTGTTTCCTGGACCTGAATTGTGCCGAATACTTCTCTCCATGATGACATTAGTTTGATTAGACTAGTTAAGTGCTACCCCTATCTCACAGTCTGTTGTTCCAAAATGGGTAGAATCTGCTTAGGTGTTGCCCCAAAAGTCCAGGGCCCTGAAAGGCTCTTGCTAGAAACCAGTCCCTGCAAAACTCTCCATGCTCTCCAAGGGAGCCTGACATTCAAAAAGAAGTATCATATAAAGCAAAGGTTGGCCATATTATATCTTATAAAATTGCAATCCATATACGGTATAACCCATAATAATTCTGCTGATCGTATATAAGGAGAATGGAAACTTATGCTGCTGTGCAATGCAGCAAAAATGGAGCAGGAAGCCTAAGGAATTATGAAATGAAGGGGTTAAGTTATACAAACATTACTGTTGTCAGCTTTCTCTAATATAAAAACATAGGGCTCATTAAACATGCAGATGAACCATGTTAGAAAGAAAAGATAATCAGGAAAGAAAATGAAGCATATATCTTAGTAGCAGTCAACTTTCAGTTCTGCACCACACACGAGCTACAACTGAGAAATGTCATCAATACTCTGATGCACTATTTTACCTCTACACGGCACAGGTATTGTGCTAGGCACTTACTCCTGTACGTAGTTATACATTCTCTTTTTTAATGTCACAACGACTGACATTGCGGGGCACATTTACCTAGGGTCGAATATCGAGGGCTAATTAACCCTCGATATGCGACCATCGAAGTAAAATCCTTCGACTTCGATTATCGAAGTCTAAGGATTTACCGCTATTCCTGCGATCGAACGATCGAAGGAATAATCGTTCGATCGAATGAATAAATCCTTAGAATCGAACGATTCGAAGGATTTTAATCCATCGATCGAAAGGATATTCCTTCGATCAGGAAATTGTTAGGAAGCCTATGGGGACCTTCCCCATAGGCTAACATTGGCCTCGGTAGGTTTTAGGTGGCAAACTAGGGGGTCGAAGAAATTTTTAAAGAGACAGTACTTCAACTATCAAATGGTCGAATAGTTGAACGATTTTTAGTTCGAATCGTTCGATTGGAAGTCGAAGGTCGAAGTAGCCCATTTGATGGTCGAACTAGCCATATTCAACCATTCGAAATTTGAACTTTTTTTCCTCTATTCCTTCACTCGAACTAAGTAAATGGGCCCCTAAGGGTGTTCCATCATGGTCCGAATTTATCTCAGTATTTCTAAGTTAGAAATCCGAGCAACTCCAATTGCCCAAATGACCTTGGTGATGGAAAAAAAATCCAGAAAAAATAGGGTCGGGCAAACTTCAGAGCTTTCCCCGGAAACCCTGAATTGTTCGTTGTTTCTGTGCAAAAAACTCAGAAAACTCAGAATAAATTCAGAGTTTTTTGCACAGAAACCACAAACTAATTGGATATCAGTATGGAGATCAGCAAAGACACTGGAACCTTCCCTATTGACTTATACAGGACTTCGGGAGCTTTTAGATGCCAGGGTTTCGGAATCTGAGTTTTTAGACCAGCGGACTTTAATAAATCTCGAAAAATTCATAGTCTTTTTTTCCCCTCTGAAAACTACAAATTATTCGAGGTTCGGATATTCAGAGCTTGATAAATAATCCCCTAAATGGAGGAGGCAATAAGGCTCAATCAGCTGGCAGAACCCACAATCCTAAGCTTCTGCCACGGCACAGATGAATGAGTGGAAATATGGTGGATGAGGTGGTCTGTTACTTTCAAGAAGAAATTTCTGAGATAGTGTTATTTACAGCTGAAACATAAAAACCAAAATTGGCAGAAATATTCTAATGTATTTATCTGCCAGAAAATGTGGAGAGTTGTGACTCCCAGGTTAGAGAGATCCCTGAATTAATTAGGTGTTAATTAGCTTTCTGAGGAATAATTAGATATAGGGGAAGAAATGAAAGAGGGAGGGGAGAGAGAGCAGGAGAGAAAAACAAGGAAGAGGGGGAGAGAGATTGAACTGGGTGAATAAAAAAGAGATAAAGAAAAGCAGTCATTAGGTGGGAAACCAACTAAAAGACAAATGTTTATTGGAACAGCCAGAATAAATGAGTACATCAGCATGTGCTAATTGGATTTTATGGGAAAGAGAAATATATAGGCGGGGAGGGGTATAAGTAATATAAGGGAAGAAAGCATCAGTCTACGTCTAACACAAATCCAGATGTAGATGTTTTCACGAGTACAAGTCTACAAAAGGTTGTGTATTCATGAGTATACATGAGCATGTGAGCTTTCTTCTAATGACTTGATGAGAATCTGCTTGTGTATACAGTCTAATGCAGTGATCCCCAACCAGTGGCTTGCAAGCAACATGTTTCTCACCAACCCCCTTGGTTCAAATAAGCAGGAGCTTATTTTTCAATTCCAGGCTTGGAGGCAAGTTTTGGTTACATAAAAACCAGGTGTACTGCCAAACAGAGTCTCCTGTAGGCTGCCAGTCCACTTAGCTCAGCCCTTATTTGGCACCCCCAGGGACATTCATGCTTGTGTTGCTCCCCAACTCTTTTAACATTTGAATGTGGCTTACAGTGAAAAAAAGTAGGGGACCCCTGTTCTAATGAGTGCAAAGTCTACATAAAAACATGATGAGATCAAGTGTCCATGAGTAGAAGTCTACATCTGTACATCATTATTAGAAATATATGACATGACTATGACTCTATATGGGCTCTCAAATTTAAGTATAAATGAGTATGAGTTAGTATGGGCATCCAAGGTAGTTATACATAAGTATGTGAGCCTAAATGAAAGCACGAGGGTATTAAAGGAAAAGGAAAGCTACCGAAGCAGTTCATTGCTAATAGATTAGCCACAATAGTACAAGCTAAAACACTATTTATTCTGCAGAATGCTTTACCATACCTGAGTAAACAGCTCTAGAAGCTCTCTCTGTTTGTTTAGGATAGCAGCTGCCATATTAACATGGTGTGACATCACTTCCTGCCTGAGTCTCTCCCTGCTCACTGGGATCAGATTACAGCAGGGGGGAGGAGGGAATAGAGAAAAGGGTGATGGAGAGAGGAGCAAACTGAGCATGCTCAAGCCCTAGCCCTGGAGGTTTAAGATGAAAACAGGAAGTCTGATATAGAAGCCCATGTGTACACAATAGAAGGAAAGAAATGTGGGGTTTATTTTGTCAGAGCAGCATTACTGGTGTGTATATAGACCTTTCTGATAAAGCTTACTTAGCCTTTTCCTTCTCCTTAAAGGTGGCCATACACATAAGAATCATGATCGTTTCGCAAGGAAAGATCGTTCATTTTCTGAATAATCAGATATACAGGTAATAATAATAGAATTCTACCTCTGACGATATTATCTATATCTGACGATTCAGTAGTTAACCCTGGACAACGTTCTGGCGACTTCAGGCGACTTGGCCAATCGACGAGCCGATCGATATCCAAATCTTTTGTTGATATGTGTTGACTTGACTTCCATCACACATGCACTGAATAGACTTTTCGTACAATAATATCTGGGCGTGTATGGCCACCTTTAGTCTAATGATGTAATCAGTTTACAAATATGCAGAAGTTTAATGAAACTGTTAAGCTGGCCATAAATACAGAGATCCGTTTGTTTAGCCAGGTCGCCAAATGAGCGGATCTCTCATTGATATGCCCACCCTGAGGTGAGCGCCATTGGGCTTATCCAATTGTGGGCCCTAGGGACCAACAATCGGATCACAACGAGCAGAATACAGGCAGTCGGATCGAGGACCACATCAACGAACCAATGCAGTCCTCGATCCAACTGGATTATTAACCCCACCCATAAACATCTGGTTGACTTTCGGCCTGATATGGATCAGGAAAGCTCGTCTGTGGGCCCCATACATTGCCCAATAAGATGCCGACTTAATCTGGCAGCAGTTTCTATCTGCTCGTGTATGTGGGCCTTATTATCATTATTATTATTATTATTAACATGTATATGCATGAGTCTAATGAGAATGTATGTTGCCAGTTTCCATGAATAAAAGGTCAACGCAGAGCACAGGATTCTAAACAGTATGTGAGTCTCCGTACAGGATATAGAATATGGTCTCATCAGTATTATTGCTACTTGCCTAAACTCAATGTTTAACAGAGAATGGTAGATAAAAGCCCTTAGCTTGACAGTCATAGCAGCACAATACATTATCTCACATGGATGGAAGACTAGAATGACACAAGCTGTATTTAACCTTTATATGAAAAAACATAACACCAGATGCCTGGAATATTTACAACATTTTTTAGACACCATAATGGATTAATATGCCAGTACTGAAACTGTCTCATCTATTTTATGTCCAGCATATTGCTTTTAAGGTATCATTATCGATGGACCTTTAAAAAAACCTCCTCCAACCCCCTGCCCATTCTTTCTTTGTTCAATTTCTTCTAATCAGTTCCTTCTTCCAGTCTCCTATATTCTGAGAACTGAGAAGAAATTGGATATTTGGCCTGTCTATATAGGCTACCTTTTTTAAGAATCAGACGAATTTCTTTCTACATAGCATTTTCGAATGTATTGTGAATTTACAGTAACTGTAATCTCTATTAGTATAATATGAAATATGTAGGGAATCAAGTAGCCCTTTTGTAAAATATAAAGAATATCAGACATCACAGAGGAGTGGCCATATAAATACAGGAGGCTTAAAGGGGTTGTTCGCTTTTAAATTAACGTTTAGTATGATGTAGAGAGTGATATTCTGAGACAATTTGCAATTGGTTTTTGGTTTTTATTTTTTGTGGTTTTTGAGTTATTTAGCCTTTTAATTCAGCAGTTGACTAGTTTGCAATTGCAACAATCTGGTTGCTATGGTCCAGATTACCCTAGTGACCATGCAGATGATTCGGCCAGGATTCGGCCTTTTTTAGCAGGATTTGGATTCGGCTGGATGCTTGTGCCTGGCTGAACCGAATACGAATCCTAGTTTGCATATGTAAATTAGGGCGGGTAGGGAAATCACATGACTTTTCATCACAGAAGAAGATTTGTTTTCACTTTTTCCTTCCCTGCCCCTAATTTGAATATGCAAATTAGGATTTGGATTCGGTTCGGTATTCGGACGAATCTTTCACCAAGGATTCAGGGATTCAGCCGAATCCCAAATAGTGGATTCAGTGCAATCAATGCTCAATGTGTAGCCTTACAGAGCATTTGATCTTTAGATGGGGTCAGTGACCCCCCATTTGTAAGCTGAAAAGAGTCAGAAGAAGAAGTAGGCAAATCATTTAAAAAACTATAAGAAAAAAAATATTAAGGGCAATTGAAAAGTTGCTTAGAATTGACCATTCTATAACATACTAAAACACCCCTTTAGGAATGAGTGCCTTTGCACAGGTCATGGAACTGCAAGATGACTTTTAATATCTTCATATTTTACAATGGGGGGAGGGGGGAGAGTACAAGAGCCATTAATATTCTGTAAATGATATCCTTATAAATAGCGCTTAGTCATGTCCTTAGTTATAACTCACATGACTCAATGAAACTTGTGTTATACAATAAATGACGTACTTCCAGTTGTAAAATATGAGGATATTAAAATGCACTATGGAGTCCAATGCCTAGGCCTTAGACCTCCTGCCTTCATCTGGTCATGGAACTCCTTGGTGACTTATAATCAGGGCCAAAACTAGGGGTAGATTGAGGAGGCATCTGCCTAGGGCGCTACTCACTTACCTCTTCTGCCTGAATTCCCTTGTTCTTGCTCTCCTGTTACTCTGGAGTCAGCTGAGGGAGTGGGGGGATTTATCAACACTCCATGGTGATGATTGGGTTGTTATGACATGATCCCCTTGGTCCTGACCTTGTGTGGGGGAAGAGAGGGCATTCAAGAGCAGGGGATTTGCCTAGGCCGCCCAGTTGGTTTGGTCCAGCACTGCTTATAATATCCTTATATTTTACAATAGGGGATACTATATTATTCACTATATAATACACAATACATCATTATAATTAGTAATGTGACACACATTGCATCACTAAGCTCTGATGACATCATTAAGTGCATTTTATATGACAATTGTGTGTTTTAAAACAGTATAGAGTGGCAAAGCTGGCCTTTTAAGCCATTTCAGCCAATCAGACTCTTGCTTTCATCATTTGATCAGTAAAAAATAACATCTGTTTGGTTGCTATGGCATGTTGGACCATTGGAAATTGTTACTACAGGACATCAAGTGGGAAAAGGAAGCCAATTCATGAGAATATAGTGAAAACATGATAGAGAAATGAAATGAAGACTTGAGAGGACTGCAAGATTTAGTGGATGTCAAAGCAAGAGATGTAGAATAATATAAAGAATATGGAGCTAGGGCTGGATACGTAATACAATAAATATCTGAAAATAGAAGTATTGGAATAAATGACTGTATGGAAAGCAATTGTATGAGCAAAGGGTTGTATTTGATCAACCATTTTTCAATAATTTGGGAAATGAAATTCAGTATGTGAGAAATAGTCAGTATGTTCAAGAAGTAGGGATGCACCGAATCCAGGATTCGGTTTGGGATTCGGCCAGGATTCGGCCTTTTTCAGCAGGATTCAGATTCGGCCAAATCCTTCTGCCTGGCCCAACCGAATCCTAATTTGCATATACAAATTAGGGGTGGGGAGGGAAGTCGCAGGACTTTTTGTCACAAAACAAGGAAGTAAAAAATGTTCTCCCCTTCCCACCCTTAATTTGCATATCCAAATTAGTATTTGGATTCGGTTTGGTATTTCGCAAAGGATTCTGGGGTTCGGCCGAATCCAAAATAGTGGATTCTGTGCATCCCTATCAAGAAGAGATGGGGGATGATATAGAAACTAGGGATGCACCGAATCCAGGATTCGGCTTTTTTCTGCAGGATTCGGATTCAGCCAAATCCTTGTGCCTGGCCAATGCGAACCCTAATGTGCATATGTAAATTAGCACGGGAAGGGAAATTGCATGACTTTTCGTCACGAAACAAGGAAGTAAAAAAAAATTCCACTTTTTCCTTTCCTGCCATTAATTATGCAAAATAGGATTTAGATTTGGTTTGGTGTTTGACCAAATCCCAAATAGTGGATCCCTAATAGAAACTGGGTTAACATGCAAATAGCAATGAAATATTTGAGGAGACATGCAAGGGTACAGAGAAGGATTTCTATGAATTTGAGGAAGAGGAGGATTGGAGCCCTATGCTGCATGGGAGGAGTGTATGTGTTGGAATGGAGAGAAAAAGAAACAGTTCAGGGGAAAGGGTTAAGAGAAAAGAAGCAAAGGAAAAGCTCTTAATGGACGGGATGAATGGGCAAGTGGTGCAGATAGCAGGAACAAGTGGGAACAGAGGAATAATTTGTGGAAAACTAATTTCCCTTAAGAACTACAGATGTTGCTGGAGAATGGAGTCAATATAAATCCAGTTTAGGGCTATTCATGGTTTCTAAGTCGGCATATTATGTCAATTATCACCCGTCTAGGGATCGCTGAAAGAGGAAAATATTTTAACATTAAACGTGTTAAGAATGTGAGTGTGCAAATAACTAGATGGGGGAAGAGGAATGTTCTAGAATGTTGCGGATGCAATATGTTGATAGGTCAGTATGTGCAGTTGATAGAACTGATAGAAGAAGAAAGTCAAAGGTCTCTCACCTTGCGTAGAAGACGTCAGCAAAATGGCAGCTGAGCAGAGACCCCACAAAACCAGCCAGGCCCCCGCCATGCCGCTCTGCACAAGCCTGTCAGTGAGCGCTCCACTGTAACATTACCATGCCACTAGAGGATGCCTGTGGGGACAAGACAAATACAAGGGCCACAGATTAGTGTCACTAAACAACTTGCATATAAATCATTTCACTCATCATGCAACAGTGACAAGCCCCTGACTGAATGTGAACAGGAATGAATGAAACAGGCTGGGAAATACAGTACAGGATGAATATACAGTAGGCTGCGCTTTTCTTACACTCCCTGGCTGCACATTGCCGCCCTTCATGCTTTCTCACAGGGGTAACATGGTAATAGCCGTTGAGAATGCAAAGCCTTGAGGAACACCAGGGCGGCCATCTTGATTTGTTGAGGGTTAACTCTATTTCACACAGGAGGAGGGGCCGTGTGCCGCTCTTCTCTGTCTGTGTAAGTGTGTCACGTTCTGAGGGGAGGACGGAATGCAATGGCTGTATGCATTATATATATCGATGGATATATGGGGAGGGAGACTGTATGCTACACCATAACAAATTTGTTCTCTGCCACCTTCTTCTGTGTCTCTACCCTCCCCCATTAGTAATAGTGCGTGGTTTCCCAGATGTAGCTCTTTCCTCCTCCCCTCCTTTGCCTCTCAACCATTTCACCCTCTCTCATTCTGCCTTCCTCTCTACATCTCCTTCCCTCTCCCCCTTTCACAGCTCCACTTATTCTCCCCCGCACATGCACCCTCGTTCTCTCTAGCGCCAGCAAGTGCACTGCATCTATCATCCCTCCATCATTCGTTCGTTCTTTCAGCCATTATCAATCCATCTGTCTGAATGTCCATTCATCCACTATCTATCTATCTATCTATCTATCTATCTATCTATCTATCTATCTATCTATCTATCTATCTGTATATCTATCATCCTCTCTCTCTCTCTCTCTCTCTCTCTCTCTCTATCATCTCTTTCTATCTCTATCTATCTACTTATCTATCATCTATCTATCTATCTATCTATCTATCTATCATCTATCTATCTATCTATCTATCTATCTATCATCGATCTATCCTTCTCTAGATATCCTTCACGGCTTTAAAGAGATATTATAGATGAATATTCATCTTTATACAAGCATTGTCTTCCTTCTCTCCTTCCTTCTCCTTCCTCCATCTCCCCTCTCCAGTTGGTCCCTCTCTTCCATCCGTTAATATCCCTGCCTTGCTCTGCATTTCCCTCGCACCTCTCCCCACGCGCATATCCTCCCTCCCCCCTTCTTTATTAATCCTAGCACGCTCCCTTTCTCTCGCACACCTTTCTCCATCTCTCTTTTTCACGCTACTGAAAAACCTCTGCTGCTTGAGAATTCAGCATTGTGCAAAGGAACGTCTATCTGCCCCTGTATTCTCTCCCCCTAGCACCGCCAGTCTATACAAAGGAACTGATACTCACCCAGGCACATATAAATCGGATTGAGCGAGGCATATTCCCTGTGTGTAACTCATGCTCTGCCAGTGCACATACATACTGAGGGACACATCTCCATTATGACTGATGACCAAGGCACATTTTAAAAGGCATAAGACCAGTGTACATTGGTCTTGGTGATCTCTTCCCCTATAAAAATCCTCAGCTGGGGAGGCTCAGGCTGTAAGACCAATTCATTTACCAATAAAATGCAACCTGACAGGGGATGTACCATCCTATGAAAATTATAATCAATGGTAAATAGCTAGGAACACCAATGAGTACAAAAGGTTCAGGACCTCTGCTTTATGGGATTTACCATATTCAAGTGTGGTGGCTTAGCATTTTCATGATCACCATCTTTTTGAAAATAAATGCAATTAATTTATTATTGCGGAACTTCCTTTTTCAGTACTTATATATTGGTGGCCCCACAATCGATGTAGTTGAACTGAGAATGATGCCGTGTATTGACTTTGCGAGCATGCGCACACACACACACACTTCTTTTGTCCATCATTGCTACAGCACAGCCATTCCACTTTCAGGCAATAGTAAACAACTCCATATATCTATGCCTGTACTCACTCTGCACTGTGCAAAAGGACTGACACTTACTCAATACTCACTCTGCACTCACAGATCACTGTACTGCTTAAGTACAACACCCAACACCCTCTCTGTAACAACTGAGACATGTTCCATAGGTTGGCTGTGCCACAATGTCTGTTTTGTTCAGGACCACATACTACCATAGAGATCCTTCCACAGTCTAGTACAGGTACAGAGTGCAGAGCAAAAAGTCTGGGAGCACCTTTTGGTGCAATACGGCACCATGTTGTTAGGAAATTTCTCCCAACACTACACCCACACACACATACTGCTCTGCTACTGCAGCGCTCCCTGCTATTCTGCCAGTGTTTCCCTGATCTCCCCACACACGCACAGCAATTGCATTGCAACTGTCTCACAAAGCCCTGTCCCTGCTATACAATCTGCTCTGGTATCACTGTAGTGCACACAATGGGACGAGTGGAACAATAACTTTATACATTAATCCAAATCAGCCAGTTTTGGAGATCCTGAATAGTTTTTCTGAATGGGGGCAGGAAATGTGCACATTTGCACACAAACAATTAAATGGATGCAGACAGAGGTGAAATCACACCGACCAGACTGCAATTCCTTTGGAATTTAAAAAGGAACTGGGCAGATCCAGATATATTTGGGCACTCTATTACATGCACTACTACTACTTTAAAATTTTTTGAAGATTATGCTGTCCCTCAGTTAAAAACAGATTGCATTTCATTGTAGCATTCTATGCCTGTAGCTCTCCTCTACGTTATACATCCTTTAGCTTGCTCTCCTCTATCTTTCACATTCCTGTAGCTTGCTATCTTCTGTCATATAAACTACAAATTCTTGTAGCTTGCTCTTCTCTACGTACATATTATCGTAGCTTGCTCTCTTCTACCATTCATATTCCTGTAGCTTGCTCTCTTCTACCATTCATATTCCTGTAGCTTGCTCTCCTCTACCATTCATATTCCTGTAGCTTGCTCTCTTCTACCATTCATATTGCTGTATCTTGCTCTCCTCTACCATTCATATTCCTGTAGCTTTCTCTTCTCTACCATTCCTAATCCTGTAGCTTTCTTTCTGCTACCATTCATATTCCTGTAGCTTGCTCTCCACTACCATTCATATTCATGTAGCTTGCTCTCCACTACCATTCATATATACAGTATGTAGCTTGCTCTCCTCTACCCAGGGGCGATCCTGGCCCCTCCGCCGCCTGAGGCAGCAGCAGTTGCTGCCGCCCCCCTCCCCCGTGCGCTTACGTTTTTGCACCTGAGGGAGTCCAGGAGGGCGTCGGAGAGGGCCAATACGCTAGCACAGAGAGCCTAACTGTGCTCTCTGTGCTAGAAGAGCTGAATTTCCGGTTTGAGAACTGGAAATTCGGCTCTTAAAGTATCAGGAGCGGCATTTTTGCTGCCCCTGGTACCTAGTGTGGTGCTACCACCTGAGGCGACAGCCTCAACTCGCCTCATTGGCGAAGCACCCCTGCCTCTACCATTCATATTCCTGTAGCTTGCTCTCCTCTACCATTCATATTCCTGTAGCTTGCTCTCCTCTACCATTCATTTTCCTGTAGCTTGCTCTCCACTACCATTCATATTCATGTAGCTTGCTCTCCTCTGCCATTCATATTCATGTAGCTTGCTCTCCACTACCATTCATATTCATGTAGCTTGCTCTCTTCTACCATTCATATTCCTGTAGCTTGCTCTCCTCTACCATTCATATTCCTGTAGCTTGCTCTCCTCTACCATTCATATTCCTGTAGCTTGCTCTCCTCTACCATTCATATTCCTGTAGCTTGCTCTCCTCTACCATTCATATTCCTGTAGCTTGCTCTCCACTACCATTCATATTCATGTAGCTTGCTCTCCACTACCATTCATGTTCCTGTAGCTTGCTCTCTTCTACCATTCATATTCATGTAGCTTGCTCTCGTCTACCATTCATATTCCTGTAGCTTGCTCTCCTCTACCATTTGTATTCCTGTAACTTACTCTCCACTACTATTCATATTCCTGTAGCTTGCTCTCTTCTACTATTCTACCATTTATATTCCTGAAACTTGCTCTGCCTTTCATGCATATTATCATAGCTTGTTCTCATCTACCATACACATTCCTTGTTCATCTCTACCTTACATATTACTGTATTTGCTCTACTGTACCATAGCTACTCCTATAGCTTGCCCCCCAATAACATAACTATTCCTTCCGTTTGTTTTTCTCTATCATACCTTTTTCTGTAGCTTATACTCTTGCACCATACATAGTCCTGTAGCTTGCCCTGTAGTAGGATACCTATCCCTCAAGAACAACACACCAGAGAAAACAATAAAGAAAAGGGAAACACAGAAGGAAACCTTATTAGCCAAACACCACTTTGAGCTAAACATTTACTGCTCCAAGTGAGGTAAGAAATAAGGTATAATGTTTTTTTTTAATATCCACAATATTAAAATTTGGCTTGGTACTATGGAGTTTGGGGATCCTTGTTGCACAGTTAATATTATTCAAGGAAAGCATATTAATGTGATTATTATTAATATGGTTACTATGACTTATATTTTAAGCTATATAGTGGGGTTTTCCATATAACTGATCTTTCTGTATATCGAATCTTCATACCTTAAGTCTGCTAGAAAATCATTTAGATATTAAATAAGCCCAATAAGCTGGTTTTGCTTCCAACAAGGATTAATTATATCTTAGTTGGGATCAAGTACAAGCTACTGTTTTATTATTACAGAGAAAAAGGAAATCGTTTTTACAAATTTGGATTATTTCGATAAAGTGGGGAGACGGCCTTTTCGTAATTTGGCTCTTTCTGGATAATGGTTTTCCAGATAATAGATCCCATACCTGTACTTTACTTGCACAAATTCAAATTCTGCATTTCCCCAAATTCTGCAGTTGTTGTAGTGTCCCTTATGTGCATGTGCCACACAGGCATTTATCATGGCAGGGACACGCACAAAAAAGGGAAAGTTGTGCTCACCACTAATTTTTAAAAGGGTGCAATGAGGTTGTGACCACAAAATTCAAATAGACAAATACACACCAGGGATGACTTTGACGTAGTTGGCCAGCTTAAATATATTGCAATATACATGGACAAGTAATCCCTGTTTTGTTTAAAGGGTAAGGAATTTTTAGTAGTTTAAGGCACAAAATGTCTCAGTGTCCTAAATATATTGATAATGGGTTGAGTGCAGAGGACCTCTTGTGAAATTTGTGGTCACAACCTCATTGCACCCCCGCTTAGTGTTTTTAAAAATAAGAGGTGAGCACAACTTTCCCTTGTTCGTTATAATTTATACAGGAACAGTGACCAGCTCCATGTTATAGCTCACACCCTTCCATCTAGTAATGGAATTCTTAATGAATCAGATGAAAGTTGAGTGTAGGAACTGGCCACACCGCGGATGAGTTTGACATAGTTGGCCAGTTTAAATATATTGCAATATATGGACAAACAATCCCTGTTTTTTGTAAAGGGTAAGGC
Source organism: Xenopus laevis (assembly GCF_017654675.1). Classification (NCBI taxonomy): domain Eukaryota; kingdom Metazoa; phylum Chordata; class Amphibia; order Anura; family Pipidae; genus Xenopus; species Xenopus laevis. The sequence goes on from NC_054375.1 coordinate 143,727,965, forward strand.
ATTTCAAAGTCCTTGATATATTGAAAAAGGGACACGCACAAGTCACCCTATCACTGCATCTCCGATGCTGCCAGTAACTCCCACTGACATCTTGCACTGCTCCTTTCTCCCACACACATTTCACCCACTGCATTGCCTCTGCTAGTCCACTGCATTGCCTCTGCTAGTCCACTGCATTGCCTCTGCTAGTCCACTGCATTGCCTCTGCTAGTCCACTGCATTGCCTCTGCTAGTCCACTGCATTGCCTCTGCTAGTCCACTGCATTGCCTCTGCTAGTCCACTGCTGCTTTCACCCAACCCATTCTCTCTGTCCACCCTACTCTATGACATGTCAGCATGCACTGCTGTATATAGAGGGTCACACTTAAAAAATAACTCTTGTTCTTCCTTTTGCCACCTCTCACTATTTCATTTTCTTTCCCTCTGCCACCTCTCCCCTCTCTCACTCTCTCGTTCTTTCCTTCTGCTTCTCTTCAGCACCCCCTCCCATCTCTCTCTCTCCAGCTCCCTCCCACCCTCTCTCCCTTCCAGTAAATATTTCAGCACCACAGACAGTTCCGAATGTGAGACGCCATCATGAGTGGGAGGGGGGTCTATTTTCATGGGGAAGAGGAATTGCACCCTATAAGGGGGTTATCCAAAGTGGAATCCGAGAAATGTAGGTATATTAACATATCATAGGTCTCTTTAATATTAGCTATTCCCCATTGTACATAATTCTGTGACTTGCATGGACATACATAACAACATGAAAGCAGCCACTTTTAACGGAATGTCAAGTTGGTTTGAATTTTGGAGTTGGTATAAATCGCTAGACATTGGGCTATAGATGTGGAGGTTGGGTAGCACAGAGGATGGAATGATGTGGGACAAGGACTGCCCATGCCACCAGCAGCATAGAAGCAAATCAATGGAGTGCTTGTTGTCTGTGCACCCGCCACTCACATCACTCATTGGCTGACCGCGGAAGTCAGACAGACTTTAAGGTCTGTCTACCAAGGAATAGGTAAACAAATCAAAGATTTACTTCTAAGGAACCTGCATCATTCGATGGGAGACCTTATCATCAGTACAATACTGTTTAGTCTTATATTGCTAAAACGAACCCCATAATAAAGCTTAAAATATATCCTTATTGTTTAGTGATGTCGCCACTTATAAACAGTACTTAGTGATGTCACCTATGTTACTTGAACCTTCATGGTAAACCCTCCTCCTTCTTTAATCTATGAGGCTTTTGGCTGTGGATCTCCTTGATGTCTTTCAATATTCTTATATTAAACAACAGGGGGTTCATCATTATATATAATATATCAGATAAAATTGGTGACTAGTGGTGCCATTTACATCACAGCTCATTTTGTGTATTCCAAGGACAGTATAAGGATTTTTGAAGCCACCCTGGCGTTCCATGACCTTTATATGTTGCACTTCCCGAATCCCATCAAAAAAATGAATGGGAAACACACAACCTATATGCCATTAGCCAAAATCTCACAAGGAATTAAACATAACTGTGCAGGACCAATTAGAGAAAATTCTAGAAAATGCTTTATGTGAACGAGATTCACTATTTTTCCTATATTTTAGTTTAATTACACTAACAAATATAGAATGCAAAATATTTTGGTTTTGCCCTCGCTAATGCTTTAATTTAAATCCCATCCCACAAATGTTTCATTAACCTGTACTGCTGACGTACATAAATCTGCACACCACTCTCCCTGTGCCTCCATGTTTCTCTAATTAGATATCTTTAAGTTATTTCTCTCTCTCCCTCTCTGCCCTATCCACCCCCCTGTCTCTTGAGAGCTCACAATCACTGCAGATAAATTTAGCTCAGGAAACAATCTAATAAACATCCGCAGAAGAGCAAGACCCTCCCACGCTCTGATACGGGTAAAAAAGACCTATATGTGTGTGTGATTCAAGTGCTGTGTAGTGGGTCATGTCCAATACTCAGTAGCAGCATCCCGCTACCTACTCATAAAGGGCAACTATCCCAGTAAGGCCATTGGCTCACTGCTATGGGGCTTTATCATTATTTGAAAAGTGTTTGTTCCCCACCAACCCTACACTGATGGTTACCAGACTGTAGGGGTTGGCCTTCCTGTGGGGGCTCAGCTAGGAAAGGGTGAAATTGGACAATAAAGTCTTTTTGTTGTCCTTGATACCCTAGAAAACCCATACAGAGGGTCAATTGTGGTGCCCAAGCTAGTCATGGAACTATGGCTGCATGCATGATAGTATCTGAGCTTACGGGTCCTAAACAAAGGTTGGACCTCCAAGAGAAACTTGAACCAAAAAAGTCAACTCCTGCCATGTTTCTTCTGCAAGCTCCTTAGTTATATTTAACTGATTTTTAGGCAGTAGAGTTAGTAATTTTTCATTGAAATTGGTAAGTAGGGCGCATGATCCAATTCCCTTTCTTTAAACACTCTTGTTAGACCCTTTTAATAGTGGGACTAAAGTCAACATGCTCCTGTTGTTTTTGTTGATTTTCTCTTTTGGGTGTAACCATCTGTGAATAAAGGTTGTGCAAGAACCAACCTTCAAGTATTTTATGGATTGTGCTTTTCATCTGCCTTGGGTTGGGGCTCCAACCAAATAACACAAAGTCTTTTTATTTTGCTTTTCTGTATATAACCAACTTTGTAGTGGTTATGTGGGTAGCGTCTCGGGCATCATTTTACGAACGCATGACATTCAGGGGTTGTTGATTCAGTTATTTCTTCATCTTAGCAGACCATCGACTTTCTATAGACATTTTCATCTAAAATGACAATTCCTAGGTCAGAAAATCACTTGTGGTGGGGCAGGAATCAACCATCTCCTGTTGGAGAAGGTTATTTTGCTCTGCCCCATGTGAGGGTAACCAACATTCGAATGGATGCCAATTCTAGACATAATTAATTACAAAGAGAAGTTATTACACTACATCCAACGTTTATCAGCATGGCTGCTTATTCAATCTAAAATAAACAGAAAAAGAAAAATGCTTGATCCTGTAGACCAGGGGTGACAAAAGGTAGATCGGGATCTACCAGTAGACCTTTAGCTGTGATCAGTAGATCTCAAGTCTTTGTCAACAATCAGTTTGCCTATATCATCCTCCTGTTCAGATATTTATTACATTAAGGTTACATAAGAAATAGTTGTTTATTAAATATAGCAATATATATTTCCTCCTAAATCAATATTTAAGTAATATTTTCCATTGAAGAGAATGCTAACAATGATTGTATGGATGTAGATCATAATGGGACAACCTCACTAAAAGTAGACCTTGCCTTAGAAAAGTATGGGCACTCCTGCTGTAGACCGATGATGATGATGATGCTTGATTGATTTCTGTACCTAAAATCACTCTAGAGCGGGACAGAATTGTTGTAATATCTAACGTTTATATTAGGAGGAGATGCTTAGTGTTGTGTTTTACTGTCTGTGCCTGCCATTGTCAGCTGGGACTGGTGCCAGTTTCCAACCAACGAAGTTTACTGGAGGCATTCGGGTTGAATTGAATTTATTCGGAAATGCGAGCCAACACAGGCAGCTGTGGGGGTCAGTTGTTGACCCCCAAAACGGCTGCTGGATCCACACAGGGGTCGCATAATGCAAGCCCTTGTGAATATTTGTGTGTTCTGTTGTGGGAGCTGACTTATGCACAATGGCCATAGACTGGCAAAAAAAAGGGGGCTGCACTCGGCTGGAGGGAAGCAAGTTCATCCGTCAGCATTGTACAGATATCTAGGGGACACAGCAATCCTTATGCATTCTTATTAGATAAGTTGCCTATGTATTAGTTCAATCCCAGGAGGACTGGCAGCATATTCTTTTTAACCCCTGGGCTGCCTGCACATTCCTGAGCCCAAAGGCTGACAACAGACTTGGGACTTGGGATGGACATTGTTGCTGTAATCAAACTGCTCTCTTGCCATCTCCTCCTTCTCCCATGCTTCTTGCCTGGCTGCAGATAGATCTATTTGTCTCTAATCTGAGCCGAGTGAATAACGATTAACACAGCTCGTAATTACTGCCGACTCTGATCTACCCCCCAGAGCATCAATACGCCCCTTGCTGAGGGCAGGGAGGGAGCGTTGTCTCGGCACAGGGAGGGCGCTAGCAATGTATGGAGAGACTCTTCTCATGAGGCAATGCAGCCCAATTCAGATTCTAGAAATGCTCTGCCTTATAATACAGGGCCAGGCCGCCCAATATTAGTCATACAACGATATAGTCTGCTGCTGTATGTTACTTATACGCACCACTGGTGGGACAGTACCTAGGGCACTTCATGGGAATGGTATGCAAGTCTTTATATTCAAATTGGAGAGATGGTGCCTATAGTAACAGTGGGATAATAGTCTCTGGGAAGGGAGTGTGACTGTGGGATAGCAGGTATAGTAGGGAGAGATGGTGCCTATAGTAACAGTGGGATAATAGTCTCTGGGAAGGGAGTGTGACTGTGGGATAGCAGGTATAGTAGGGAGAGATGGTGCCTATAGTAACAGTGGGATAATAGTCTCTGGGAAGGGAGTGTGACTGTGGGATAGCAGGTATAGTAGGGAGAGATGGTGCCTATAGTAACAGTGGGATAATAGTCTCTGGGAAGGGAGTGTGACTGTGGGATAGCAGGTATAGTAGGGGGAGATGGTGCCTATACTAACAGTGGATAATAGTCTCTGGGAAGGGAGTGTGACTGTGGGATAGTAGGTATAGTAGGGAGAGACGGTGCCTATAGTAACAGTGGGATAATAGTCTCTGGGAAGGGAGTGTGACTGTGGGATAGCAGGTATAGTAGGGAGAGATGGTGCCTATAGTAACAGTGGGATAATAGTCTCTGCGAAGGGAGTGTGACTGTGGGATAGCAGGTATAGTAGGGAGAGATGGTGCCTATAGTAACAGTGGGATAATAGTCTCTGCGAAGGGAGTGTGACTGTGGGATAGCAGGTATAGTAGGGAGAGATGGTGCCTATAGTAACAGTGGATAATAGTCTCTGGGAAGGGAGTGTGACTGTGGGATAGCAGGTATAGTAGGGAGAGATGGTGCCTATAGTAACAGTGGATAATAGTCTCTGCGAAGGGAGTGTGACTGTGGGATAGCAGGTATAGTAGGGAGAGATGGTGCCTATAGTAACAGTGGGATAATAGTCTCTGCGAAGGGAGTGTGACTGTGGGATAGCAGGTATAGTAGGGAGAGATGGTGCCTATAGTAACAGTGGATAATAGTCTCTGGGAAGGGAGTGTGACTGTGGGATAGCAGGTATAGTAGGGAGAGATGGTGCCTATAGTAACAGTGGATAATAGTCTCTGGGAAGGGAGTGTGACTGTGGGATAGCAGGTATAGTAGGGAGAGATGGTGCCTATAGTAACAGTGGGATAATAGTCTCTGGGAAGGGAGTGTGACTGTGGGATAGCAGGTATAGTAGGGAGAGGTGGTGCCTATAGTAACAGTGGGATAATAGTCTCTGGGAAGGGAGTGTGACTGTGGGATAGCAGGTATAGTAGGGAGAGATGGTGCCTATAGTAACAGTGGGATAATAGTCTCTGGGAAGGGAGTGTGACTGTGGGATAGCAGGTATAGTAGGGAGAGATGGTGCCTATAGTAACAGTGGGATAATAGTCTCTGGGAAGGGAGTGTGACTGTGGGATAGCAGGTATAGTAGGGAGAGATGGTGCCTATAGTAACAGTGGGATAATAGTCTCTGGGAAGGGAGTGTGACTGTGGGATAGCAGGTATAGTAGGGAGAGATGGTGCCTATAGTAACAGTGGGATAATAGTCTCTGGGAAGGGAGTGTGACTGTGGGATAGCAGGTATAGTAGGGAGAGATGGTGCCTATAGTAACAGTGGGATAATAGTCTCTGAGAAGGGAGTGTGACTGTGGGATAGCAGGTATAGTAGGGAGAGATGGTGCCTATAGTAACAGTGGATAATAGTCTCTGGGAAGGGAGTGAGTGTGACTGTGGGATAGCAGGTATAGTAGGGAGAGAGGGTGCCTATAGTAACAGTGGATAATAGTCTCGGGGACACAGTGGGGGTCATTTATCAACACTGGGCAAATTTGCCCATGGGCAGTAACCCATGGCAAACAATCAAAATTCTGCATTCATTGTTCTATTATCAGCTGGCTATAAAAAGCTAATCACTGATTGGTTGCTATAGGTAACTGCAAATTTGCCCAGTGTTGAGATTATATTTTGTGTATAGATAAGTTATCAAACAATGCAGCGTATCCAGTGGCACTGCAGAGTGATAATGAGCATCACATTATATATCAGAATATGGAGTTAGGCTACACTGTCGGGAATCCCTAGCCCGGGGAGATACTAATGGCTGCTTCGGTAGATACATTTAGCAATTTATTAGGCAGGGTTTTAGCAGCTGATATGTTTTTAAGTTCATCCCAGATAACAATAATCAAATAGTGATTGGATCAGAGAGATAACAGGTTTCATTGTGGGAACAAGGATGAAATTTACTCACAGTCCCTCCCCTTTCTGTTTAAATGGGCCCCTTCTCCTATAGTTTCATTATATATTATTTTATCTGACTTGTGTAGTGGATCATGGACGGGATCTGTGCAAATGTCTTTCTCTAAACTCACTGGCAACCCCTGGAGCAGTGACCCTCCTGCATTATCTTTCTATAGAGATACTCAGCATCATTATACACAGCAGCCTGGTTATTGTCAGTGTATGGAGATACTCAGCATCATTATACAGAGCAGCCTGGTCATTATCAGTGTATAGAGATACTCAGCATCATTATACACAGCAGCCTGATCATTATCAGTGTATAGAGATACTCAGCATCATTATACACAGCAGCCTGGTCATTATCAGTGTATAGAGATACTCAGCATCATTATACACAGCAGCCTGGTCATTATCAGTGTATAGAGATACTCAGGATCATTATACAGAGCAGCCTGGTCATTATCAGTGTATAGAGATACTCAGCATCATTATACAGAGCAGCCTGGTCATTATCAGTGTATAGAGATACTCAGGATCATTATACAGAGCAGCCTGGTCATTATCAGTGTATAGAGATACTCAGCATCATTATACAGAGCAGCCTCATCATTATCAGTGTATAGAGATACCCGTCACAATTATACAGAGCAACATGGTCATTATCAGTGTTTAGAGATACTCAGCACCATAATACAGTGCAGCCTGGTTATTGCCATTCTGTAGCTATATTTACACTCATTGTACAATGTTGTGCTTATTATCAGGGTTAATTATCAGTACACGATTGTCACAACCCTTATATAAAGTTCATTATTGCTAGGGGAGTGACAATAATGTTGGGGGGGGTGCCCTTATACTGTATCGCACCTTTATTATGGGCACATATTGATAATTGTGATCATTACAGGCTATAGTGTGTTCACTATCAGTCCCCTGTCTCAGGATCATTATACAGCACTGTCATGCCAGAGAAGTGTTGCTCTGGAATTGTAATGGGAAATGCTGGAAACATTTGGTTTTGGGTCCACAAAGAGACTTTAATTAGACACTTGTGTAGGGGGGCCACACTAGTAAGGAGGGAGGGATGGTTCCTGGGGGACTGGAACATGTTTGGTATCATTCTAATCACCCCATGTCCCTATTTTCATTATAATGTTGGGTACTGGCAAGTCCCATTATTATATTGCATAAAACTGTCCTAAAAGCAACAAGGGGTCATTAAAGACATGGTCCTGGCTCATGCATAATGTATTGAGGGACGGTGTCCCAGCAGGCCATAAAGTGGGGGAGATGTACCAATGGTAGTAGTATGTGCCCAGGTTTCTAACTCTTGCCTCAAGAGGACACAAAGAAAGTCTAGCTTGGTATTGATAGGGGATCTCAATGTTTTATCCCCTTTTATTTTACTCACTGTTTGTATTTCTGGATTTTATGTAGGTCTTTTTGGTAACAACTTTTTTTTTTATAAATGCACTATTTAATTCTGTAATATTACATATAAAATGTAATTTCTTTTGTCCTTGTGCTCTATAGAACTCATGGCCCATTGGAAAGCTTGTGCCTAGGTGTATTAACTCTTTGGGGCAAATTCACTGAATATTCGCCAGTGACCATTTCTCCACACTCCGCACCACTTCACTGGGCACAAATTCACTACTCTAATTCACTAAAATGCGAAGTTGCCTCTCAGTAGCCACACGCTGGTGAATTTTCGCTAGCGTTACATCGGCCGGGGGAGCATTTCATTACAATAGCGTAAATTTCTGCCTAGCGGAACTTCATTAGCCGGGCATCCTAAAAGTCATTTGGACGTTTCTATTAGTGATGTTGGTGCAAATGCTTGAAGTGGCCACTTTTTCAAACACACGTCCAATGAGCCATAATAAAGACTCCTCTAATGCCCTAGACATGAGCCCACCCTTAAAAAAATGTGACATTGTTTACACATAAATCTTTAATAGTTCGAACTTTTGAAGGCAATCCCGCTCTAAAACAAGACATAAGATTGAGGAAGATGTACCTTTGTTTTATCAGTTCGCCTGGTCTGAGTTGGCGAAGTAAACCCTGGCGAAAGAGGCAACGATCAGTAAAATTCGCATCTCAGCGAATTTACGGAGTAACGACCATTCGCCAGAGCAAAAAGTCGCCTGGGATAGGGTGCGAACGAACGCTAGCGACGGTCTCTTTCACTAGTGAATTGTCCTCTACGCCTGTTAGTGAATTGGCGATGTCTCTCCAGATGATTTCTGCCGAATTGTTGCTAGCAATGGCCACTTCGTCCTTTAGTGAATCTGCCCTTTGTATGTGTGTGGAGAGGGAAAGTTACGTATTTACTGTTTATGCTAAATAACTGACACTGCTAGCAGGAGAATGTAGTTCACTGTAATGTAATGTTTACTGGAGCGCTTGTTGTACTAGTAGGATCTAATCATGACCGTAGGAGAGAGTGTTTGATGTATTGGTGTATTCTGAGTTATTACCTGTTATAGAGAGCAGGGGAATAGTCACATTAGGTTTCTATTGCTTGATAGATTCCAATCATAGAGGGTGGCAGTGAATTAATTTTCTGGGTGTTGGTATGTTTCAGGGTGTCTGATGTTTGTCTAACCTGCGTGTAAGGTAACTGAGTGTAACCCCTTGTAGCCACACCCAAAAATCACGTGTGTCTAGGGTTGCCACCTTATGGCCCGGTTGAATCTGGGAATGGGGCGGGGCTCTGGTGCTCCAGGGGGAGGGTTGTGAAGTTGGGGTCGGGCAATAACTTGGCGATTGGCGATTGCCTGATCGCCACTGTCAATCATAGGGAATCCTGCCCAGTTTTCCTAATTTGGAAAACCATGAGTTGTCTGGGTCAAAACTGGACCGGCGGCAACCCTATGTGTGGCTGACAATTGTGACAAGCACAATTCAGCTATTATCAGAATCAACAGCTTTCTACAGAGCGAAGGGATCAGTGTGAGAATGCCGAGATATTTGGCTTCATTAGCCGGAATGTTTTAATTGTCACTTCACAGGGATACCTGGCTCCATTAAACAGCTCCGCTAGTGATTCATCAGCGTGGGGAAAGTTAGCATCTTCTTTACAGGCAGAGCGTGCCAGTCCCGGAGTACCCAGATCCCCCAAATAATGATGTAGCGTGCTCATTAGCTAGACTCATCCAAAGTCATTACAGAGGACACGGAAGCTGGGATAGAAGGGGCAGGCGTCCTGTGAAAGCTGCAATTCAGCAGCATCTGCTCAGCCTCAGACCAAGCTATGGATGAGCTCTCTGGTGTAGGATAGAAATGTTCATATATTTATACCTTGGAGATTTAACAGTAGACAAGAGGGAACAGATTCTAGAACACATTAAGCCTTGGAAATAGAGAGCTTTGAGACTGCAGGCTGCTTGGGAGTTCTAGTTCCATTTTTAGGGTGCTGCATGTGAAGAATGCAGAGGTGAGTGATAATGACCCCCACAACCCCCCAAAGACAATTAAATCTTGAGATCAGCTATTTTATTTATTTATTAAAATTTAATTTCTGCATTTTTAGGAAGGAAAACATTGGATTGGGGAAATGCCATAAGTGCCTGTGTTATTGGGCAAATGGCATTACACAGGGAAAGCAACCCTATGCCATAAGACAATTTTATGTCACCAGGGTTCTCTCTGGCTTTAGTTACCCTTTAATATGCTATCAGGGTCATTGACACTCAACAAGCAGATGACAGCTTGGATCTGACTGCCAGCTTGCGAAGGAAACCTAACATTAGTCTATATTCCAAGTATGAGAGCTGTTAGGATCCTATGTCTTAATTGACGATATATTCCACACACCTTCTTCTTATGGTGGAGATGGAATGATAAAGATGAGATGATGTTGGCAGGAATGAAGTTGGAAAGTTCAATCAAACACTACTCTAAATTGTCACCGTTACTTTGCATGTAGTACATGAGCCAGATTGGAAAACAACCAGGGACTGGACCATTGCCATTTTGGAGTCAGGGAGGAATTTGTCCCTCTAAGCAATATTCCAGAGGCTTAAGATGGGGTTTGTTGTCTTCTTCTGGATCAACTGGCAGTTAGGCAGGTTTTCTATAGACATAAAAGGTTGAACTTGATGGATGTGTCTGTTACTAAGTTAAACTATAGCAGTGGCTTCCAAACTGGCCCTCTTATGGGCAGGGGACCGATTGGAGCAGTGGCTGATATTGAACCTTCATGTAGGGTTGAACTCATAAAAGAGTATGACAACCACTGACCTAAGGGAAAATACAGTATGACATGATGGCAACATCATTTAGGGGGGTTATTTATTAAAGGTTGAATGTTGAATGTAAAATACTCGATTGAATGCAATTGGGGAAAAAACTTGAATACCTCAAATTTATCGAGTTTATAGACTAAAAACCTCGAATACCTCTAATTTACTGAGCTTTCAAACACAAACCAGTGTAAAACACCCCTAATCATGAAGGCAAAAAACATCTTGAAATGGTTAAAGGGACCTTTTACCTTTGACTTTTACATGAACGTGACAGGTTTTAGCTGGAGTACTTTCAGATTCAGACTTTTAGCAGCTTCGGGGCATAATAAATCTTGAAAATTTTGAGTTTTTTAGGGAAACTAGCCTTGAGAAGTTTTAATTTTTCTAGAAAACACAACTAGACCTTTAATAACCAACCCCTTAGTATTTCTCAACGTGCCAACCATCTATTGTTGAGTGTAAATGTCTTTTTTAACAATAACTCAATGATCAGTTTGAAGGCCCTACTTCACAAAGTCTGTTTCCCTTGCCCTTTCTTACACTATAAACAGCTATGAATGTAAAGGGGTGGGGTCTTGACATATAATGTAAGACGTTTGCCATTATATGGAGGCAGCAGTTCATATCTGCAGCTAAAGGAGCAAACTCTCTCCAGTTTTAAGACAAGAAGGTAAGAAATTGTTGCAACGTGACCTAGAAAATGAAGCTCTGAGAAAGATCTGAAGCCAGAGAGAAGGCTCAGAATGGAGGTCAAGTACATAGAGAACTTAAGAAAGAAGGACATATATGATGGTATTGAGGTGAACAAGACTAAGAATAGAAATTCCTTGAGAAACTGTTGCAGATAGTTCGAACTGGGTACCATTCATTAATATATGCACAAGGCAGTAATAATGAGAATCATTGAATGTCAGGAAGCTCTAGGAAGTAACTGATATTACTAGATAAGAGCCAATGTAGAGGGTGCCAACACTGCAAAGATCTACCAGCTTACAAGTGTTTAAGCTCCAGAGTCTGGAAACAGCTGAGCTAAGAATTTGCCTTTAGCATGAATTTACTTATGAATCCCCAATTTCTTTATTTATCCCACAGCTTTTGTTGGCGGTGCTTTCTTGCATGTCCAATTCTTACACTGTTCTCCATTATATTCTGCTTCCAAATACAACGTCCTAGCCCTTTCATCTTCTCTGTGTTCACCACACTTCATTTATGCAATTTTTCACCTTCTCTTTAATTTTTTTGGAACTTTTTGATTACATAGATTTTCCCCAACCATGAGCATTCCCTTGGTATTAAATATTTACTTGTTTGATAAATAAGGGTGTCGCCAGCCGGAATTATACAAAACCCCTTTGTAGTCAAAAATCTACATATCCAGTAACTGTTTTGGTTCATCCAACCAGCACTAGACTAGGGAGAGCTATCTGTGGATAGGTTTATATCGGTTGATATATTGCTCCTCTTCCTACATAAGTCTGTTAGGGTCTAACAGATAAGGCCACTCCAAATCCACCCTCCGCCCAATGTTCGTGCTCCACAGCTCCCATGTGTACCACACCGCAGCCTCTACAGATGCTCTGCCACCAGCGTCCCAGATGGCACTCCAGGCTTAAAAACGGCTGTTTTACTGCAACAGGCTGCTGGATAGAGAAGCCTGATGCGATTCAGGCATGGCACCCTTAATCATAGGCCTCACCACTTTTTAGCCTGGTGTGCCACCAGGCTAAACAAGTCTGTTAGGGTCTAACCTCACTTTCAGATGGACAAATAAGTTGGAAATGATCATGTTTTGAAGAGGCGCAAAATCGGAAGATCATAACACTATGCAATTACAAGATGGCTAACGTAGGACTACAATAAAAGATGGTAAATACAGGGCCACAGCAGCAGACATTACATTTAAGACAATTGTAAAGACCTCCAAGCTTAGCATAATTTAAAAAAGGTTACGTGTCATCATTTCAGAATAAACAATGTCATCCATCAAGCACCCCACCTTATTATATATTGTGGCATATCCATTATTAATATTTCTTCGTGAAGGTCCAGCATGCTCCTCAGAGAGTGCATAGGCAAGCCATAGACATATCTCTCACTAAGACTGCACCCAAACAGAAATATATTATACTACTAATAATAATAATATAAATGAAATTAATGGGAAAACTGCAACAAAGATGGTTCATTAGTGGAGAGTAGTAAATGTTAACTATAAATAGATAACATTAAATATAAGGTCTAAGATCTAGAAGGCATAGAAGTCTAGAGGGAATTGTAAAATGCACATAGAATTTGATATTCAATTTCTGAATTATATATAAGGAGCCTGTGTATGGATTAATTCAAGTTAAGAAGCACTAGATAAGCAGTGTTGTAGAGTTGTAGGTCTGTAGGGAAGAGTCAATGAGAAGGCTTTGTACGTAGGTTGAAGACTTTTAAAGCAGTGGAAAGTTCAAAGAAGGTTTGTGAAGGAGGTGGGCCATGGACTCTCCTGTCACTAAGATATTTGTCATTTCAGTGAGATAGTGGAAAGTTTAGCCTACTGATTGAGGCCAGCATGAAAACATGGGGAAACTCTGTCACCAAACTGAACAGAAGCTTCATGATAAGCAAAGGGCCAAGGGGCCATTGAAGTCCAGAATGTTACACTGATACACTGAAGGTTTCTTCTCTGGTTGGACCAACTTGTTTGCAGGAGCAAGGGCAAATAAAGCAACTCCTCTGATGTTTCAAACAATATGACCACAAAGTTGCTAAACATTCTGTGGGCTCAGTATATTACCAAGTTGCATGTAGACGACTGGCCTGACTGACCTATTCTTATGGACTGACCTATTCTCATGGACTGGCTTATTCTCATGGAATGACTTATTCTTATGGACTCATCTATTCTCATGAACTGGCCTATTCCCATGGGCTGACCTATTCTCAGCAAGTTTGCATTTGGTGTTTCATTTTATTTTCTGTTTATTTTAATTTCTCTTTGAGGCTACAATTTAATTTCTTTTGGGGCATCTCTCCTATAAATCTTCTGTTATGATTTCCCAACCATAGCCTGTTTTCATATACCACTGCCTACACTATACTTAAACTTCCTTTTAGTAACAACTCTCTCGTTAAGCTCTTCTTCAAACAGTGAAGCTTGAACTCTCCCAGCTCAAAACTTTGTGTCCATATTGAGTGATTCTCCCTCCACCTTTCCTGACAGGTCAGACAATGCTCAGACCTTGGCCTTCTGCTCTGTTCGCTCTGTGCTTGCATTCCTTGGTAAATTAATAAAAAAAAAAAAAAAGCTTTGGATTGCATTCCTAAAATCTGCTGATGACACTGAAATATTCCTTCTCCTTCTCCATCTCTCACTTAATTGTATTTTCGCTATCTTCTCTTGGAAGTTCCCTAGCTAGCAGAAATCTGGCTAAAAATGAAATCACGTTTCTATTTTCTTACAACGTATTTCCAACCCAAATGCTTTCACCCAGTGTCTTGAACTCAGCAACTCGGGATACCATCGGAATTACGGCAACTATGACTCAACGACCTCATATTTATAGTTTGTCATATTCAGTCCTTCCCTCCCCAAGTACTGTACAAATAATAAGTATCTTGGTAGAATTAAATGTGTCTCAAGCCTTTAGATATTGGCTTACCTACTACTAAAGCCGTGCTCTTTGTGTAAAGTTGAAACCCAGGAAAATGGTATTGAAAAGGTAAAAAAGCAGTGTATGGACCCTGTGTGCCCATGGATATCAGGGAGGGCTGTAGCCTGTCTACTGTAACAACTTCTGGGATATTTTGTAGCAACTACCCTTGTCACTCATATAAATACCAATGGTAAAGTATAATAGCATTGACTGTTGGAATACATGGTCCATGATAAGATAAACCCCTTCTTATACTTATTATTGCCAGTGTTGTGGCCCTGATTATCTGCTGCTGAGTGGTCTACATAGAGGCCCACAGTCTGGATGTGACCTTTCAACGATTTTTTTATGGCACCACAACTGGCTTAAAACTGTATATGGTGTAACCCATCTGATATGATCTCCACTAGAAACATACGTCAGCTAATTAATGCTATACTTGAAAGAGTTGGGCAACACGGATCTACTGCATTCATAACTGCAACATTCCCCTAACATGCATTTGTCTAATTTTACTGCTATTTCTCCTCCAAAAGTTCTCCTCCCAAATCAATCCAAGCCCTCATCTCCAAATTTCTTTCAATGATACATTGCTTCCATAATAAGGATTATCCTCAAACTCCTTATGATACTCAATGTCATTGAAAAATAATAAAATTCTGTTTATGCAGATTCTCCCGTGAGTCACCCAGTCTTGGATGGATTCTGTTATCAAGTCAGCCTTGGCCACTAGTACCCTGGTCTTGAGGCAGAACCACTTTTTGGGCTCTTAGAGCAGTTCTTTGTTTTTTTCTGTGCTGTGGAGCAATATCTCTATGCTCTCCCACCTGTAACTCCCTTTCATTCCCATATACATATGTTCCCAAGTCTGAATTTGTGAGTTCAGAATCCAAGGAGCTTGTGTCAAATAAACTTTGTCATTTGCCTCAAGTGGTCTCCAGTAACTGAATTTCCACAACATCATCACACTTTCTTTGGCATTGGATATCACCTGTCATTAGGGTTTCCTTACTCCAGGTTTCTTTAATAGAAAAGCCACTCACATTTAAAAAAAAAAGCCTTTGTCCAGGGAGACATCAAGGTAGCAGGTATGGTGTTTATGACTACTAGATGCAATGTTGATGTCTCAGCTTAGAGGCACATTTATTAAAGGTCAATTCAAAATTCATGTGAGTTTTTCATAACTCACATAATTCGACTAGTTATATTTATATGTAAAACTCAAACAAATTTACCGACTCGAAAACTCAAATAGAATTCGAACCGATTTGACCAAACTCGACTTTTGGGGAGGCTTGAACTTTGTGGTTGTTGAATTGAGTGTTTTATTGATCCACAAAGTCTGGGACTAAAGGTGGCCATAGACGTAACAATTACGATCTTTCTTGGAAAAGATCTTGCCAAGAAAGATTGTTTGTTACAATACAACGTGTAGAGCTGAATCGTCAGATATACAGGTAGAAACACCAGAATTATACCTGTATCTGACTCTGCTCTACACCCAATCATGGATTACTTTGTACTTAACTGTCTAAAAGTGTCTATACAAGGGGAGATCTGCTCATTTGCAGAAGTTGCTAAACAAGCGGCTCTTGCACCAATATTGGGGTGATACGATTGTGGTCCATAGGGCCCATTTATCAGATAACAAGGCCAGGAATACAGAGGTGGAATCAAGGACAACATCAAATAAACCGATGCGGTCCTCCATCCGATGGGAATTTTAAGTCTTACTGACCGACGTCTGGCTAATTTGCGGCCATATATTGAATGCAGAAGCCCGTCGGAGGGCCCCATATTCTGGCCAATAAGCTGCCAACTTTGTCTGTCAGCAGTTTTTCTCGCTCCACGTATGGACACCTTAATCAGGACATCTCTCCTACTTAGAAGAGTGCCGAACCCCACTGAGAAATAGAGAAATCTACAGTTCAAGACGCCAGGGTGTGCTGGAGAACGCTTTGTGTCTTCACACAGTCAGTAGACCAGTATACGTTAAATGCTTCTTTATCTGGCTCATCATTATCCTCTATTTAAGGATGGTGTTTTAACTGTGCCCCTCTGATTATACATCTTAATGAACACTTTCTTCCCCATCAATTACATCAGGCACTATCTATATTTCATTTTGTATGAATTATTACTGAACACTTTTTTTAAAAGTAACCAATTAACAACAATGATAATAGCTGAGACTTTCAGCCACAATGGGCTTTTTGAAGAGCAGCCCTAATTTATTAAACCCCTGATTCAGTGCCCAAGCGATAGAATACTCCATGGTGCCAAAATGTTGTCTGAATAAATTATGTCTCTTCTGCAACTTTCTCTGGAATTTCTCTTTTTTTTTACATTTTCCAACTTCATTAGTTGCATCCTAAGAATTAAGCTCTTTGGGGTAAAAATATATCCCCTTATTGCTTGATGTTACCCTGTATTAATGTACTGTGGGTGTTCTAGTCTGGAAATTAAATTTCACTGAGGGGTTCTGTGATAATATAAAGGCACAAGGCTGCAGGCTGAGTTATACAGGGAACTCTGAGTATCACTCATTTATTATAAGGGATAATGTACCCCCTACTGTAAATGATAAGGATATTAGAAGTCACTGAGGGGTTCTGTGACCATATAAAGGCACAAGGCTGCAGGCTGAGTTATACAGGGAACTCTGAGTATCACTCATTTATTATAAGGGATAATGTACCCCCTACTGTAAATGATAAGGATATTAGAAGTCACTGAGGGGTTCAGTGACCATATAAAGACACAAGGCTGCAGGCTGAGTTATACAGGGAACTCTGAGTATCACTCATTTATTATAAGGGATAATGTATCCCCTACTGTAAATGATAAGGATATTAGAAGTCACTGAGGGGTTGTTCTGTGACCATATAAAGGCACAAGGCTGCAGGCTGAGTTATACAGGGAACTCTGAGTATTACTCATGTATTATAAGGGATAATGTACCCCCTACTGTAAATGATAAGGATATTAGAAGTCACTGAGGGGTTCTGTGACCATATAAAGGCACAAGGCTGCAGGCTGAGTTATACAGGGAACTCTGAGTATCACTCATTTATAATAAGGGATAATACCCCCTACTATCAATTATAAGGATATTAGAAGTCTATTAATGGTTATATGACCATATAAAGGCACAGAGCTGCAGGTTGAGTTATAAATTAAACTCATCAGTCATATATTATTAAGACTAATGTACAGTAAATTATGTAAATAATGTGCCGATAATGTACTATAAATTATATAGTAAATAAAGTACCCCCTCTTTTAAATTATAAGGATATTATAAGTTGTCAAAGGAGTTTCATGACCATATAAAAGCACAAGGCTGAAAGCCGAGTGTTTTTATACAGGTCATGGAACTCCGAGGTTACTTCTAATATCCTCATATTTTGCAACAGGGGGTACTTTATTTATTATAATACACAGGTTTCGGTTATACAGGTCAGAAAATTCGGAATATTTCTAAATAACAGGAACAGTAACATCAAAAAATAAAAGTGTTTTAAGTATTAAAAATATAATGCTTCAAAAGCTCTACAATAGTTTATATAAACAAGCTGCTGTGTAGCCATGGGGGCAGCCATTCAAGCACAGGATACACAGTAGATAACAGATAAGTACTACTATAGTTTATATAAACAAGCTGCTGTGTAGCCATGGGGGCAGCCATTCAAGCACAGGATACACAGTAGATAACAGATACGTTCTAAAGAATCCCATTGTATACTACAGAGCTTATCTGTTACCTGCTGTGTATCCTGTGCCTTTTTGCCTTTTCAGCATTGAATGGCTGCCCCCATGGCTACACAGCAGCTTGTTTATATAAACTATAGTAGTACTTATCTGCTATCTACTGTGTATCCTGTGCTTGAATGGCTGCCCCCATGGCTACACAGCAGCTTGTTTATATAAACTATAGTAGTACTTATCTGTTATCTACTGTGTATCCTGTGCTTGAATGGCTGCCCCCATGACTACACAGCAGCTTGTTTATATAAACTATAGTAGTACTTATCTGTTATCTATTATGTATCCTTTGCTTGAATGGCTGCCCCCATGGCTACACAGCAGCTTGTTTATATAAACTATAGTAGTACTTATCTGTTATCTACTGTGTATCCCGTGCTTGAATGGCTGCCCCCATGGCTACACAGTATAAACTATAGTAGTACTTATCTGTTATCTACTGTGTATCCTGTGCTTGAATGACTGCCCCCATGGCTACACAGCAGCTTGTTTATATAAACTATAGTAGTACTTATCTGTTATCTACTGTGTATCCTGTGCTTGAATGGCTGCCCCCATGGCTACACAGCAGCTTATTTATATAAACTATTGTAGAGCTTTTGAAGCAAAAACCAGTTTTACCAGTGCAGGGCAACAGTACATTTTATTTTTATTACTTTAAGGCACATTCATTTTTTGGTGTTTCTGTTCCTTTAAGAAATTTCTCCATGGAACAACTTCTAAGGAGCAGTAGAAGGTGCCAATAAAGAGATGTCAACTCCTTATCACAGATCCAACATTGATCCTATACTGGGTTGTGCCAGGCCATTGACTGCTCTTTCCCATTTAGAGACTGAATGGAATGAGCTTGTAAGTATGCCAGGGTTGGATCATTATCTCACTGATGACACGGAGCTTGAAGGAATTTGGGAGATAGGCATAGCACCAGCCTTGGGGTGACATTAGGGCTCAGCTAGATTAGTATCAGAAACTAGATACTGTAGGCAGATGAGCAGACAGCACATGCTGAAATATAAGTCATATGGGGGTTATGTAATAAAAGGCACTAAGTTTGCTGAGGCGCAGTAACTCATAGCAACCAATCAGCAGGTAGACTTTACTAGTCATCGGTTTAAAAATAGGTATGGGATCCGTTATCCGGAAACCCGCTATCCAGAAAGCTCTTAATTACAGAAAGTCCATCACCCATAGGGGCAAATTTATTAATGGGCGAAGTGACTAACGCTGGTGAAAATTCGCCAGTGTGACGTCATTTCGGGACTTCGCCGATTTACTAACGGGCACTGACGTAAATCCGCTAGCGAAGGAGATCGCTACTTCGCACTCTAATGCCAGGCGAATTTTCGCTCTGTCGAATGGACGTAATTACGCAAATTCACTAAGATGCAGATTTTACTGAACGTTACCTCTTGCGCCAGACTTGCCTTCGCCACCTCAGACCAGGCAAAGTGCAATAGAGTAAATAAGGGTTCCTCAAAAAAAATGTGAAAATTTTTCCAAGTCCCAAAAAAATCTGGCGTCTTTTCCTTTTTTCAGGCTGCAAAAGATCGTACATTTTTTTAGTGGACCCACCTTCCCCCCTACATTTCCTAGCATATGGCACATAAACTATACACTGGGATCATGTGTAAGGCAATATAACAACTTTATTTTATTTTATGTAGTGTAATGTATTTGCTGCAACATATACGTCCATTGAAATTTAACTTCCCGCCGTATGCAAATTAGGCATCGCTACAGCAACTTCGCTTTACTTTCTGAATTAACGCTAGCGAAACTTTTCCATCGTTCGGAAACCTACACGCAACTTCGCATTTCAGTGAATTAGCGTTGCCCTGGAGAAGTGTGGCAATGTGAGCGAAGCCGTCGCTGGCGAATTTCCGCAGGTTAGTAAATTTGCCCCATAGACACTATTTTATTCAAATAATCAAATTTATAAAAAAATGATTTCCTTTATTTCTGTAATAATAAAACAGTAGCTTGTACTTGATCCCAACTATGATATCATTAATTTTGCAAAGTGCAGATGCAGCCTGTCAAGTCTTTTGTAATTTGCACCTTAAAGCGGAGGTCAACCCAAAAATAAAAATTTGCCTATTAAAAAAAAAACCATAAGATGTTTTGCTTAACTCCTGGTTGACTATTTTCATTCATCCAGGTCATGGTATATCTAGTATAGGTCAATCTAAAAACAACTGGACTTGCTGAGTAATCAATGAAGACGTTTCACTACTCATCCGAGCAGCTTCTTCAGTTCAACTGACTGGTGTGGGAAGTTGTCGGCATATAAACTCTTCCACTAATCCAATCACAATGGCACATTGTAACTCTTCAAAGAGGTGACATCTGAAGAAATTCACAGAGGTGTTGATTCTGTGTAGTTACTGTGATAGGTAGTTACTGTGAGTAACAACTCCTGGTTGTTACTTTTTAAACAATGTTGCAAAAGTCGTAGTTCCCCAGCAAAGACAAGTCTGTTAATCAGTTACTTTGTCTTACATTGTATCAACAGTCTGATCCACCAGGGCAGAGAATAGACAGGGACAGCCACTGTTTTCAATAGCAATACAATGCAGACCTAGATTCCTCCCATGAATACAGGGTTGCCTGTGTTCAGCGGTTCTGTATTCACGATGGGAAGCAAACCACCTCTCACCTCTACATGTCCCCTCAACTTGCTTGTCTCCTTTAATCCATTATTATCTCATTAGAGTTCTGTGCAATCCCCGGAACAACGCAGAAGCTGACAATAGCCACAGTAAAGTAGGGTTGGCCATTTTAGGCTGATCATCATTCTGTGTGTGCAGACTCCATAAAATAGCTCTGAGCAATCAATATCTGGTCAAATCAGGTTGGGGTCAAGTACTGGTGACCTCTATCAGTGCGAGTGCAAAGGTCACAGTGATGGGGACGGCTGTATTAATCCAATCTTTCTGGGCAATCTAACAATTCTCAAGGGTCTAATGGTGGTTTTGGTTCAGTTCCTCCACCCCCTGGTGGTACTTGACTGTGGGCTGCAGGATCAGATATTCCCAATAATCTCCCAATAGGTGTCAAGTCTGGATAGAATGGATTGTAGATAAGCACTCATAGGGCTAAACTACATGGGAGATTCTGATGTGTGGACCAGATTTTATCTGCTCTTGCCACACAACACCATGCAACATCTTGCCATGCAACACCATGCGACATCTTGCCATGCAACACCATGCGACATCTTGCTATGCAATACCATGTGACATCTTGCCACGCAACACCATGCAACATCTTGCCATGCAACACCATGCAACATCTTGCCATGCAACACCATGCAACATCTTGCCATGCAACACCATGCTACATCTTGCCATGCAACACCATGCTACATCTTGCCATGCAACACCATGCGACATCTTGCCATGCAATACCATGTGACATCTTGCCACGCAACACCATGCAACATCTTGCCATGCAACATCTTGCCATGCAACACCATGCAACATCTTGCCATGCAACACCATGCAACATCTTGCCATGCAACACCATGCAACATCTTGCCATGCAACACCATGCGACATCTTGCCATGCAACACCATGCTACATTTTGCCATGCAACACCATGCTACATCTTGCCATGCAACACCATGCTACATCTTGCCATGCAACACCATGCGACATCTTGCCATGCAACACCATGCAACATCTTGCCATGCAACACCATGCTACATCTTGCCATGCAACACCATGCGACATCTTGCCATGCAACACCATGCTACATCTTGCCATGCAACACCATGCGACATCTTGCCATGCAACACCATGCAACATCTTGCCATGCAACACCATGCTACATCTTGCCATGCAACACCATGCGACATCTTGCCATGCAACACCATGCTACATCTTGCCATGCAACACCATGCGACATCTTGCCATGCAACACCATGCTACATCTTGCCATGCAACCGCAAGCAACAGCACAATATTTTGTTGGCTCCTACAATAGCTGTAATGTTAAAGGGGTTGATTAACTTTTAGATGATGTAGAGAGACAATTTGCAGTTGGTTTTCATATTTTATTATCTGTGCATTTCCTTAATCTGGTTGCTAGGGTCCAAATAATCCTAGCAACCATGCATTGATATGAATGAGAGATATGAATAGGGGAAGGACTGAATCGAAAGCTGAATAATAAAAAGTAGTAATAACAATACATTTGTAGCTTTACAGAACATTTGTTTTTTAGAGTGACCCCCCATTTGAAAGCTGGAAAGAGTCTGAAGAACAGAGCACATACTTAAAGTATAAAAAAGAAAAAATGAAGGCCAATTGAAAATTTGCTTAGAATTAGCCATTCTATAAGATATTAAAAGTTAACTTAAAGGTGAAGCACCTCTTTAAGTCAGATGAGATAAAGTCAGGTGGCTTAGTTTAGCCCTTAGGATTCCCTTAGCACAGTCCCCGTATTCAGTGTGATCATTCCAAAATGCAAAAAGAAGAAAAGAAATGTCTATTTTAGTGCTGCTTTTTTGGGACGTTCTCTTTTTATTTATATATGATATAGGTAATTATTAATGGTCTGTGTTACCTGAGTTTCCGTTTCCATACTTATTTAGCCTTTTGCATAGCTGTGCTACTTTCCCTCCTGTTTCTGCACACAATGTTTTGTTGACTTTTGAAAACAAACTTGCAAAACATGTGCAAATGTAATCTTTTTTTTTTTATTTTTTAAATCCAATTCCAGGGGATGGCACTCACTTTGTCCTAATTTTGGTGAGATCTCTGAAGAAACTTAAAGGGATACCGTTATGGGAAAAAAAAATTTTTTCAAAATGAATCAGTTAATAGCGCTGCTCCAGCAGAATTCTGCACTGAAATCCATTCCTCAAAAGAGCAAACAGATTTTTTTTTATTCAATTTTAAAATCTGACATGGGGCTAGACATTTTGTCAATTTCCCAGCTGCCCCAAGTCATGTGACTTTGACTTTTTGGAGAAGGATTATTGATAAATGAGTTCAATTCGTGGATGGGACTTTATTTCATTTTAGTATGTTATAGAGTGGCCTATTCTAAACAACTTTTCAGTTGGTCTTCATTATTTTTTATAGTTTTTTAATTATTTGCCTTTATCTTCTGCTTTCAAATGGGAGTCACTGACCCCTTCTAAAAAACAAATGCTCTGTTAGGCTACAAATGTATTGTTATTGTTACTTTTTATTACTCATCTTTCTACTCAGGCCTCTCCTTTTCATATTCCAGCCTCTTATTCAATCAATGCATGGTTGCTAGGGTAATTTGGATCCTAGCAAACAGACCGCTGAGACTGTAACCTGGAGAGCTGCGGAATAAAATGCTAAATAATCCAAAAACCACAAATAATAAAAAAGGAAAACCAATTGCAAATTGTCTCAGAATATCGATATTATGCTCAATGCTTTGCCCTTCTGTCCCGGGTCTCCATAAACGACCCTTCATATCTTTGAATATCAACGCAACTTTTCCAACTAATTTCAAGAAGCTGCAAACAAGAAGAATAACAACCAGATGGATCCTGGGGATTATATATATTTCCCATAATCCTGGGACAATAGAAGCAGAAGAAAAGCCCATGAGAAGAAGTCATGCGCCTATATAAAAATTAGACAAACCCCTGTTAGATCCCTGGGTCCCCAGAAACTCCACTGAATCCGTGTTCCATATGTTCCAGTTGCCATGAGTAAAAGTAGAATTTTTATTTAGCTTTACCTGGTAATTACTTTGAAGTGAAGCACCTCTCCAGCACGAGAGTCTAAGATCTAATGGAAATTTGGGATATTTATAATGTGAATAATCAGTATGATTAGTCATGAAGAGACTGCTCGAGCACAGCACAAAACAGGGCCCAGTAAACTGCCAGGTCTTTTTCCCTAAGCGGAACTTCAATGAGAACTAAAGCTTTAAATAAAAATGGCAAGAACATCGGTATTAAATGTCCTGGACTTGTTGTACCGGCCCATTGGTTCATCAAACCTACAGCAGTAATGATCCAGCCCTTAAGGGTTGCACATGAATCGTTCCGGGGAGATTAGTCGCCCAGCTACAAATCTCCTCTTCTTCGAGCGACTAAACCCCCCCGAAATGCCTTCCCACCAGTTAGAATGTGAATCGCCGGCGGGATTTCACTCGAATCGCTTTGTTTTCCAAAGAAACTATTGCCATCCCACAATTCACATTCTAGCCGGCGGGAAGGCATTTTGGAGGTGATTAGTCGCCTGAAGAAGAGGAGATTTGTTGCTGGGCAACTAATCTCCCCGGAACACTGCGTATGCCACCCCCCCTTAGTTTTGGGCTTTGCCAAGAGCATGTGCAGCACTGATTGGGGAAAATTACATATGGCATCTCTTTTTAGGTTCCCAGGACCATTATACAGTTTGTTCACCTTTAAATTAACGTTTAGTATGATGTCGAGAGTGATATTCTGAGACAATTGCCTTTCATTTTTTAATATTTGTGGATTTTGAGTTCTTTAACTTTTTCTTCGGCAGCTCTCCAGTTTGCAGTTTTGGCAATCTGCTTGCCAGGGTCCAAATTCCCCTAGCAACCATGCATTGCTTTGAGTAAAAGACTGGAATATGAAAAGGAGAGGCCTGAATAGAAAGATGAATAATACAAAGTAGCAACAACAAAACAAGCCTTACAGGGCTTTTTTTTTTTTGATGGGGTCAGTGACCCCCATTTGAAAGCTGGAGAAGGAGGCAGATAATTCAAAAACTATAAAAAAGGAAAAATAAAGGCCAATTGAAAAGTTGCTTAGAATTAGCCATTCTATAACATACTAACCATTAAAGGTGAACCACCCCTTTAACGTTAGTGCCCTGGTTTCCTATTCGCTCGTTTCAGCCCCGCTGTATAGTCATGTGATCACTAATGCCCACGCTGCATGTACACAGGGTCCAACCCACAAGCAACGGAACTGTTCCGCTATATAAGAAGCAGATATTTTCTTGTATTTTCTCATATCCCTCCAAGGAGACAACAGTTCTTAATCAGAGGTAATTGTATTCACTTAGGGAAATAGCGATTTTTCCTTGAAACAACCAAAAACATCAAGTGGTTGTATTTCGATTTTAAGAGAAATGGCTATATTAGAAGCGCTTTTGCTATGTCCCAAAGTCCAACATTTCATAAAGCTTCCCCATTAATATGGCAGAATACTCCAACATGAGTTCAATAAATCAATGCATTCTGCTTGTTTTTCAAGGAGAACTAAACCCAGCCATTAAGAAAAGCCCAATCTACTACCCTAGATCATCCCCCTCTCTGCTTTCTACCCTCATAGTACATTACTCCATAAAGTGCCCCATGACAGCATGCTCAATTATTTATGCAGAGTAAGAGCAGTGGAGCTGACGTGCACCATCTTCCGGTCTTCAGTCTTCTTCAGATCCTCTTCCCTGAGCAATTTCTAGAGCTCATGGGCACCATCTTCCGGGTCTTCAGTCTTCTTTGGATCCTCTTCATTCCCTTCGGCAATTTTCAGAGTTCATGAGCACCATCTTCCAGATCTTCATTCTTCTTCAGATCCTCTTCCTTCCCCTCAGCAATTTTCGGAGCTCATGGGCACCATCTTCCGGGTCTTCAGTCTTCTCTGGATCCTCTTCATTCCCTTCGGCAATTTTCAGAGTTCATGGGCACCAACTTCCAGGCCTTCGATCTTCTTCGAATCCTTCTTTGGATAGTGACAGCGTTGAGCTTAGACCGGTGGTTGTTGGGCTTTTTCAGTTTGCAGGTCATACCTTCTACCCTAGATCATCCCACTCCATGATTCCTACCCTCAATTTTCAGAGTTCATGGGCACCATCTTCCGGGTCTTCAGTCTTCTTTGGATCCTCTTCATTCCCTTCTGCAATTTTCAGAGTTCATGGGCACCATTTTCCAGGTCTTCATTCTTCTTCAGATCCTCTTCCTTTCCCTCAGCAATTTTGGGAGCTCATGGGCACCATCTTCCGGGTCTTCGGTCTTCTTTGGATCCTTCTTCAGATAGTGACAGCGTTGAGGTTAAACCAGTGGTTGTTGGACTTTTTCAGTTTGGAGATCATACCTTTGCTCAGGCCCCTCCCTTAGTTCATAACAAGGTTATAGATAATAAAATATACTAGTATAATACACAAGAGCCATGACTATCCTGTAAATTATATCCTTCTAAATAGTGCTTAGTGATGTCATCGGTTATGTAATTTCTGTCACATGATTCACTGAAACTTGTGTATTATAATAAATAAAGTACCCCTGTTGCAAAATATTAGAATTCATCTCGGAGTTTCATTTCCTGTATAAAAACACTCCTTGTGCCTTGTGCTTTTATATGGTCATGGAACTCCTCTGTAACTTATAATATCCTTATATTTTATAATGGGGGTACTTTATTCACTATATATAGTCACTAGTGCCAAAAATGTCTAGGGCCACCCATTATCATTGCAAATCTCACCCTTACTGACCTTCGAAATGGGCTTTCAG
This sequence comes from Xenopus laevis, assembly GCF_017654675.1. Taxonomy (NCBI): domain Eukaryota; kingdom Metazoa; phylum Chordata; class Amphibia; order Anura; family Pipidae; genus Xenopus; species Xenopus laevis. The sequence continues at coordinate 143,754,579 of NC_054375.1, forward strand.
ATGTGATCAAATAGACAATCTGTCAAAATCTTACCCTAAATTGCATTCTGTCTGAGCCCCTCCCCCCCAAGAGGGGGAGTCTCCACAGTGTGGGAAGGACTGGCTTTGGCAGTAATGGGACTGGCTTGGGTGGTTGAGGGACCTAGGCCAGTAGGTCAACCAGAGCTTTTAGGGCCCATTCATTTTAAAAGTAGGATGTTGTAGGGTAATTGTGCGTTGTTGTTGAACTATAATGCTCTCCTCCCCTGTATGAGGAGGTCGGTGATCGAGTTGTATTTCAAAAAGAATTAAAGGGGTGCAGCTAAAGCAACGTAGATGTCCCCCCAGCTACTATAGTTTTTGCTTCTGCATTATCATAGCTGCAATAAGGTGTGTGGCATTACTGAGCTCAGATATAGGGATCTATATACAGTATAGGGAACATGAATTCTGCATGTATATATGTGACCCAATGGCTGGGTGCCTGTAGTAACTACCCAGTAAGGCAGAGAGTATGTCAGCCAATCAGGGGGATTATACAAATCATCAGATACTTGTTACTACACATAATAGAGGACCACTCCTTCCCGGGTTCCCATTCTGCCTCCATCATTGCTCACAGTGTGTGCGGTGGCCCTGCTTGTGCTGGAATAATGCCGTCTCCTATGTACTCACACAAGTGCTGCAAGCTGAATAGAAATTGGTAATGAGCAGTGTAATGCGGGGTTACAAAATAATCCCTTTAATGGTTTCAATGCAGATCTCATCCTTGCCGCTTCCATGTCATTTCCCAGCATTTGTGATGTTTTATACAAAGCCATCCTCATCTCAGTGTGATATTCCACAACATGGAGGCCAACTGTCAGCGTGCAGAGGAACTCTCCTTCATTATACTGAGCTGGCATTCATTATCAGCATATAGAGATACTCAGCATCATTATACAGAGCAGCCTGTCATTATCAGCATATAGAGATACTCAGCATCATTATACAGAGCAGCATGGTCATTATCAGTGTATAGAGATACTCAGCATCATTATACAGAGCAGCATGGTCATTATCAGTGTACAGAGATACTCAGTATTATTATAGTACACAGCAGCCTGGTCATTATCAGTGTATAGAGATACTCAGCATCATTATACACAGCAGCCTGGTCATTATCAGTGTATAGAGATACTCAGCATCATTATACAGAGCAGCCTGGTCATTATCAGCGTATAGAGATACTCAGCATCATTATACAGAGCAGCATGGTCATTATCAGTGTATAGAGATACTCAGCATCATTATACCGAGCAGCCTGATCATTATCAGTGTATAGAGATACTCAGCATCATTATACACAGCAGCCTGGTCATTATCAGTGTATAGAGATACTCAGCATCATTATACAGAGCAGCCTGGTCATTATCAGTGTATAGAGATACTCAGCATCATTATACACAACAGTCTGGTCATTATCAGTGTATAGAGATACTCAGCATCATTATACAGAGCAGCCTGGTCATTATCAGCGTATAGAGATACTCAGCATCATTATACAGAGCAGCATGGTCATTATCAGTGTATAGAGATACTCAGCATCATTATACAGAGCAGCCTGGTCATTATCAGTGTATAGAGATACTCAGCATCATTATACAGAGCAGCCTGGTCATTATCAGCGTATAGAGATACTCAGCATCATTATACAGAGCAGCATGGTCATTATCAGTGTATAGAGATACTCAGCATCATTATACCGAGCAGCCTGATCATTATCAGTGTATAGAGATACTCAGCATCATTATACACAGCAGCATGGTCATTATCAGTGTATAGAGATACTCAGCATCATTATACAGAGCAGCCTGGTCATTATCAGTGTATAGAGATACTCATCATCATTATACAGAGCAGCCTGGTCATTATCAGTGTATAGAGATACTCAGCATCATTATACACAACAGTCTGGTCATTATCAGTGTAAAGAGATACTCAGCATCATTATACAGAGCAGCCTGGTCATTATCAGTGTATAGAGATACTCATCATCATTATACAGAGCAGCCTGGTCATTATCAGTGTATAGAGATACTCAGCATCATTATACACAACAGTCTGGTCATTATCAGTGTAAAGAGATACTCAGCATCATTATACAGAGCAGCCTGGTCATTATCAGTGTATAGAGATACTCATCATCATTATACAGAGCAGCCTGGTCATTATCAGTGTATAGAGATACTCAGCATCATTATACACAACAGTCTGGTCATTATCAGTGTAAAGAGATACTCAGCATCATTATACAGAGCAGCCTGGTCATTATCAGTGTATAGAGATACTCAGCATCATTATACAGAGCAGCCTGGTCATTATCAGTGTATAGAGATACTCAGCATAATTATATAGAACAGCCTGGTAATTATAAGGGTACAAAGATACTCCTCATCGTTATACAGCACAATGAGTTTAATATCAATGTATGGGTATATTAAGAAACATTGTACATTGTGGTATGTACAGACATTTCTTTCAGCACTGACGTATTATTGTGCTGCAGAACCTTGCCCAAACAAAGTAGCAAGCAAAGAACTTTCAGTGGAACCAGTTACTTCAGCCCAAACCATGGAAAACAGCCTCAATCCATTATTCTTCTTGAATCAAATTTTAGATCAGCATTAAACATTCAGGCAGGTAGCATTCTCCTGTTAGGTACCAAACACATCCTGATCCATCAGGCCTGCCAGATGGTGAAATGCTATTCATCATTGCAGACAATGTTTCCATTTCTTCAGAGTCCAATGGCAGTGACCGGTACCCCATTCCCGCTAATATTTGCCCATTTTAGGCTTGTGAGCAACTGTTCAGACATTATAAAAACATGCACCCAGCATATGGTGTTGCTAACTGAAATGACTTGGAAATTGGCAGTTAGTGTTCCAGCAAAGAGCAAAAAAAGGGTGTCTGGATACTTCCGGCCAAATATGTGTTCTGGATACTTTTGGCCATACTGTGTACTTAAAACATTGTTGTAACAATAACTCTTTTATGTTCCAAAGCATATTCAAGATAGTAAATAAGCACCCACCCTCAAATGTCATCCTAGCTGACCTTCAGTCCTTCAGTTCATTACCCTTTCCCCATTAATTTGTGCCTTTCATACGTTGGCAGATCAACACTTTCACTATAGAGAAACTCGGTATACTGTATGAGGTGGAGGCCCAGTTTAGGTGATTAGTAGATATAATTGCTTGTTTACTTGTTTACTTTTTGGATATCATTGGATCTAAAGCAGGGTAACAATCAGGTTTTCATATATATGTAACCTTTATATGAGTTAAGGGAGCTAAAAAAGAATACAATTCTGCGTATGCATATTCCCCCTGGGATGGATGGATGTTCTCAAGTTAGCCTTGGTCATTCATACCCTGGCCTTGAGGCTTGAGAGCAGTTCTTTGTTTTTCTGTGCTGTGAAGAGATAAATCTATGCTCTCCCTTTTACCCCTGTACATTCTCATGTCATACGTTCCAAAGCCTAGAAAAACTATGTGATTCTTTTGTTTGGGGGTTTGACTCTTTCAGAATTCACAGAGCTCATCTAAACTTTGTCTTTTACCTCTTTTAGTGTCTTCGGTGGTCTTCGGTTACTGAAATGTCATGACAGAGCCCACCTGAAGGTCAATTAGGTTGAGATTTGGGGTGGATACCCCAGATCTGTATCCTTATATATAATATATGTTATGAGCTCATCAGGACCTGTCCAAATACTAAACACCAATAGTCTGAAAACCACTGGACTTGAGCATTGAGCTCTTTAATAAGAATGAAGGTAAACCCTGTGCTAGATAAGATACAGTATCATATTAACAACGGGTGGATACAACTTAGGTTACAATTTACTCAATGTGTGGGTAGGGGTGCACCCCACTTAACAAATTTAGGTGCTCCTACTATCTGTTTGTCTTATTACTCGCTGGACTGGTTACATTACTCTGAATTTATGTTTTCTATAATAACCCAGCCTTTGTTTTTCAATGGCAATAACTGTTGAACAAAGTGTTCACCTTAAATGCATACATATTCATAGAAATTAGGGCATTGTAGGCCACTCCCTTCATCCACCCTGTCACACCAAACAACAAACATATCTGCTCCAATCCCTACCCCATTTCTTCTATGAAACACCCTCGAACCTGGACTGCCATGCCGAATTACGTTATGGAAATGGTAGACCCTAGAACACCCCTACCAATTTAATTCAATAGGAAAGGTGTGCCACAACCTCATTATGTGCATCAGAGAAATAATTATGGCAGAAGGTGTAGCAACATGTCTTTGCTAATGTGATAATATGAACAGACAAGGAAATGGAGAAATTAAATATTGTCCAAAGACAATTCCATCAAGTGTGATGGTGCAAGTGAATCTCCGGTCCCGCCTTATTGGTTCTGCAAGTACAGACCTGTGGCAAGGCCCGAAGCCACCATCCTATACTGTAATTTAGCCATTTTATTCATTATAAATAACTTATTGCTCCAGCTTATTCTTTGTCCTTGAGGTCAGCTAATTATGAAAAGAAACATTACAAAGTGCCATTTGTGGTATAGTTCTGCATGTTTAGACACTTCTTCCTTTATTCGACAACAAAAAATGGCACCTTTTCCTCTCAAGGTCTCTTTTTAATTAAAAACACAATAAAAAAGAGTGCGCTCCAAGGAAGGTACATGCAGAAACTGACAGTTTGTATAGAAAAGCTTATTCTTAGTGTTGGGAAAGCAGTGCCTTTCTAAGAGAAAATGTTCTATACTGGCATATTTGATTAGGCTCACTTTATGTTCTTCACTGCAGGGAATACTGTACCTTCCATTATAAAATATATACAAATATTCAAAGTACAGAGGAATTCCATGGCAAAAAGGGCTCAAGGTAACAGCCTAAACAAAAAAGGTTCAAAGTCTAAATCCTTGCAACAAACGTGATTCCACATGGTTAAACTAACCGTTACCATGAGAGTATATTGTTTCACAAATACAAAGAGAGTCACATACAACCCTGATGGGGCATTTCGAGATCCAATAAATGGACTCCTTTTCAAGGGCAGGCTCTACAAGTAAGCACATGAAATGCGTAGGGCCTTTGGAGATGTCAATAGTCACATTTTTTCCAATAAAAGTTGTACTTTCATACTGTATCTATGACCCCTGTGGATTTCCTAGAGTGCCAGGAGGCCCACTCTTGTCTGTTCATATCATTAACGGGTTTCTGCTCCCTAAGTTGAAGGTCTGGAGCACCTGGACCACTAATTCTATTCTGAGAGTATCTATATTGTTTACATGGTTGTTTTGAGAAAGGCTCTGTAAGTGAATTTAGAAATAATGACTTAAGACTATTCCTATGCCTTTAATCGGAAGGGTATTGCTATAGGTTACCTCATCAGAGCAATCATGGCTCCACCCAGTTATAGGTATAAATATTTATGCAGATAAATAAGGTCCCTCAGAAAAACCTATAGCTTGAATAGTTCTAGAAATACAGGGTATGCTTTCTCATTATTAACCTTCAGCATTTATACATTTCTTCAAGTCTATAGACCTAAACCCGCTGTGGTTTTGTCTATGTGCCATAATTCCCAGGTCTTCTGCAACCTTCAACACTATATATTTTTAGGGTGTGCTCCCAAAACACAGAGGAGGTGGATCTGTCATGTACTGAAAACCTGCTCTGATAATAGTCCTTGAGGACTGGTGTTGGGAGCCATTGTTCTAGAGGACTGACAGAACACTTAAAAACGAAATGTCACGGGAGTTTCAAACCTCTGCCCTTTAAGGAGAACTATTAATCAAGCCTACTACAAGGAATCAGTGACACGAGTCATGCTGAAATAGAATAAGTCCTCCTTGCCGAGCTCATGGGTAATATTGGGATATGTGGAGACATCAACTCCCAGACGGTGCAGTAGATCAGGAACAAACACAATCTTAGAGACAGAACGTCTTAAAGAAGACACTAAGCTATACAGAGCACGATTTAATGGCAAAGCTACCAGTAGGCTCTCCTCTGACAGCAAGATTCCCAAGAGAATATAATTAGAAAAAAGTAATATATATTAATCAGATAAATAAATCAATAAAAGCAATAAGATGTGATGAAAGACACCAAAAATCAAGACGTTATCGCCAGAAGTGCATTTTTGATGAGGACCTGAGATGGAAGAAGACATTTCAAAAAATATCAAGCTGGTGTGTTTGTTCTAATGTTCGAAATAAATCAATAGGAACAAATCCCAAATAAAATAAAATAAAAGAGCTGAAAGCAGGGGAGTTACTACAGAGGAAGCAGACTCTGAGGGGTATATTTATCAAAGAGTGAAGTTATAGTGAAGTTCCGCCACTAGCGTCAAATTCCGCCACTTCCCATTCATTTCTATGGGGTTTCTAAAGGCGTATTCATCAAAGGGTGAAATTTCACTTTCACCCATTGATAAATACGCCTTTCAAAATCCCATAGAAATGAATGGAGAGCTGCGGAATTTCACTCTAGTGGCGGAACTTCACTCTCTGATAAATTTACCCCTGAGGGTGTAGGGGGCCCCAGAATGTACAGGGGGTCCCATGAGGCCCTATTAATGAGCAATTTCAACATATATTGGTAAAACAGGTCAACCTCTGGTTATGTTGCGGTAGTAATAAGCAAATCTGACCCATGTTACTTCTCTGAACATTTGCAAAGTCATGCGTTATCGTCTATGGGTGTTTTCTCGCAGGAAAACACATCGAAATATTTTGCTCATCCCTAGTTGGGAGCCCAGTATCACCTAGTTATGCCACTGGCTGAAAATGTTAAATTTCTTTCAAAAATGGAAATTACAAGTAATTCATGTACAGGTTTCAATACTTATACTAGACATAAGGTATAAAACATTATGGTTAGTGATATTGGCAATTTATAGAATTTTTCTGTTAAATATACAATTTTTTTGGAACAGTAACACTGCTTAAAATCTTAGTTTGTATTATGTTCTAGAAAATATGCCAATTAACGTCCCAGTTGTTAAAAAAAATGCTAGCCCATTTAATTTCCCATTCCATTTTCCGTTTTGTTGTGATGAAGGGGCCAATCACCCTGTGTTATGTTCATTGCTTATTCAAAACCCACTTTCATCTGGGAGCATCTACTATAAATAACAGACCAGTTTCAGGTCACCGTGGCTCGTATACAGTGGCAGTGATAAGAACCGACATGAGTTAGGGACCTTCTTGTCACACTGGAAGTTTTTAAGTCCTGTCAACTGGGAAATTATAGCCTGAATTGAACTGACAATGGCATACTGGGGGATATTGAAATCCTTTTGGGTATGGTGGCATCTGTAATCCACTCTCTCTGATTAGTAATGGGCGAATCTGACCTGTTGTGCTTAGCCAAAAGTTTGCGAAATGGCAAAAAAAATCACCAAACGCATTGAAGTCAATGGGTGTTTTTTTGCACAACTAATTTTCAAACGGTGACATTTTTTAAACTGTGAAACATTTTTTTACTATCCATTCAAGTCTATGGGCATTTTTTTTCTCAGCAAAACTGTGAAATATTTCGCTCTTCCCTACTCTCTGTCCCTGGAACCGCAGTCCCTCATCTCCCTGTCCTTTAATTGAAGCTTCTCCTATCATTCTACCCTGCTCTGTCCTATATCTCCTCTTCAACTCATTACATTTTTCCCACCTACCCCATTTTTTCTCTACCTTTACAAACTTACCCCCTAGTTCCAAAGGGGGCAGGGAGGGGCTTTTTTGTTGGGTTGGGGAGTCTCCAGTTCGACCCTGCCCTCATTGATTTCCCTCTACAGTATACCCCTTTTTCAAATACCCCTGCATTATATTCACATAAGGAAGACCTATTGCCAATAGAGGACCCCCTATACAATGTTCTTTATTGACATTACTTAACAGACTTTACTCACCTTGAGTGGACACTATTGAGCTGATCTGATCATGGGCACGAGTTGGACCAGGAATGCAGGCAGTCGGTGCAAAGACCGCATCAACGAACCAATGTGGTCCTCGATCCGATGGGATTTTTACACCTACCTGATCTACATCAGGTTGATATTCTGCCAGTTATTGGTTGGGGAAGCCCATCAGAGGGGCCAATAAGCTGCTGAATTGTTCTGTTGGCAGCTTTTATTGGCCAACTTAATTTAAGCAAGCACAGAAGAGTATTTTAAATTTCCAGCCAATCCTTTGACCACTGACTTTAATATACTTTTTAAATAAAATACAATAATCCTTTTACTATTGCTTTTACTGTTTATATTACGCTCAACTTCCATTTTACCCTCTGCCTGATGCATGCAGTTGGGGTCCCTGAAGGTTATTCTGTTGGTGAGACCAATCCAAGATGGGTGTTCCCCTTGTTGGATGTCCATTCAGAGCAATTGACTCTTTAACCTTGCCTCTTTAATGTAACACATCCTATAGTTCTCATTGAGCAGCATCTGATGGGTGGAGATGCACTAAGTGGTGAATTATCTCTCCAGTTAGAGAGAGATCTCCGAGTCCTGTGTGTATTGTTTGTTACAAAGTAGAGAGAATTTTCCGACACATTGATAAATTGGTTTTGTGGAAGAGCATAAAAAAATCGGACAGCTGTTAGCCGCTCGGGAGTAGAATGAAGGCGCAGCACATCTTCCACTCCCCTTCCCTGATTAGCATATCCTTGGCCGCCGTTACCACTGGCTGTCGTGCATGATAAATGGCTTGACTAAAATACATAACTATTTTTGTAGAACTATACCCTGAAATGGGCATGCTTTAATGGTCAAAATGCAGCTTTATTATTATCAGCCTATAAGCTCTTTATGATTTTATAATACCGAGCATTCAGCATAGGTCGGCCTTTACAATACCTTTTCATACCTTAGCAGCATGATAACGCCTAGAACCTTCTGTCAAGAATATTTTTGTAACTGTACATTAGTAATGTCACAGATCACAATAGGAAATTATGTTACAAATGATGTTACGGCTGTACACCTCCAATAAATACTATAAGTGAGGGTTCTTTCTCTGCTAATGTGCAGGAATTTGCATTAGTGGCCCCTTCTAAAAAATAAATAGATCACAGAACATTTTCCCATTTCATCTCTTCCTTGGCAAGTGCATATTGATATATTTTGCTACCTCAGAGACCATGAATAGTTCTAAACTGGATTAACATTGACCCCTTTCTCCGGCAGCATTTATTGTTCTTAAGGGAAATCAGTTCCCACATATAATACCTTATGGGAACTCCATTCCCACCCCTCCTGGCTTACTAGAGCACTGATGATAAGACATATTGTACTAACTCAACAAAAATGTATATAAGGATACACAAAAAGACAGAGATCTCCAGGCGTAGGCCCTTGAGATGTTGGCAAGATACATACTCAGGCTGTGTTTTAAAATCTAGTTGGTGAAGCTCAGTCTCTAAGGTTTTCTATGTCAATTTTAGGAGTGATCCTAGGCTTTCTTCCTGGAATCTCTTCTACTATGTATACTGTATCAATGAGCAGTGCATCCATATCTCCCAACATTTTTGAAATAGAAAGAGAGACAAAAACATTTGGGGCACATAGCGCGGCAAACATTTTTTGACCACACCCATTTTTGTGACCACACGTCCTAATTACCATGTTCATTTTACAAAATTTGGCAGGTTATGAAAGTTAGAACGCGTTTCTGTGGTTTTTATATTTTATTACAGTTTTGCTAATGAAGGTGAATCGCCCTTTAAACTGCAAGTCAATTTCCCCAAGAGACCTGCTTATCTTAAATTGTTACAAATCCTTATTTCCTTAGCTTAAATTGTTACAAAAGTATCCAAGTGCACCTGGTGGCAGTTCTGGGCTCTCTGCCAATGGCCAATTAAGTTAGAATTATATTTTTCTAGCTGTTCAGTGCAGGAGATCAAAGAAAAAGTCGGGAAATTTCAGTAACAAGCCGGGACTGCGGGTTGAACTGTCAAAATCATGTCCCGCTCACATTGGGATAGTTAGGGGGTATGGTGCATCCTCTGAACCAAAATGCTTTTGGCTTTTGGTAGCAAGAACAGACACACTCAGCAGCAAACCCCTACACAGAAAAGTCTAGGCACACCCCATAGAGTGGTATGAAGTACCTCTCTCTCAGGTTGCCTTCTGCAGCCACACTAAGGGGCCGATTCACTATTTCGAAGTATTTTTTGGGTACTTCGACCATCGAATTGGTTGAATTCGATCGAAATCGAACGATTCGAATGATTCGAAGTAAAAATCGTTCGACTATTCGACCATTCGATAGTCGAAGTACTTTCCCTTTAAAAAAAACTTCGACCCCCTACTTCGGCAGCTAAAAGCTACCGAAGTCAATGTTACCCTATGGGGAAGGTCCCCATAGGCTTGCTAACCTTTTTTTGATCGAAGGATTTTCCTTCGATCGTTGGATTAAAATCGTTCGATTCGAAGGATTTAATCGTTCGATCGAACGAAAAATCCTTAGATCGATCGATCGCAGGATTAGCGCTAAATCCTTCGACTTCGACTTCGATATTCGAAGTCGAAGGATTTCAATTCGAGGGTCGAATTTCGAAGTATTTTTAACTTCGAAATTCGACCCTTAGTGAATCTGCCCCTAGGTGTCTGAGCAGAAACATTTTTAGAAAAATCACTTGTATGGTCTGATAAGAATCTCCACCCTTAGGCTGAAGGAACCATCATATAATAAGGGAAATCAAGTGATAAACCTAGTCAATACTTTCCCCAAATTGAATCTTGCAATCTTAATGAAGGGAACAAAATACATATAAAGATATTTTGGGAATAGCATTGGAGAACACATGAATCCAGGCAAGTATTCAGAGCACTCAGGGAAAGGCTGGAGATAAATATGCCAAATTAGAGCTTGAGGAACAATTATTGAGATGAAAGAGATGATGACAAAAGAGGGCAATTGGGGTGGTATTTTAAGTTGAAGATTGCTTAGTCATGTCTAGGCATTTGATAAGAATTTGAATTAATCCTGGGATCAATAGAAGTTTGGTAGAGAAAATGGAACAGAAAGGTGCAAAGAGTCCCATCAGTAAAGGGTCACTTACAAGTCAGTTTCAGATGATGGTGGATAATATGGGAATGACATCTTAGGCCTTGGTCATAGAGACAAATTTTGAAAATTTTTGCCAGAATATGGTCAATGCGTTAACAGTCACAAAGCCTTGGAAACTTCTGAAATTGAGAGAAAGGACGATACCTGAGATGAAAAAACAAGCTGGGCAGGAATTATCTGGTGTTGGGCTCAAGAAGGTTTGTCTGATTGTATTGATATCTTGTCCTGAAATTATCAGCCGAGGTTTCTCAAAGGTGAGGTTCTAGTTTTAGTGGGAGAGAGATATTAAAATGAAAATGTCTTGTTGGTCTATTTAAAAATAACTCAAAGTCATTTTTCTTGGTAAAAAAAAATCACCAATAGCCCATTAGGATCATATATAAACCCCCCCAAAGAGTGGATTGCTCTAACAAAAGCAGCAGGTCTCGCTGTCTCTGTACTTGAACATTAATGCTTGAATGACAGCAAATTGAGGGATGATATAAATTCAGCTTTTACCAATTTGGTTAACATTGAAAAAGGGACTATCTCAAGGTCCACTGGTTTGCATTGTATTTATTAATGACCTTGAAGTGGATATATAAAGTACAATTTCCATATCTGCAGATGACAACAAATTATGCCGGTTAATAACCTTAGATCAGAATATCGTTTTCTCCCCTCTCTCTTTCTCTGTATAGGGATTTGGATAAAATGTAGGAACTGGCAGATTGCAGATTAAGACTTTGGCTTCGCTACTGGCTGAAATACGCCTGCGGAGAATACGTTCCAGCTTCCATAAGCCTAATGCTATGTGATTCCATGAGAATTTCGACAGGTATGAACCGTTGCAGCTTTCTGTTTTAGTCAGGGCCAGAGTGTGTTTAAAGGGGAGCCCCAGGGAGAAACTTAGAGAAATACTAAACCTGGGAGGTCCTGCACAGCCCTTCAGTCAGGGGTTTTAGGTCAGGATTGTTAAATGTTGCTGAATTACAAATCCCAGAATCATAACAGCTATCTAGAGGATAGAGGCTGCCCAGCCATACTGCATTTTACAAAGCTGGAAGACTGCATGTTAACTTGGCAGGGAAAGCTTGTGAGTGAACCATTGGAAGCCCATTTTTGGCTGGACGCATGCTCCAGGCCTTGCTCCTAGAATTCCAGTAGGAGAGCAGGGGACAGTAGGAGCAGGAATATGATGCATTCAAAGGGAAATAAAACAAATTGAAGAGAAATGCTCATAATTTAGTTCTATTTCTTGTTCATCTAATTATGGATATATATAATTCTTTACCCCTACCAACCCCTACTCTTGAAGCTATCTTACTGCCATACTATGTCAAAATGAATAACCTTTAAGCTCACCTCTCTAGAAGCGAATTAATTACATTCCCAGCTTCCTCCCACTCCACCCTTCTTGACATTTCCATTACCAGTAATAATACAACCATTCATCAAATCCCAGGGGACCCCTACCTTTGCGTATCTCTGTGCTGCTTTCCCTCTCATCCCAAATATACAAGATCTAACCCAATCCCACTGCACCTCAATATTTCTGAAATTAAATCACCCTAACCTAATCTAGCTCTTAAACCAGTTAGACTGCCTCCTGCATAATCTATCATAAAAACCTCTGCCTGGCATTTGCCTTCAATAATTCTTCCCGCCATAATCAATACTTATATATTTTACTACCAGTTCATTATACAGTCAAGCTGAGAAGTCTCCGTATTCCCAAAACGTATCCACAATATTTTGCCTTCACTACCTTGCCTTCACTCATTATTGAATCATCAGTAACACCTAAAATGATTTGAATTGACATATGCGTTATTTCTATCAGCTACTTATATTTCCATACACAGTGCTTTGGTAACATCTGATAATATGGTGGAATGATTTTGCTGTTGGGCCCATTAAAGAAAAGTAAAGGTATTGTAACCCCATCTGGGTTAGGATAGACCTTGTCCAGTTAGGAAACAGGCAGACCAGCAGTTACATTTGCCCCTCTCTCCACAGGATGGACCTTCTCTACTTGGAAGTGGGGTAAAGGAATGGTGTTGTGTAACTACCCTTTATCAGGCAATACATGTAACCTACTGTAAATCCCTATTCAGCTTGGTGATCCCTACACTAGAGGCCAGTCTTGCCTGAGGGTAAAGCTACCCCCTTTGCTATCCATCATAGTTGGAGCACAGGCTGCTCTTGATAGTTAGTTCTATCTGCCTTTCTTTCCTAGAAAGTGCAATTACAGAGAACTCCCCTGTCCTGACTACACCTCCGGGTCCCTGTATCCACAACCTCTCCATCCTTGGGTCCTTTACTTTACTGGGGCCTAATGCCAGGCTCCCTGCAACATCCACCCTGTTCCACAGGTGGAAAGCAAAAGAGGAAGATCCACTACCTAACCAAACACTGTATTGAAGTGTGAACGGAAATTGGTCATCAGCCTATTGGCCAATGATACACTTTACACATTATGCTAATAACTAGATACCTGGGATTTTGCCCAGCAACTAGGGAAATAAGGAAGTGTAGGGTCTTAACTTCACAGGGGAGCATCAACCCCATGGGTCCCTACAGTATATTGATGCTCCCCTGAAACCTAGGTTTGTTTTTAGTGAGACTGCTTTCCCCCCACTTGTTTCCATCCAAAGTGAGATCCATTTTTTAGAGTTTGCTGATGCAATATTTGCTCCTTTTCCCTTTTCTCCTTTGCACTGTAGCAAAGATTTGGCGAGTTGGGACTCACCTTGGATTCATGCATTGACAAAGCTTTGTTGATGTCTGACCTGTTGGCAAGACGCATAGTAAAGGTGATGTTGGTTGAATCAGTAATGACACAGGTGCAAGTCATGTTACCCGTATATCATTATAAAAAAGTTGGCTGAAGCTGGACTGGATGTGGGAGAAACATGCATGCACTCACTTATGGTTGGGACTTGGTCCTAAAAAGTAAGTTAGCTGATGTCATCAAAAGTGAAGGGTTTCAAAAGAAATAAAGGCTCTTCTATAGAGGAATGCATTAAAAGATGCCCAACAACCTTTTCTTGTCCTATACCATTGTTATTACTGCATAATATGAATTCTTGTGTCTGCAGACATGTTTAATCATTAAAGGGGAACTATTGTGCAAATGAAAATAAGAAGCATTATAAATACAATTAATTATACATTCTGCATTGTTTCTGAAATAATCAAGTTTATCTTCACTATTCCTCTCTCAGCATCTGTTTCGCTTTATTCTATCTTCATGTAGGAGCTGGATGTCAGATATTCATTGATAGTTAGATCCAATGTATCTTATAGGGGGCTTCCTTTCCTAGGCAGATGAATTAGAGCTCACTCAAATAACTGATTCCAGTACAAACAAAATCTAACAAAATAACTGCCTTTTGCACAAATTCTGCATGTAGAGAGACATGATGTCTGGTGATTTTACTAGAGTGAGCTCTAATACATCTTCTAGGCAAAATAAGCCCCCCTATAAGATATATTGGATCTAAATTTCAATGAATACCTTACACCCAACTCCTTCATGAAGACAGAATGAAGAGATACAGAGAGAGGAATAGTGAACATAAACTTGATTATTTTAGAAACAGTACAGAATTTTTAATAGATTTTATTTAGAAAGTTCCTTATTTCAGTATGAAGCTTATATTACATTTTCATTTTTTGCGATAGTTCCCTTTTAAAGACCCAAAAGGTCTCTTGTCCTCAGTGGAAGATTAAACAACACATGTTCATGGCGTGGGTTATAAATATTCCTACAAAATGAGAGTACAGGCATTGGAAAACAAAAGATATTACACTATAGAAATATAGTTTCTTAGAAGAATTTATTCATCGGTATTCATCTTTAGTCTTTTTTTCAGTTAAACAATTGTTTCATGAGTTGGTTTAGCTCATTCTCAGGATTGGATTTGTACTGAATCATGATCAGAGTATGGATTCTAGAGAATCCCCAAACTTTGCCAAAGCCCAGCTTGTTGTAAGAAGGTAATAGACTATAAAAAATGTCTCACTCTCTGCCTGAGCAATTAAGGGAATGGTATTCGACAACGTGAGAGAGAAGACGGCGGTGGGGGGGGGGGGTTTAAGCAGATGAAGGGATTCTGTATACCTAAATCAGTCAAACTGTGAAATTCACTGCCAAGGGAAGTTGCAATAGCAGATGGTAGGAATAAACAAAATGGGTTATACAGAGATTAATAATTATACAACTAGATGAAGGAGGTTGATCCAGAGAGTAATCCAACTGCCATCAAAGAGTAATGAAGGAATTATGTTTTCTGTTTGAGAGGAAGCTGGCAGGAGAATTGTGCAGTACACACAATTGTGTAGTATGTACACAGTTACAACCAAATATATCAATAAATAAATATCTAGCCTAAAGGAAAAGTCAGCTGGCAACGTGAAGAGGATGTCTAACGTTCCATTGCCCCATCCAGAAGAAGAAAGTAAAGTTGGGGAATGATGCGTTAACCAGTAAAAGATACTGCCTTTGTGTTCTTTTACTTGCAATAATGATCCCTGGAGGGGTAAAGTGGTAAACTCCAGTATGTTAATTAGAATGGGATATACACACTGAGCCAACGGTACCGTCCCTCCCCGATTCACCTCATCAAATAATGATGCTTATTAGCACAGCCTATATGCAATGTTCCTCCCCAAAGGAGTAGAGGAACTGGTAACCTGCTAGTAAATTAATTAGTAGAAAACAAATCCATTGATCCACTGTAACGGAGGAATTTAGTATCTGAGGATAAAAACAACTGACGCAACCATAAAGTGCAGCCTTTTGCTTGATTAGGTGCCTCCTTAGATTGTTGCCAGGCTGTAGCAGTGTTCAGTTTGTGGTTATAGGAGGCAAATTCCAGCCTGACTTGAAAATGGCAATGGTCATTCTTTGGGTCAGCATTTGATAATATGCATTTTGAACCAAGAATCATTATAGGCAGGCACTCTGGACGGGTGCAGGTTCAGGGCAGCTTATTCAAAGGAATAACATCTGACAGCAAAACAAAGAAGCCGTGTGAGTTTCATGCCTAGAGGGGCACTTCATCATAGACTTAATCCTGGCTTAATCCAGCCTATGATTAAGTGCCCCTTTAGGCATGAAATGTGTAAGGCTTCTTCATTTTTTTGTGTGTTGTCTTCAACCTACACTCATCAATAATGGGGTCTAGCGTTCCCACCTATTGATTTCTGGTTCTAAATCGGCTTCCTAAAATAAAAGGGCATTTGCTCCTGGGTCCCGCGTGCAACATAATGAGTTACTATATATACAATGTCTCTGGTCCTATAGTAAATGACTTTACATGTAAACATTAATAATGAAACCTTGTAATCTGTTTTGGAGAAATCCAATATTTTGTATATAGTGTTCATGGAGTGTTCCACAACTTGTCCAGCTTAATAGACACGGTTGTTCCCTAAAGCAAACAAAGTAGTAACTTGCTTACAACTGTAACAAACGAATTTGAGAATACAAAGTATTTAGCGGGACCCATTTATCAAGAGACAGTAATGGCACCTACATGACTAAACGCCAGCCCTGAAGAACAGGTCTTCATTAGAATTCCATCCTATGTTAAAGGTGCACATTTTGCAAGACGAAGAATGATTGGCCAGTTAAACCCCTCCCAAAATCCTATTTATTTTTTCCCTTGTTCGCTCCGTGTGCTCCTGAGCAGAATTTCTGACTTCAAGCACATTGCTGCAGTTAGGTGGGAAAAACATGGAGGTATGAAAAGGAACATGGCAGACGGCATGAAAATTTGGATTTAGCACCTCACAGATGTTTGATAAAACAGCTCTATTACTGTTCTATATTTTTTTAAAGGAGATAATAAGGTAACAGTAAGGTAATTAGCAGATGATTCATAAAATGTATAATTAGTATCTTTGCACTCTACAGGAGCAGCGAGTAGGCACATAACTACTCCCCTGGTGTAAAATAGTTTCAAAGTCCCAGTCTTTATCAAACCCAACAGCTAAATAACCAGTAGCACCTGTGTCTTAACCCCACAGTATCTGCATTTGGGACCTCAAATTGGTCCAATCATACTACATGTATTTTCTTCTTTAGGGTGAAGACACACAGAGCTACTAGTAGCAGCTACTTATCATGGCTACAAATAGACAATAGTGATAAGTGGCTCTGGTAAGACACTAAGGGGGTTATTTATTAAATTCTGAATGCCGAGTTGTTGTTTTTTACTATAAAATCTGAATTTTTAGTGGAAAAAAACCCTAAAATTTTTTGGGATTTATTAAAAAAAAGTCCAAATCCGAAAATCCAGCATCTCAGACCTGCTGACGATGTTTATAAGACAATGGGATAAGTCCTGCACAGAGAAAGTAGCAGGGCTAGTGATGTGCGATTCGGGCGGGTTCGGGCCGACTCCTGCACAAAATCTACAGGTCGCTGGGCGGGTCCGGGTCAAGCAGTTCTTCTGCTCTTCCCACCCGCGACCTAGCAGTTCCGGCGCCAGAATTTATAGACTTCTGCCCTTTTGTGACGTCACTGCAGGGTGGGTCGAGCACAGGTCTATAAATAGAGGGCAGCAGTGGGCCTGGGCCGGGCGCGGATCAAGAGGGATGGGTTAGGGTTGGGTGCGGGTCAAGAAATTCTCGATCACTAAGCAGGGTCCAAATTACTGATAGGAACTGATAGAAACACTTTTAGTTTAAAGGGCACCTGTTACCCTAAAATAGTCCCCATAACCAAAGTTGTGGTCTAAAGGAGCGCACTCTCCAGTTGGGGAAAGCAATAATTATTTTTTAAAAAATTTCCCTTGCCAGTGCTAGGACACATGTGTGCCTTAACATGACTGCTTGCAGGGGCAATTAAAAAAATATATACTTTCCCCCAACTGTAGTGGGGACTTTATTGGCCTGCATTTTTGGTGGGGAAAACTATTTTAGGGTAACAGGTGTCCTTTAAGTGTAAATGGCTATTGTGTTGTGTAATGGGTTCCCACTGATACAGCAATATGGTCCCACCTTCAGTGAGTTTAAGAACATTGTTTCAATAATTAAGTGCTATAATCAGCATAGGATATGTTCACTGGTCCAAAGTCCAGCATCAGCAAGGACAGGAAAGATGTGAGGCTAATTAGAAAGTATAATTAGCACAGAATATGCTCCAATCTCCCACCTTGGGCGAGGGAAGAAATGTTGTTTGTATAATTAGACAATAATTAGCGGCGAATATATATATACACTGTCCCACCTTCAGTGAGGGAATTGAAACTGTTAGCGAGTATAATTAGTGAAGAATATTTACGCTGGTCCAAAGTTCCACCTACAGTGGGGGGCAGAAAGTTATTTGTATCATAAGAATCATTAGCGCAGAATGTTGTTACCTTTTTCTTTCGGAAAGTCTAAAAGGCTGTGTTTACAGATCATGTCTAAATTCTGCATCATTTTTAAGCATTGACTTTCCTTGTGTTGGGTTTTCTGTCCCAAATTACATTGTGTCTACTGAAACAGCATCGCAGTGTCATGCCTACAAAACATACACACGGGTTCAGCAAATAAGAATTAAATACATAAGTGCTGAAACACTCATTAACTACAATGGGTGGGTGTTTGTTTATACAACAAGTACAAGACGTCTGCCATGATGCAGCAGATAAGCACAAAACACAACAAGAACGTTGACTTCCTTTTCTTTTTTTTTTTGCATGTACTCAAAAAGAAATAAGTGCCTTGTCTAGCCAACGGAATAATTGTCATTTGTAGTGGCATTTGTCCTTTAAGAAAAGAAAACGTGGAAGGACATTTCTGCTTCTTCCCAAGACACTTAAACAAAGTGATATAAAGCTTAAGAAATCGTTTTAATGATGAACTGCAGTGGGGTGGGGTGGGAGTAGGTCCTTGACAGAGGTTTGACAATGGCCACGTTCTGTCTTTGTCTCTTTGTTTATCTTTTTATTTTTGTGCGCTCAGTGTGAGATGCTGGAGACCTGCTTTATTACCGTGCCACCTAGAAGAAATGAAGCAAAAGGCTATTCTCCTAAGGCATTAATTAGTGTGTTAATTACCAGAGGCTACAAGCAGTGTTCTGCTGACTTGTTGATCTCGAAGCCAAGGAGGAACAAGTACAGTAAGCAAGCCATTAGTGTGAATGAAGTTCTCTTTTCATGAAGAAAGCTTAGCAAGGCTGCCAGAAGTGTTTCGGCAATTTATGGTGGACCTTCATTTCTCTTCTGATGTCTAACCTTTAGATGTGCCACTTTGATAGGCTGGCGCTACACAATCTGCTGTTATCTACTCAGGGTAGAAGCAAGAGGGATAATTATACTCTTTCCATCAATGCGCCCTTCTGATTCTCAGTTGGCTGATGAGCAAAATCACAAAAGGATAAGCAAGGGGGAGGAACTGCATATGCTGATGCCCCAGGCTGGCTTGGAGTGATGAGTTGCTGCAAGTGTCAACTCTTTTTTAGATCTGCCTTATGAACGAAAAGGTTGTCAGTAACCTCTTTTGCACATTAAATGCAAATGACTTTTTTTTGTATTTCTTGTCAACAAATACTCCTGTCAGTTAGTGCTAATGTAAAATGATTTGCAGAGAGATTTCAGTCGCTTCATATTTTCCTTTGAGGTTAGATATAATGCGCATCATTTCAAACATAATATAGTCAAGTCTTTGCTGTAATCACACCCCTAGGTCTTTTACAACCTTGAGTGGGGAAGAACAGGACAAGGATGACCCCTTAAACCTTTACTCTTTGCCCTTTTCTTGACATGGGCAGCATCAAAGTGTGGGTCACCCAACCATCACTACCCTTTCTAAAAAGGGTAGTGAGTAGTGGGTGGAAAAGGCCCGATTTATTACCAATTAATTAACCATACTATAACTTTACATTTAGTCAAACATAGTTAACATTAAATTAAAACCTTTGTCCAAATCAATCCCCTCAAATAGGCTGCTCTTGTGGCGATCACCTGTTCCCCACCATAATGAAAACCCTCAGACTATCACCCTATTACTTAACACCACTAACCTATTAATACCAGCTTATAGCTGGCTGCCCAATAGCCCACACAGAATAATGCCATTTGCCTGTAACCTCTTATATCCCCATAATCAGAAATCATATCTCCATTACTGCCCCTAGTATGGGAGGGTGGGACCTGAGCTGCAAAAGGTTAAATGGTGCCACTAATAGACGTCCAGCACACTACCACAATCACTAGAGAAACTATATCTCTCACAACTCATTGGAACTTAAATGTCTTACGGCACCCCTTCCTAGCCCATTCATGGCCCCTTCTCTCCCCTAAGCTTACATCTTTACTTTTTGTGCAGGCAAGTATCTTTAGTATCTAAAACACTCTGGGTTAAATGAGTTGATGTTTGCCCCGGAATAAAAATGCTTAGGACTAAGAATTCTCACAGCCAGGGCAGCATGCCGATCAGAGTCCAAACTACAGCCTAGTTTCGCCTTATTGGAGCTCATCAGTGCAGTCCAAGGTTTTCTGAACTGCACAAATAAAACCTGGGATGTGGAGTGATCCTTGGATTTTTTCTAAGAATTCCTACTTTACATACAATTAAGGGACATATATTATCAACAACAAAGGCCTTTCTTGAGGGATAAGGAAGTGATGCATAGTTGGTGGCCAATGCTACTCTTTTCTTACAATATAAAGAGAGTATTGCAAGCTAGGATGAGCTTCCCTAAAAGCTATACTTGAAGAGGTTGCTGAAAGTTAAAAATGAAATAGTCAGCCCATTAAGGGTATGATTTACAATTATCAAGACATACTCGGGACAGCCAACCTTGAGATTGTCTCACATTAGTTGTCAACCAATCTTCCATGGCCAAGGACCTTGGACAAAATCTCTCCACTATACACTATGAAATACATGACATATAACTCAAGAGCTGGAACTGGATCAATGTCATGGAAACTCAATCTCAATGAATCCTATAATGTCAGTAGCTCCGAACTCCAACTATTTCTTTTCCCTTATTTCTACATATTTCTAGTTTCACTACTTGACTCGCACTGAGCACTAGAGGTATGCAGACTGTCTTTACGAAATTAAATGCAAACCAAATTCAAAATGTAGGGAAATGGGGAGACATCTGATGGAACCTGAAGAGAGCTCCGAAAAAGTGCTGCATCAACATGGTGAGTTGTGCATGTGACTTGCTAATGAGAGAAGTGGTAGGTAAGAGTTCATTAGCAGAACCTAAGAAAGATTCAGAAGAACATTTGAGATTACAAATGTCAGGTGGAGTAGTGGTAAGGACAGGTTTGAAGGTCAACTACTGTAGTTTAAATGTTATCCTGCATAGCAGCAAGGACCAGAAAAAATGAATGGCAGAGAGGGAGAAATAGGACAGGGGGTTGTGCAGTGTATGATCTCAGTAGAGGTTCTCATGATGGACTGGAGCAGGAACAATCTGACGAGGGGGAAGGCTAATTAGCAGTGTAACAAAAGTCAAGATATGACATGATAGAAAAATGAACTGGACGTTTTGGTGGCATTGTGTGCGTGTGAGAGGAATGGAAGCGCTCGATGAATGATGATTAATACGAATAATGTGAGAAAGGTCAGATCTTGGGAATTCTTAGAGAGATTTATCACTTAAAATCATTCTTACATAAAAAGAAGACAAATGAACAGTGACAGATACTTTAGAACTATTTCCATTAAAGAGTTTAATTTGGCACCTTGGTTTTGCAGGAAGGAGCAGACAAATACAGTATTTCTAGCTCTGTTGGGTCTGCGAGTCCAGCGCCCATTTTTCCCAATGTACTATCTCGCTGGCTGATCAAACAGATTGCTGGGAGAACTTTATCTCTAACCTGACTAGTTTACCCCAACGCAATCCAGGTAGGAAATGGTCTGTACTCGGCTCCGGCTAATAGTATTCACATTAGCACTGGAAGAAACCCATAGCCCACCCATGGCCACCTCTAAGGGGCCAACAAAGAATAAAGAGTTGCTGTAAATAGGCTATGCCTAGAGGATACTATCTTCACAGTCATAGGTGTGAATGAGTTCTTTAAAAAGCACCACACTTGGAAGCTCACAAAGGGCTCACACAAAAAAAAGGAAATTTATGGATTTGATGCACCAAGCTTAGAATACTACATCAGCATTCAACAGCTTCAGGACCAAAGTCTACCGCTTACATCATGACTTGTTTTTTTAATACCCAGACAAAAACATCATCAATATATTTTAATTATAGACACATTATTGCACATTCATTAATATATGCAATAATTTTTTTCTATTGGTTTAGTCCATATACTGGATCACCTGATTAGAATCATACAGGAAAAGACATCTATCAAACAAAGAAAGAAAGGAAGAGAGGAAGGAAGGAAGGAAGGAAGGAAGGAAGGAGGGAAGGAGGGAGGGATGGAAGGGAAGGAAGGAAGGCCTTATAGCCTTTTGGGCCAATCACTCCATAACCAGACTGTCAAGCAGAATCAGACAAATGGCCTATTTAATCTGATCATAACAGGGGACACTTGAGTCATACACTGACTTATCCCTCATTAATTTGCCCTGACCTCTTCCCCAGCTTCCTATACCTCCCAAGATGCTCAGTGGGCCTGCTGAAGACCGTATAAGATAAATTCTACTGCAATTCATATAAACCGCAATTCTGCTGCAAAAGCACAAGATTCCCCATGTTAAAGCTTTGCACAGAGGCTTTGGTGTGTCATTATCTCTCCCTAATGGTCTTCTCTTGCATCTAATATGAGGATGAATGTGCTTCTCTCTGCATTTTCCATTCACGGCTTAAATGTGAACAGTTGCTTTGGTCAGTCAGCTCATTTGTAATACTTTTCCTAGTCTATGTAATTTAATGCACACAAATAGCATTTTATTTTCTATGTCGTAACATGCCTGCAAAGAGGAACTCTGGTGTTCTGACATATTAACTTCTGCCTCCAGGCAATAAAAGCATGGATAGATAATTCTAGAACAGCAAATGCACCAAACCCCGTGTATCTGCAGATTATGAAGGAAATCGAACACTCTGCACACTGAACCGAAATATAGCAGAGCCGGTGCCACCTTGAAAACAGATCCATAATCACCAAGAGCCATGTGTATGAAACAGATTCTATTACAAGGAGTTAAGAGCTAAAACCACATAAAACAGAGCCAGGGCACCTCCTATAACACACACATTTCCATAATGCATTTGACACGAGTGACATAAATACAGACCGATGACATTTCTAAGCTCTGTTCTGGGGTGCCCCATCATCTTAACAATCAAAATCAGTCCCTCAAACCTACTTTAATACTCTCTTATGTGTTATACTTAGTGGGCTGATTATACACTATACTAAATGGGCGGAGGAATGATTATGAGAAAATGATGATGTCATACAAAAAAGTCATTGGAGCATTAAAAGGGCCACCTTTGGTTCCCTGTAGAGGCAGCAAATTCTACAGCTCTCGGCATTAATTGCCTCTCCTCTGCTTTTAATTAGCTCTCCATCCTATGATAGTTTTGTGGTTGTTGTACCAGCAGAAGTACTAAATTCTCACTGTACAGAGCTGCTGTGCCATTTATAATGTATAGTGGTTTATTTAATGTTGTGCTTCTATCCCAGTTTACCCCAGTGCTGATGATCTTTTACGCTTCCCCTAGACCAGTGATCCCCAACCAGTGGCTCATGAGCAACAGGTTACTGACCAACCCCTTGGCTGTTGCTCCCAGTGGCCTCAAAGGAGGTGCATATTTTTGGATTTCCAGGTTTGGAAGCAAGTTTTAGTTGCATAAAACCAGACCCAGAACCAGAGCCTCCTGTAGACTGACAGTTCACATAGGAATTTTTCTTTATTTAGTCCAGATTTTGAGGCTGTCCAAAAAAAAACAAGTTCGCATAGGGTCTACCAAATGGCCAATCACAGCACTTATTTTGCACCAACCAGGAACATTTTCCATGCTTGCGTTGCTCCCTAGTTTTTTTTTTACATCTGAATGCTGCTCATGGGTAGAAAAGGTTGGGGACCACCACTTTAAATCATATATAAATGCCAGCTGAAGAGCAACAGGTTGCATGCCATGCCATTCATTTTCAATGAGGCTAAAAATATCAAATGTTTTAATATGATGGGGTAACAAACAAATAAAATTGTTAGAGAATATTCCCATTGACTTCTATACAACAGCTTTTAGTTGACATTTTTTTCTGGTGATTTTACACATTTTTTCTTTAATAAATCCTGACTATTCGACATTTCAAAAAAATCTTGCGTGGTTCTTTTTTGCTAAAATCGAAAAGAAAACTCCAATTCAATTTTTGATTTATCAGCCCCTTGGTGTTAGTTCTATGTTCATAATTCTGCAAAGCCCATGTATTATACACCGACGACCCAATATAAATGAGAAGCATGTAGTCAAACAAACAGTGGCATTTTAGCTTACAGAAGAATTTTCCTGGCTTCATCATCTGTGCAATCTGTGTTTTACAACGGCTAAGAATTAATTGGGTTACCATAGATTTGCTCCGATTGTATTTACTGCGATGCAATTCAGAGTACCTGCCAATGCCCTTAATGTCACCAGCAAGTGCAACTTGTAGCAATTTGTCATGGATGGATTCCAATTTAGAGAGGTCGGCAGAATCGAGTTGGGCTAGAGATGAGTGTTCTTGGGGGGATGGGCTTTCACAGATTTAATTATACCACATGACACCCAATCAGAATAATAGGGGTAGCGTGTGTCAGTTAATTTGACCTCTTCCACATATCTAGATGTCTTTTCCTTTAAGCCATGTGACTGTCAAAGGTCATTTATACAAGAAATAGATTTGCTTTGTTTCTATTGATTTGTTCATCTAGAATGATGGTTAAATGAGTGTAGTGTCAATTAATTTACACCAGGTGGTCCTCAGATCCATGCATATTTGCTCTTTAGTTATTAATTTGTACCATGTGACACAGAAGGTGGAATAAGTGGGTGCAGTCTCTACAGTATGTCTGGTGTTCTTTAATCCGAGTACGTTTTGCTTTACACAGCAAAATACACACACAAAATTCACACCAGTGGTTCCCAAACAATTGTCAGGACTCTGTATGGCGGCTAGAGCTCAGCTTGAAGACCAGTTATGATGAAAACTGGAGGAATGTCTTTTTGTTTTCCTAGATACCGCTAAAAACCAAGCTTGATGGTCCAGTAGGTGGTGAAAACATATTTGGTGAACTATATATTCTTAAAACTATGGATAAATGGCTGATACATTAGAGTTTTCATATATCTTTAATGGCCATAAGCTAAAGACCACATCTTGGACCTTACAGGTTGGCTTGAACTGAAAAAGTCACTCGAAAACCATGCAAAAAGCATACAATATGTGAAAAAAACAGAGAAAATACTACATTTTTAGAGAAGAAGGGAAACAAGAAGTTGAATCAAGAGAGGTTGGACATTGTAATGAAGGTTTCCTAAATGGTCTCCATCATCGTAGTCCAACAATGTTTATGTGACAAAGAACCCCAATTGCTATGTATGTAGTGATGTCTCAAAAGGGTGAGGACTGGGCGTAGGCTTTCATAAACATTTGAGGGTTGGGTGAAATTAGGTTGAGTACCAGAGATCCACCCACATCCTTCATCTTTTGCATAAGGAATTAGGTGTTTGCCCTTTCAGGTTTTTATCTTTGGTTAGAAATCTCATTCCTTCTTGCTAGGTGAACTCAACTTTTCTCAGGCTTTTGTAGGTATACCACCTCTTCATCCCTGATGTTATGTGTCTATGAAATAACAAGAAAATCCTGGGAGCTGATTCTCCATGAGATATCTTATTCATTTGAATTTATTATATCATCTAAACAAGTAGATATAAAGAGATATTTTGGTCTATTTACCCTGCTGTTGAAATCTTGGCCCTTAAAGCATTTTTGTTCCCCTTTCTTCGCCCTCATTCTTTCATTCCCTAACTGCCACTCTACTAAGGGTCTTCACTATACACAGGGTGATACACATTCACTTTTAGGTGAACATCTCTACATGTGTCTCTAGGAAAGACACTACATTAGCAGTAGAATGAAGGGACTTCAAATGATTTCATACAGTTTATCCTAATTTGTGTGTTCCTTTTTTAGACTCCATTATATAAATACAAAAATTGGGTATTCATTACTTCCCATGGGTTATCGAAAGAGTCATCAAAGGAAATTAAACCACAGCTTTATTACTAAATGCATATAATGTCTGTATGAATATCAGTGTGTGTTTGGGGGGTGCCCTGTCGTATTTGTAATGTGACCTTTGTTACTCTACTCACAGATTTTCTATAAAGACAATAAATGTGGCCAGCACTGCAATTTGCTGCATTTACCACCCTCCTATTTCTCTGTAAATCTCCCATTACCATGGTCATAAACATGTAACTAAAAACCCTAAGTGTTTAAAAATGTATGAGCTTTTGTAGAGAACATAATAACCGGTCCTGTGTGTGAAAACCATTCCTGATCATGGGCCATTATTTAGTGATTCTGCCCCATTGCAATGTCCGTGCACCTTTGTAGCAAAAGCAATTCAAGACATAAACAACAGATCATGGTCCACATGGGTTCATTGATACTGTCCTCGCACCTACCGCCTGCATTCCTGGCAGGGCCGAAACTAGGGGTAGGCAGAGTAGTCACATGACTAGGGCGCAACGCTGGGGGGGGGGCCCCAGAGACATACCTTCTCTGTTGCATACACCGTGTCCAGTCCCCTATCCTCCCGGTCTATTTTGGCTTCTGCGCATGTGCGTGTCGTTCCGTGCATACATGTCGTGCGTGCATCGCAAATGCACGGGCCAATCAGCACTTTGCACATCCAGCTGGTGCCAGGACCGGCCAGGTTGCCTAGGGCGCCTGCCCGCCATTGCCCGACTCTGATTCCTGCCATTCCTAGGTCCCACGATTGGATCAGCTCAATATTGCTCACTCAAGGTGGGCATCTCGGGGCAAGATCCGATGGTTTGGCGACCTCTCCTGCCCATGTATGGCCACCTTAATTATAGTTTCCACTTCTATTCTTATAATTTTGTTTCTTACTTCTGTCATAACTTCTTCTTACCAGTTGTATTCGTATTTCCTTTGGTCTTTTTCTTATCCTTTTTTGTGTCATCTTCCTCTGTATTCTTTGGATCCCTCTTTCTCTCCTTTCCTCCTTCACTGTGTTCTGACCTTTTCTGGTTTTCATTTGTCCCCATCTCTTTTTAAATCCTCTCAGTTTCAGTTTTTCCCATCTCTAATAACCCCATTTTCTCTCTCTCTTATTTCTTTTTGTTCTTTACTTTTCCATTACCTTTTTTCTGATCCCATTCCCTTCTGCCTTTCTTTCCGCATTCAATTTATGTACTGATCTTCTTCAGTTTGATTATTCTTCTTTACCCTTTCTCCATTCCCTTTATTTTTATTTTGACTCTTAATAATCTGTCCCCTCCATAGCACCCCATCTATTTTCTTTACAATTCTTTACTTGTCTCTGCACTTCTCTCTTTCTCCTTCTGCTCCCTCTTCTCACCTGTCCTCTCCCTCTTCTCACCTGTCCTCTGCCCTTATGATTCTCTTACTTGCCTTTAATTCTGAATTTTCCTTCTCTGCTTTATCCTTTCATCTATTTTTATCTTTGACATCTTTAAATGCCAATAATACTGTCTGGACTAAACCTTGTTCAATCTGTTACAGCCATTTACAACAGTGAGCAGCAACTGGACTGGATAAAGTCCTCCTGTCCATCTATACATCAGTGTAACTTGCAGATTGCAGCCTGTATACTCTTCTTATATAAAGTGTAACAGAGACAACATGGTTTAGTTGGGACCATAGTGGCATTAAATGCAGCCAAAACCAAAGCAAGAGAATGCATAAACTATGTACACAATATTTTTCACATCACATCTTTATAGCCTTGAAGAATGCACATTTAATTGCCTTTCTGTAACTGATATGGGGCCGTGGCTGAGGGACTTGGATCATGTGACTCTGGTGCCCATAGCTAGCGACCCCACTGCACCCAATTATACAACTGTACAAACATACCATTATTTTCCATAAACTTTATGAACACTCTTTGGAACAATGATAAATAGATACTTTCATCACCTAATTACTTCTACTTTACAATTGCACACACTTTAATAGTGCTCTGTCACACACACAAGAGCTCCCGATTGCCAGGCCTGGATTTGTGGAGAGGCCAACAAGGCCCGGACCTAGGGCGGCAGATTTTAGGGGGCGGCATGCTGCCCAACCACACCCACATTGGTTCAGAAACACTGGGGATGAGCAGCACATACAATCGATTTTTAAATTTCCCGTGCACCAATCCCCATTGCTCCAGTCCCAATGATGAAAATTTGAGCGAATAAAAGGGAGGGATGGGGGCGTCGAACTACAGCGAGCCTAGGGGTGCCTGCTGTGTAAATCCGGCTGATTGCAGATACCAAGACAAGTTAAAAGTTCAGTGGCTTCCTTGTTCTGTCTCTAGATCTCTAATATCCTCCACTCACATGGATAATTAGCTGGGCAACTGTGTTGTACATAAATATGCCTTTCAGAAAAAGGATATGTGAACCTTCTGGAATGTATATCCATGCCATAAAGCAAGGCAAGACTACAGTTTTATTGGCAGAATGATTTCAATATGCCTTTGACCTCAATGTCATTAGCTCAACTCAGACTTCCAACAGGATCCACAAACTTCAGACTAACACACATATATAGGTAGAGCAAGGCCCTGATAAGGTTTATGAGGTATGCCAGACATATATATCAATCTATCAATGGCCAAAAAAGTAGATTTGTTTTGAAATATTACAATTTCACCGTTGTAGTGTGCTAAACGATAGTGGCAGAGACATTGACCTGCTCCATCCCCTCCTGTTATAGCCATGTCCTGTCCCCAACAAAAGGAACATATATATGTATATACTGTATGGGACTCTCCAAAATGTTCTGAATGGTTTCAGTCAGTCACCAGCTGTGTAGAATGTTGAATTCACAAGAAACTCCAGGACTACTCAAGAACAATCATTTTTTTTCAATGAGTGACCCCCTTCCTCAAGCTCTGGAGCACCGTCAACATTGAGCTAGCCTTGAGTAGTCCAGGATGCTTTTGGAATTTGGACATAATAGAAAGTTGACTACTTTTCTGATGAGAACTGGGTATAATGTTATGCAAATCAGAATTTTTACAACCACTGCCACGGCCCCTGTGTTTCGATGAATAATCGGTGCTGTGGCCAAAAGTTAGGTCTTTGCTCCAGATACATCAACATTAACGCAATAGAACTTGAGCTGCACCATAAATCAGATGCAATTGTGCTTAAGTTCTCCAAGTCAACTTGGCGTCATTTCCAGTATTTGACCCAAGAGTACCCAAAACTTTAGCCACAAATGCACTGGGTCTATTGAGTGAACACTATAGTTACCCCCTGGTCTGGAAGTGATGGGAGCTCCAGGGTTCCACTGCATCAGTAGGTGCAACTGCACTCAATTTGGAACGGGAACCAGAAAGAACAATGCAAAAGTGCAAAGAGGGCCCCTTAATGCAAGTACCTTGAATGAATGGGGTTTTACTCACAACTGACTGCTGGGACATTAGGACAAAAACACAACTGCAGTATTGGGTGTAAATGAGCCCTAGTCTCTTTAATTAGCCTCCCAAAAATCAAATCTCACTCTCCACTGATGGATATAAATTTGCTGTAGATTTTCTCCCTCTATATTAATAGCATGCAAATTTCCACTAATGTCTGCAAAGTACAGGTATGGGACTTATTATCCAGACCTGGGGCTTTCTGAATAACGGGTCTTTCCATAATTTGGATCTTCATACAATAAGTCTACTAGAAAATCATGTAAACACAAAATAAAACCAATAGGCTGGTTTTTGCTTCAAATAAGGATTAATTATATCTTAGTTGGGATCAAGTGCAAGGTACTGTTTTATTATTAAACAGAAAAAGGAAATCATTTTTAAAAATGTTGGATTATTTGATATAATGGAGTCTATAGGAGACGGCCTTTCTGTTAATTCTGGATAGCAGGTTTCCGGATAATGGATCCCATACCTGTATTCAGAAATATTATCAAATACCCTCTCACATAGGAGCAAATCGTACTCTACGTTCATGGAAGAGGCCTTGAAGAAGATACAGCGAGGGTTCTAATGACTTGGATCTAGAGATACATTTATAGAAGGAATATAATATTTTATTAGCTACGTGACCCCACATGCACTCAGTGGCTGCTAGAATTAGTCCCTAGTAACGGGTTTCAGTAGTCTGAAACCACGGTAACCATGGAAACTATGAGAGCTCTGCCTGGTTTCTACAGTAACCGAGCGTTGTCACAGGCCTTCTGGAAACCAATGTAGCCATCTTTGCAAAAAAAAAGAAAAGAGTCAAAAGGCTTCATGGAAGAGGTCTGCCATCTTTAAATCTCTTTTTACCCACAATGGGCAGTGATTATTCCCATAATTATAGTGTAATTATTGTGTAAAATTAAACACAGACTGGGTGGGGGGCACAATTGCTACGAGGAGTGTGTTTAGGTGCAAGTACCTTATAAATAAATGTCATCAACAGGCAAAACAATTGCGTCCATTTTTGCCCTAAATAAGCCCAATAAAATCTCAAGCCTTATGCATCAAAATATGTTGGGTACAAGTTGATTATCAATTTAGTCACATTTCCTCAAGTCTCAGTACTCGCCTAGTACAAAGAATTTTGCCTCCTTTTTTATCAGAACTATAGGAAATGTAACCACCGATGCAAAGCTCGTAAGAACCAATGAACCGTTAGCATTCACCGGCCTGCTGGTTGGTTGTTAGGGGTAACTAGACCTGTCTGGGACAACATATGGATATATCGGGGCTCATTTATAAACACTAGGTACATTTGCACCTGGACATTAACCTATAGCTACCAATCAGTGATTAGCTTTTTTCAGAGAGCTGAAGCAATGGTGTAACTATATGTTACTGGCGGGACTGTATTTAGGTCCGATGCTGCAATAGGCATTGGACCTAAACATGCCCCCTACGTGACGCACGTGACATCAGCGCATCGCGCTGTGTGTGGGACATCACTTCTGTCAACCAGCCCGGCCCCCCCGTGCTTTCACCGGATTTGGAAATCCGTGGAGGGCACCAGAGGGCCGCCCCCTAAATACCCCTCTGGTTACTGGGCCCCACAGCTAATTATTTTTCAGGCCCCCAAAATGTCTAGAGATTGACCTGTAGTGATGGGCGAATTTGCGTTGTTTTGCTTCGCCGCGAAATGGCGAAAAATTTGCGAAACGGCGCCGGCGTCTCGTTTTTGACGCCGGCACCCGTTTTTGATGCCGGTGCCCGTTTTTGACGCCGGCGCCCGTTTTTTCGAATTTTGCGAATTTTTGCAGCGAATTTTCGCGGGCGTTTTGCGAATTTATTCGCTGGCGGCAAATCGCGAAAATTCGCCGTGAATTTGCGCCTGGCGTATAAATTCGCCCATCACTATTGACCTGTTTTACCAATAGTTATTGACATTGTATATGAATAAGGATCTCATGGGACCCCTACACCTCCTGGGCCCTATCTGTTACCTCTGTAGGTACGCCCCCTGAGCTACAGGTTGATTACTAAAATCAATCAGATTGGTTGCCATGGGTTACTGCCATTGTGTCTCATACAAGATTGTAAGCTCTTTTTGGAAAGGGCCCTTTTTACCTTTTGTATCAGTAACATTTCTGTATGTTTAATGTATACACCCATTTATTGCACAGGGCTGCCAAATATGTTGCCACAGGTTACTGTCAATCTCACCTATGGACCATAATAATCTTCTCTCAGGTTACAAACAGTTAAAAATGCTCAAGTAAGATCTGAAGCCTGGCACAAAGCAAAGGTCAAGGAAAACGAGTGCAAAGAATACAACTAACAGAGCTCCTACAGAACTGCACAGGGGGCATGGCCCTCAGATTATTGGGACTGGGCAGGTGGTAGAGCAACTGGCATTTCTAGAACTGACAGATGGGTTATGAAACTGGCACCCTTGGGGCTTGGCAGAGGCATAAAACTGCTGCCCTTCCAGGGCTTGAGCTTGGATACAGGCACAAATGCCAACAGGATTGGACCGAAACGACTCAATCTGCCACCTCCATGGTGCGAAAGGAGGGAGACAAAGGGTGTCACGCTACTTCTTGATGGAAATGAGAGACTGCAGATTATATACCATGGTATCCAATGACAATGACCAGTGTCAGACCAGGAGAGACTACTGCCAACTGATTAAAGGGCCACAATACTCTACAGTTTTCCCGCAGGGGTATGTTGGCTTATTTTTAGGGTACATCTCTATATATAGGCTATGAGCAAACATAGGGGGTTATTTTGATTCTAAGCCAATGGAAGGGCTTTAGTAGCCGTCTACAGCTGACCATACCCCTGGTCATTAGACTACGCCCCCCTACGGTCAGCAGTCTGAAAGTCAGAATGGAATATCAGAAAGGGAGACGATCAATAGCAAGATATGTGATTTAAAAAAAATTAAATAAAATGTAAGTATCACAAGGGATTTGGTTACTGACAACCAGATAGCATTTGAAGCTGCAGACTGCAGCTGCTTCTAATAGGCCCTTAATACTACATTATTTAATGAAATCAGTTTGCAGTCAGTGCAGGGCAGCCATGATATCCCATGAACTGGTAACATTAAAGTCCAGGGCAATACAAGGCAGATCCCATTGCACAAATACCCCTGTATCTGGCACCAAGTATGGAGCAGAGTGGAGCAGAGTGCAAAACTTGGTATAACCCTATGGCAGCATATCCTGATGTTTATGAGATAAAGTGACTGCAGTTGATGAGAATCCAGGCTCAGCCGCAGAGTTGGCACTGGCCCCAGAGCTTCACAGGGGCCCCTTTGAGAAAAAGTATATACAGTAATACACAGGACATATATAGTGTGCCGATTTCCCTATCCCCCTCTATATGGGGGTCCCAGCTGTCATGCATTACCAGGGGTCCCTAACTTCTCTAGCCCCAGGGTTGCTGCAGGTTCGATTCCCCGGCTGGCATCTCTAGGGCACACGGACACTGAGAGAGAGAAAACTGCACTCTGATTCCCCCTCTAACAAGTATGTCGCTATGTGTGCTAATTAACGGGGGAGTGTGAGTTCTGGCAGGGAAATTACTGGGTAACAGAACAGCACTAATTAGTCTGATTCGTTAATAAGCGCGTGACACCGGCCCTTTAAAAAAACATGGAAGGAGGGAGGGTCGGGTCTGAGGCCGAGAGCTAAGCTCTCTCTGTCATACATAAATGCACAATAATACTGCACATAAGTGAACATACTGGCACTTTATCTGTGCACATTGTGCATTACACACACTCGTTTACTTGTTACACTGTAGAATAGGATTATAACTGAGCGACTGTTGACTCCATTCATAAAAGGTACTTGCGCTCATACACACACCTTGTGCTTTTGAGTGTTTGTCAATGTACCAATGCCAATGTAGCCCTAGTCCTTTTTGAAAAATGATGCCTGAAGTTGGCAGTAATTCCTACGTACACTGGGATTCTGGGGGAAAAAAACACTGTATTGGAGGAAAAATCTAGTTATTTGCATCTGAAAAGTGCACTTTGCACCCAGCATTGCCCTTCCAGACCCCCGCACCCAGGCCCGGACTGAGAATTAAAAAAGGCCCTGGCATTTCAGGTACACAGAGGCCCAATCAGCCCACAAAGAGGCCCAAACAGACCCCACCAGCCCACTAAATACTGACTTTCTATGGGACCTTATAGCAGCCCCTCTGGCATTTGCCAGAACCCACAGATTGCCAGTCCGGGCCTGCCCGCACCCCCTTCAGGCCCCCAGCCCCATAACTCCTTCCTCAGCTGCAAAGTTCCCTCCTGAGGCCCCAGTCCCATAACTCTCACCCCAGTTGTAAATTTTACTCCGGGCCCAGCCCTAGTTGCAACCCCCTGCCCATACCTTTTCTCTTCCAGGGTCACGTCTGGGGCCCGAGAGGGATGTCAGGGGCAGTGGCAATCGTTCCACACGTGGATCGGGTCCGGTCCGACCCTGTTTGCACCCTGAACCATTCGTAATTCACCCTCTGACACGCGCTAGGGCACACTTACATGCTTGCAGTCACCCAAAAATGGTGGCAGTCACTGTGCAAATTCCAAACATGCCCCTTGAACTTCCATAGAATTAAGGAGGTGAAATACTGCATTTTGCATTAAACACATGGCAAATTGTGTCTAAAATTGCACACTCCACTTGCAGAAGTAAATGCCCCTTAGAGTAGTGGCACACGGGGGGAGTAATCGCTAAGTGATAAAACTTTACTGCAGGAGGCTAATCTCCCCAAAAATGCCTACCAGCAAGAATTTGAATCACCTGCAGGATGTCATACATAGGGTTGCCATCTTTTCGCCCGGTGCAAGATGGGAAGGGGCCGGGTCCGTGCGGCGGGGAAGTGACATCAGGGGCGGGGCTATGGCGTGGTGGTCAGCGGTTGGCCAGTCACCACGTCAATCATCTTGCCTGCTTTTCCTAATTCGGAAAACTTTTGACCCAGGCAGCCCTTCAAAAAACCGAGCTGCCTGGGTCAAAATCAGGCAGGTGACAACCCAAGTCATACTTGTCGCTTTGGTTTTCAGAATCTCCCAGGTGCCACCACCCTTACTGTATAATGTGCACAAAATGACACTGACACAGTACATGCACACACTAGTATACTAACCAGTGGTGTGACTAGATGTTACTGGGCCCCACAGAAAATTCAATTTAGGACCCCAAAACTAGGGATGTACAGAATACACTATTTTGGATTCGGCCGAACCCCCGAATCTTTTGCGAAAGAGGGATGGGAAGGGGAAAACATTTTTTATGTCCTTGTTTTGTGACAAAAAGTCATGCGATTTCCCCCGCCCTGCCCTTAATTTGCATATGCAAATTAGGATTCGGATTCGGTTTGGCTGGGCAGAATGATTTGGCCGAATCCTGCTGAAAAAAGCCAAATCCTGCCCGAATCCCAAACCAAATCCTGGATTTAATACATCCCTACCCAAAAACATTGATAAAGTGGACCTGTCACCCAAACACAAAAACCTGTTTAATAAGTCCTTTTCAGATTAAACATGAAATCCAATTTCTATTTTTTATTAAAGCATTCATAGCTGTTGTAAGCTCATTTAAAATATTTCAATCAAATATTGGCTGCCCCTCCTCTATGCCTTAGGCAATTGCTTTCACTTTCCATTCAGCACTTCCTAGATGTCACTGCTCTCCCCACATTCCCCCAGTTCTCTTCCCCATTTAATTGTGTAGCCAGGACATGGGGATGGACATCAGGTCCCCCATTCTGGTGCACAAACAAGCAAAGCTTGACTTAAAGGAGAAGGAAAGGCAAAAAAGAAACAGCCTGCGAAAGAAAGTCTGGTGCAGATAGAAATCACTGACCATTTTTAAAGTTTTCTCTGTGGTCTCTTGTTGAAGCAGCTAAGCTCTCTCAGCACTGCAGCTTGTGTGACGTCTCTCTTTTTTCCAGCTCTTCCTGCCTGTTGCCCGAGGCAGCCTTGAGGCGCATTGGGTTGAATTTCTTTGTTATACGCATGTACTGGGGAGCTGCTGATGATGATGCGCATGCAAATCACTATGTGCGCGTGTCATCATTGACCCTCATGGCCACGACCCGCAGCCAATCAGAATCAAAGTATCTGGGAGCTGGGGAGACATGCAAATTTTTATTTTTATTATAGTTTGGACAATTAAGAGGCAGCATCAAGTGCTTGCGGTGCGCAGCAATTGGGGAATACATTTATATACGGCAGGCAAAGGTGAGGATGCCATGCCATTTATAACATTGGTTTGTACAGAGGATTTATGATTAATTTTAGACGCTGGATTGGGGAATTGTATTACAGCACTGATGAATTATCCAAAGGTCAACAACGTTTTTTTGTTTTTTTTTTCTTGCATGCGCAGTAAGCAGAAAGAAGAAACGGAAGCCTACTCTACATCACTAAGATGGAGCCTGCGTGAATGCTTATGCGAGCCGAAACAGGAGATGGATTCCACACTATTGGAAAAGGAAATGTGAGTTCAAAACATAGTGTTTTAGTAGGTCTTTTGGAGTAGATTAAAGGGATCTAGGTAATCATTTTTGCCTTTCCTTCTCCTTTAATAACAGTGTCCACAAAATGGCTCCTGCCTGCTTGCTATAATAACGAGTTCCCAGACTGAAGGAAACAAGATTCAAATAATTCATCTATTGTCATTAAAGTTCATTTTGCTTGACTAATGTGATAAAATAGGATTTTGAAGAATTTTTTTGGGTGATGGGTCCCCTTTAAATTGACCTATTCTACCAAGGTATAATTATGTCAATTAGGGCCAGCGGTGGACGTCCCTAGGCTGTGCGCAATGCACTACATAGCGCAGGCACACCGGAGCACACCGAAGCATTGGGGAGCTGCGCGTCCCCAGTGCTCCTCAACAAGCCGCTGGGCGGCATGCCGCCCCTAACAATTGCCGTCCTAGGTCCGGCCCTTTGTGGCCTCGCCACAAATCCGGGACTGGGAACACTTGTGCACACAATAACACACAGTAAGACTGCGCTGGCACGGGACTGCATGCCACCACATTAGTTTGTGCAATGCATTCCCTAAGCTGGGAATATTAGGTTGGTGTAGGGTCACACTGTGTAGGGCACAGAAACACGAGAGCAGCTCTGAGCAGAGTCCCAGGACTGATACCAGCAAACTGAAAGCAGATTTCTGCCTTTGGTACAGATGGTGCCCATTAGCCATGACAACAGGGCCAACTACGGGGAGGGACACGATATGTGATCCAGGCTCAGCAGCCATCTTGTGGCACAACGAACTACAAATGCCAAATTAGGGGCACTGAAATCACCGCAAACCTACAACTCCCGGTGTCCCTGGTCACGTATGTTATGGGAATGCAGTAACACGCTGAAGGCATCAGCTTTTGAATTGTATGAGGGCATGGAATATGGGCAAGCTGCGTCTGTGGTTGGCACCTCATTAACACTTGACACAAACGCAATCTGTAACAGTTCAATTAAATGCACCCTACAAGCTGCACTGGTTTCTGTAAATCCATGCAGCATGCCTCTAAATGAATGGCTCATTAGCCGTGCAGAATATGGATTCTCTATGTTCCCATTTTTTAAGGGGTGACGTGGCCACCCTAGCTCTCTCAATGTTATTTTTGCACAAATCCTAGCTGAGGGATGCAGGTATAACTTCATGCCAAAATATTCCTATTATTAATATTCATACCCACTACTGACTGGGCTCCAACTACTTTCAAGATTGGACTAAATGTCCAAAAGAATAAAAAAGTTGTGTAGGGCTCCCGCTTTGTCTTTCAAGTTTGAACCCATATAAAACCCCCATCCTGCATGGCTAATTAGCAATACAAACTGTAATTTATAAACTAAAAGCTTTGGCTGCTACTTTCTCCAGTCAATTGGGATCTTCCCAGCGATCACAATCAGCACTTGCACCTTAGGGTAGAACTAATAAAAAAAATATAACATGCTGCTGTTTTTATTTTATCCTTAGAGGGTTTTATTTCTAACCATGGTAATAGCAGTTTCAGGAAAGAACGCCTTAAAAAAGTGCTAATTTGGTCTTGGTGCCTGAACTGTCGTTGGTCAGTGGCCTAAAGCCCAAGCCTTTCATTATAAAAGCCTTCATGAATTCCTAGTAAAATATTACATGTAACACCATGTTGAAACTGATGATAGATTGTATGAGAGATGTCCAACTGGATACCCACAAGGTATTTGCACCATCCAATACATTTTTATTGCTCACAGTTTGCTCGTGCTAATAGGTGCGAACATGTAATCTATCTTCTAGCCCAGCCTTTTGGACAGCACTGCCTTCTAGATTTATCCCTACTGTCAATTCATCATGATTGCTTGTAGTAAAGATGCCCAGAATTGTTGCTGCCCATCCACACAATGGCCTTTTGCACCAGTGAGAAGGCAGGCATATGTTCTGTTTGGGACTATTCCGATAGGATCCTACACAGTCAGAGACAGCTGTCACCATTTGGCAGGAGTATGGAAAATTTTGCAAAGATCTGTGACTCTCCAAGGAATGCTTAACTAGAACTCCCAGCAACGTTCAACAGCCTTGCGTAGAATACTGGGAGTTATAGTGCAGGAAGAACTATAGACCAGTAGACTGCAGAATCCAGCACTATAAGATGTAGTAGAGTTGACATTACATTGTTGACAATACAGACATTTTTATGAGGTTTCTCTGTCCTGTGTTAGTGCCCCTTAGAGAGAAGGGGATGTGGAACCTACCTTGTAGATCGTGTATGGTAATATAAAGAGTTGCCACATGTGACTCACCCACAGCAAATATGGCTAGAGTGGGGCTATGATAGCTTTCTGGGCTTCCCCTGAAAGAGGAGGGTGTGTATAGGTCTAATGAAAAGTAAATCTGGTTTGTGGTCTTCAACCCAGAGGTCTAACCTGTGCTATGGTTAACTTTAGTAGTTCATGATAGGTAGGACTGTGTAACCAGGCAGCCTAGGCTCCAGTGAAGTGTTGTAGTGGGTCAGTATCCTTGTGGAGCCCACAAGTGCAAGGACCATGAGTAAAGGTGGGAATGGCCCTGAAGAATTTCAGAATAAGTCCCTCAAAATGATCTACTGAGGCTTTAAGATACAGCCCCTGAATTGTTCCCATGAGTTTCCTGAAAGAAGAAGGTGCTGGGATGAATACTGTGAGTGCTCTAACACTGATGTGGGTAGCCAGATTTGTGTAGGGACCATTGTGGCACAATGTGATGTTGCAAATACTATCATGCAAGAGAAGACTATACACAATGATCAATATAGTGTGGTGTATCTCCACTTTGAGTGGGAATCAAGAAGACCTTTCATATATATAGTAGGGGATGAATAGTGCCCAGATCATAGCTGTGTGTAACTGTGTGAGCGCCCCCTATAGGAACACACTGTACTTAACACACTGAACAATGACGCTCCATCCTCCCTGGGTATGCAGCTTTAATTTAGAGGCACAGTTCAGACAAAAACCCAGAGAAATAAACAAATTCAAATGGAAAAAAAAGGAATTCTATGGGTTTTCCAAACATGCTTTTTATTACTGTATCACTAACATGCAAAAGTCATTGCGCCCCAGACCTATTTACCATATGTACCGCATGTGGCAGTACAGGCACCGCACCCACATTTTTAAAGAAAAAGGAGGCTGTAGGAACAAAAAAGGCACATGGAATTTTCATTCTTTAATTAAGTACAATAAACAGGGAGACATAATGCTTCTCCCTCTTCTGTAAATACCATTTAGGTAGCAGAGGGAATTGGTACCCATGGCTCATGTCGGTTGCACCTGTATGCTTAGCACAAGGTCTCCCGTGATTCATTTGCATTGTTCATTTGCATGGCTGCACTGTAAATAGCACAGATACACCGTGTGCAATGCAAGCGACTTGTAACCTGAATACAAACGAGATGGAGCCTGACCGAGTGCAGGTGCAGAAACTCCAAATCATGTTCATTCCAGCCACCCTAGTTAAGTTCTAATGCATGAAAATAACACGATGGGTGGATATTACTATTGATCATCATTATTATAATTATTATTACATATCTCTCAACATATGAAAAGAAAAGGCTGGGACAATCTATTCCATGAGCACAAGCTCAACCCAGCTCCACCCATTTTATGCTAAAGGTGGTTATACACTGTAAGTTGGCCAAAGGAGGAGATCTTTCCCCCCAACATGCCCATCAAAGGCGACCAATATCAAGCTAATGTGATTGTTCCACTCTAGAGCCAAACAATCAGATTAAAATGAAGGGAATAGATGCAGATGGATGGATGGCCGCATCAAATAGCTTTGATCGTACGGGGAAATCAAACCTGCTGGATCAACATCTGACCTTTTTTTTTTTTTAAACAGGGAGACATAATGCTTCTCCCTCTTCTGTAAATAAGGTAGCAGAGGGAATTGGTAGCCATAGCTCATGTCAGTTGTACGGGAAAATCAAACCTGCTGGATCAACATCTGGCCAATTTTTGGCCAAATATCAGTCTGGGAGGCTCATCAGAGGGCCAAAAAGCTGCTGAATCAAAAGAACCTGAATCGGCAGCTTAAATCTACCTGTGTATGGCTACATTAAGTCCAACCTCTTATTGTGGTCCACATATCAGTGATGTACTGGATTTGTCACATTCTTCATATACAATATTGAACATCTTAGTCAAAGCTCCAGCTCCACCCAGGCCATTACAATCATGGCTGTCCTACTTACAGTATCTAGGGATCGTTGAATAGTATAATATAATATATAAATATAATATATAGGGTACGTAATTAAGCAATATAGACTTACTTGGTTCTCCTGTGTGATCCTACTCCTCCTCTAAGCTGAGGGCATGGCACATACAAGATGAACCCCAGGTATGTAGTATTTGTTAGTGTTTGCCATTCAATCCAGCTGAGATTAGGCAGGTGTACTAAAGACTTTGCACTAGTATATTTACTGTAACTGCATCCATTTTGCACTGGAATCTAGGAGTGATACACTTAAAGGTACTTAGCCTTTGTTTGTCTAGTAAAGTACTTGCTCTTGTAAGCAAATCACATGATACCATTTGCCACTATCTCATTCATTCATTCATTGATGTGTCAGTGAGATATACAAAGACAACATAAAGAGTGCCTGATCTGATGCATAGACAGCATATTATGAACAGATTACAAGTAACAACGTGTATCTGATCCAACGTTCCCACTTTCTGTTCTACCCTGCCCTTTCCCGGGGTCCGTTATTTGGGATTGTCCTGCCTAAAATTCAGGGACATGCAGTATCTAGTATTGTGTCCGCAACTTTAATAATGAAAGCAAAAGCTGACTTCTAGAAGTTATTTTATTAGGGGGACACTTTTGAAATGACCCCTTCCCCAAACCTTTTGGTCTTGGAAGAAGGAAATAATATATGACTGGACTGGATGTATTCTTTTTTTCAGGGTAGGGAATTAAGCAGTGAAAAATAAGGCAACAGAGCATTGAAGACATGAAATTACATCCACTTGATAAACCCCATAGAGGTAACCTCAACGTTTGGTTATGGAAGAATTATTTGAAATAGATCTAATGGAAAACCACAACAACTTCAAAGTTTGATGAATAATGCATTTCCATGAACATTATTATCATCAAATGGCCCCCCATGTTCTTCATTTTAATATTTGTCTTTCTGCACGCCCTTCGCTCTGCACTGCAATTGATATTACTGATTTGGTCCATATATATATACATAAGTTGAAGGCTACTTACCATAAAGTGCGTTTTTCTTTTTAAGTGAATAGGTGACATCTGAAAAGGTTTTGGGACCAACTGATCTAAATCATTTGCTATGTAGCCTCAAAATTGGTGATCTAATGTGTGGCACAGGGTCTTCCAAACAGAAGTACCATCTCAGGCGGGTGGGATATTGTGTTGCCTTCATTCCGACTAGTAATTCAGCTCTACAAGTAATGAACTTTCATTGTGTTTGTCAAGCTCTCTTCCTTTTAAAATACCAGGCATCCCATCTAATTGAGCCGCCCCCAAGACAGGCTTAACTGAGCAACATTACCTTCCAATGTTTGAGATGCCTTCTAATGATCAATGAACGATCTTCCAGTTTAGAAGACTAAACAACACTGCCTACTACTGAATCAGGCTTCCACCACGTGAGTGGCGCTGCCTTTCATTGAGTAAAACGGCCTACTGTTATTTTCTTAGCATTAATTAGACTGGCACTGTCTTCCAATCAGTGTTATCACTGAGTAAAACTGCCATTCATTGAGCCATCGTGTTACATTGAGTGTTATTATGAGTCAGTGTATGCACTGGCTTGCCATGAATCATGTTACCATTCATTCAGTTAATGACGCTGGATTCCATAAGCAAAGTTACCGGTGAGTAAATGGGCCCTGCCTTCAGCTGAACGACAGTGTTATTCTTTGAGTTGTATTGCTTCTTATTGAAATGTTTTACCATTTCGGTTTTTTGGCTTTCCAAAAAATACTACTTCTTGTTGGGCAGAATTGCTACGTAGCGGATGACAGCACCAATTAAGAAGTCTTACTGCCATCCAATGACTGGTACTGCAATTCAATACGTCGTACTGACTTCCCGTGATATAATATAACCTTATGGTGGCTAATGCTGGCGTTTATTAAGTGCCATTCCCTTCTAATAAACATTTGTTCACTTTCTAATAGTCTCAGTATTTACACACTCTATACATCAATGGCTGACACATAGGCGTAGCATTGCTTTAACCCCACACTCATCAGCCCAGTCTCATTCAACAGGCAAGCAATGAAGAGAGCAAGATATCTTATGGGGACAATAAAGGTGCAGTGATTGATTGCCCACTATGTCGTATCAGCCAATGTTATATTGCACTTTTTCTACAGGCATCTGTTCCTACTTAAATCACCATCTGACTAAAATGCTGTTAACTAAATAATAAATGTAATGGTACTAATGTATATTCACTCGATGGCCTATCCCATGTAGTATGGCTTACAGGGTACAGACCATGTATTGAAACATGCCAGTTGAATAGTAGGATGGTCTGTCGATGTGGCCCCCCAATGTGGCAGACATGTCCAGATGGTCAGCAGTTTGGTTGAAAAAAGGCCATATCTGAGCCTGGCAGTACCATCAGGAAGATCTTTCAAGATTTGACAAAAAGATCAAGCTCACCGGAAGTGAATGAAGCTTGAGTAATAAGTCAAAGCTTCCATACAAGGGGCAAATTCACTAATGGGCAAATGTTAGCCAGTGTCAGCTTTGCACCCATTGCACCACTTGCCCAGGTGCAAATACTCTATGAAATCGCTAATTCACTAAAATGCAAGTTTCGTTCCAGGCGTCACACGCTGGTGACTCGCTAGCGTTACTTCGGCTGTGCGAGCATTGGATAGCGAAGATGCGGTAGAGTTCATTTGTGCCCAACGAAAATTGGCTAGTGATCTTGCGCTTAGGTCAATTTGCATACAGCAGGAAATTTAAAGTTGTATGGACATCTTTATTATAAATGTTGGTGCAAATGATTTAAGTTACCAGTTTTTATTACTCATGTCCAGGGAATTTTAATAAAGAGTTAATATAATGCTCTACACATGAGCCCACAGTAAAATTAATGTTCCATAGATTATAAAATGTCTGGAGAAAACCAGTTGCCCAAAAAAAGTTAGGACTTTTGCAGCCAAAAAAAAGGAAAAGTCATCATTATTTTTTTGAACTTTAATGCATTTTCGGCACACAAGATATGATGTAAGTGACAGAATATTGAGGAAGATTTCGCTTATTTTTAGCACTGATCTGAGGTGTCGAAGTCAACTCTGGCGAAAGAGGTAACGTTCAGTAAAATCCGCACTTTAGGGAATTTGCAGAGGAACGATCGTTCACCCGATCGAAAAGTCGCCTGGCGATAGAGTGCAAATGTGACGGTCACGTTCGATAGCAAATTGTCGCCTGCGCCTGTTAGTGAATTGGCGTTGTCCCTGCAGGTGGCAACGCTGCCGAAAACCCGTTAGCATCAGCCACTTCGCCCTTTAGTGAATCTGCCCCATAGACTGATCATGCACGTTCTTTATCTGATCGACCCATCTGCCAAATTGATGGTCAGCATATGAGGGGCCACACTTGGTATTCTTATTTCGTATTGTTTGTGGAAAGAGCACTAATAAGCTAAGGTTCCTCTTCACTTTCTAATCTGCAGATACACCATGACCTGGCCTACATGGTGCATCAGCAGGTGAAATGTCCAAATCTGCCAATTTTGCAGCCAACC
Source organism: Xenopus laevis (assembly GCF_017654675.1). Lineage (NCBI taxonomy): Eukaryota > Metazoa > Chordata > Amphibia > Anura > Pipidae > Xenopus > Xenopus laevis. Next base: position 143,798,506 of record NC_054375.1, read on the forward strand.
GATTTCCATTGTACATGAATACTGATTGGGTACTGTGGTCCATCATACAGAAATTATTATTAAGTTACTTTTGCTAAATGTATGGCCAGCTTTATCCAATCTTCCAAGGAGCTCAGTCTTTTTGAAATTATTTTTCAGAATTGATACAAAATGGGTATTGGCATCTTAAAACGAGTAAAGCTGTCTTCCAATGTGGAAATCAGCCTTTACTCTGTAATGCATTCTTCCAGTGCGTGAAGTTTCTTCCCAAAGATTACCTGCTAATAAATGAGCATGCTGAATAAATTGTCACTTTGTGATTAATGAAACTGGCTCTGTGTAGGACTTCCAGTGACTAAAGTATTTTTTTTTAATGAACCACACTATAGTCAGTGCTCTAAATACCTAACGTTAGGTTGTGGATGGGTGAACTTTCGATAAAATTTGTAGCAACTGTTAATGAGAATGAATCCTAATTATAGTATAAAATGGCCCTTATTTCTTCCAGTCGGTAAGACCTCCAAAGAGTCAGGCAATGTTTTGATGAGTAAAGTGGAGATTGGGTCACTCAGGTGCAGATTGAATAACAACCATGCAATGACTATGATTGGTCTTACATAGTTACAGTATATAACAAATGGATGAGATTAAAAGAAGACCATCATGTCCATCAAGGTCAACCTTTCTTCCAAGTAAAGCCCACCTTACTTTTATTTGAAGGGAAAAAAAACCTTCTGACGTTGTCGCCAGTTTGACTCAGAAAAATTCATTTTTGACTCTAAAAGGACTATTCGATCAGTCCCTGGATCAAACTAGAATTAATTTCACTTGCCAAAAAGGCAACCAACAACATTTTTGTTCTTTTGCTCTCTAGTCAAAATAACTGTCATTCTACCAGTTAACTGCAGCTACCTTTCAGTCATTTCAGTGCTAGTCACAAATAAGTTACCCATAATTTAGTGATGCTCTACTGTTTCCATCCCAGGATGCTTTGGTGTATGGGCAGAATGCACTACTTGGGTGCATTCTGGAATCAGTATGGTGGTTATTGACCCAAAATGGTCATTGGTCTAAATGTCACATATTTATACTGAAAATCGGATGGTCTTGTTCTATGTGGGGCCTACATGGGAATCGCAAGCACCCTGCATCTGTATTTGTTCTGAAAATTGGATGGTCTTGTTCTATGTGGAGCCTATATGGGAGGCACAAAAACCCTGCATCTGTATTTATTCCTTGAATTTTACAGTTATTTTTTTTATAATCTACCCCAAAAACTTCAACAGATATAAAACTGTTAAATAGTATAGTTGGGATAAACGGTAAGAATTGGAGCAGCCTTTAAATGCAAAGGGCAGAACTGGGGTTCCATGAAATCAGACCGATCATTCATCAGAACATCGGGAGGTCAATTGAGTAGCCCTTTAACTTGTTGAAATGCAACCTCAAGCATCCCTGACAACCTCCAGCTTGTGCTGTTAGAACTGAAGTTCAACAATAGATGGGAGACCACAGGGCTGCATTTTTTATGAATGGCATTGCCATACATTGTATATACATTGAATGAGGAAGCATTCCAATTAGGAAGGCTTACATTGACAATGACTACCTTCACAAAGGCTGCCTTCATGTATCTAATCCAGTCTTCAATAAAGCAGAATGGTTCTTAAAGTTATTATTTTCCACTATGGGAACTGAATGTCTTTTGAGACAAGCAACCTTCCACTATGGTCTATTACCTTTCAATGCATGTCACTGCCTTTCTCTGTGTGCTATTGCTGTGCAATGTACTCAACTCTTAAGATACTTCCAAGGTGTTTGACTATTTTCCTGCATGCGTGTCAGACGACTTCCAGTCAATAGCGCTAGTTTGGAACGAGTTTTCTTGCCCTCACATGAGTGATGATACTTCGTTTTCCAATGAACATGACAGATTTCAAAAGAATTTGAAGCCTCTGACAATCAAATGAACATGAGCATTGCAAAAAGAATGAGACGTTGGACTCTTACATACAATTTCATCTTCCAGTGATTGCCAATGAATAATGAGAGAAATGAGACATTTCACAAAGGCATCTGATTTCCATCAGTGAGTCTACTTTTAAATCCTTTACAGCCATATAGTTTAAACACCCAATATTTTTTCCAATGGGAGAGGTCGTTCAAGAATGGAAAGGCAGGTTTCTTTTACCTCATATTGCCTTGGAAAAAAAAATCAATGTCAATGAGTTCCACTTGGTGAGCCTACCTTGAGATAGATGAGCCTTACTTCCACTGAGTAGGCAATTAATGAGTTGGTTTCCACCAAATGGGACTAAGTGGCAACATGATTGGCTTACCTTGTACAGATTAGGCTTACATAACTGGGAGTTTGCCTTCTAAAACTTAAGGCTGTTTGTATATGATTTAATAAATTATCTTTCTTTTGATAAATCAACCATATTTTAGATGCAGACAACTTCCTGATTAGAAGGACTTCTTTTAGAAAACAAGCCCATGACAATATGCGTTATTGCAAAGAACGTGTCCTTTAACAGTGAGAATCCCTAGTGGCCGAGTTTGTTGTCCACCTTGTGATTACTTCTAATAAGATGGGCTGGTTGTTTTTATTTGCAGTCAAAATTCGGTTTCTATGAGAGACAGCCCTCTCGCAGGAGAGACTGAGGGTAGTCACATCCATCCAATGGATAAAGCTGCTCTCACTAGGGAGAATCCCTCCCCAATGTATTAACCTGCTTTTCTGCAAATAAGACAGCCTTTCCGTGTTCATTCGAGACGGTCAAGGTTGGAATGTGACTACAGCCCCAGTGCATGAGAGAATACATTACACTGGATCCAAGAGGATCTCCCAGCGAGATAGATGACCTATCAATGAGTCTTACTGGTTATGAGCATGACTGCAAGTCAATCTGTTAGATAGATTCCCTTTAAGGAAGACTGCCTTCCGTGCAGATAAACAATGTATTTATGCATGCATTGCAGTACACACAATCAGCCCATTCATTTACTTATGCAAATATCAAGATGAGCAGCCTTACAGTCGACAATCATGCATCAGTGCAGATGTTAAATAAATTGCACATATATAGTTTGATGTTTAATACACTATGAACGTATATAATCCCCCTTTGTGCTTTATCTGGCTTTGTCTCTTTCTATCATTTTAGCCCAAGGAGCGAAATTACGCTCAAAACCCTTTATTCTTTGCCACTTTCTGATTTCATTAATTGTATCCTCCAACATTCTATCTATATATCTATCTATCTATCATCTATCTATCTATCTATCTATCTATCATCTATATATCTATCTATCTATCATCTATATATCTATCTATCTATTGATCTATTTATCATCTAAATATCTATCGATCTACTTATCATCTATATACTGTATCTATCAATCTATTGATCTATTTATCATCTAAATATCTATCGATCTATTTATCATCTATATATCTATCGAGCTATTAATCATCTATATATCTACCTATATATCCATCATGCATCCTCTTAGCTTCATGCACCTGTACATATGACAAAAATGCCTTTATATTTCTACAAACACACACACACACAGATGAAACATAGACACATATGAAACATTATATCGGATATACGGACATTAGAATACTATCATTAACAGATGAACCTCATTTATTCAACACAGAAATACGGAGGAGCAAGGCTGTTATCATAGATGCATTGACTTGATATGAGAAGACATGGGTGCCCGTATATGAGGCATGTGCTTGTAGAGATGTAGGCAGCCATATATGAAGACAAACCCACACACATGTACAACATGATCACAGTGACACAGAAGCTGCCCGCTGACAATGAGGATCCTTACCTTGTTCTGCTGGTGCTTCTCCAGATGTGCGGTGGGTTGATTGCTAGTCACCGATTCAGCACTATGGACATGATACCACCAGGGGAAAAGCCTTCTGGCCCAGGCCCCACGTTCCTGCTTCTGTTAGCCCAGGGGTGGCTAATGTCCAAGAGCTGAATGCTGCTGTTTCTTGAAGGGATTGTAGTCCAGGTCTTGCGTGGAGAGACTGTTGACACTAGTCTTTGATTCAAGGTCCTTGTCTCATCTGCTTCCCATGGCACCTTTCCAGAAGTCCAGTAAATGGCCACCGCTTGCGGGCAACTTCCAATACATGAGACCAATTCCAGGGTGGTAGAAATTCTGGTCAGGCGTTAACTGTCTTCTTCCAGCTCTGTGGCCGCAATACTGTCTGACTGGAACACGCAAGGATAGCTACTCCCTTCTCAAATAAGCCATGCGTTTTTCACATTTAGCTCTTTTCCCCTTCTTCGGACTGGCAGACAGTTCTGATTTTGGAGCAGTCAGATTGCAGTATATCCTAACCACTAGTAGTAGCAATGGCCACCCACCCCGTTTGTATCCTCTTGGCCTGACCACAAGTTGGAAAGGTTCCTTCTTCTCCTAAGTCCTCTATAATATATACACAGAAGAAATGGTTCTTCCAGCCGAAAGGTGCATGAAAAGCTTCTCCTGCTCACTGGTCAATGTTGCGTTTTCTCTGCAATTTGCCAGTCCAGCTTCTTTAATGGTGACCTTGCCACCTTTTGAAAGGTAGCCACTGGTGAATGGTTCCAAGCCACCGCGGGAGAGATCTATAGCCTGCGAGCCATAATCATGGTGCTCTGATAGATGTCATGCCAGGCAGGAGAGCAGCACGAGCCACAGCAGGAATAAATGAGCACAAGTCTCGGGTTTCCAGTACCTTGCTAAAACAAAATCAGTGTGTTTATTTCCCCCTGCTGTCTCTTTTGCCACCAGCACTGTATTCCCACTGTAGCTCCTCTACACCTGTTTAGCTGTCTCTCTCCCCCTGCTGGCTGTCTCTTCCTCCCCCCCTTCCAATCACTGCTGATATCACTGTAGGTTTCTGCTCATCTCTCCCCCCAAGCCCAGTCTGTCTGTATTTACCTCACCTCTAGGTTTTGATGTTCCCGGTGCTTAAATTCCCTTCTCATCCTGCATTTCTCTCTCTGTCTGTGTTTTTGCTGCGACTGCTGCTTCTCCTCTAGCCTCTGCCTATTGCTCTGACATTTCTCCCCTCTCTGCCTGCTGCATTCTTGTTCTCTGTCTCAGATGCCTTGCTTCTCCCCTGCATTCATTTCTCCCTTGCCTGCTACCTGGGTGTCTCTATTTCTCCCTCACAGGTTCTGATTCTCTTCGACTGCTCCTCTTCTTTCAGTTTTTTTTTTAATCCCACGTAAAAGAAAAAACAAAGAAATAAATGAGAGATTCAGGGGATGTTTGGCTCTCCCTGCCCCTCCTCCGTCTCCCTCCCTTACTCTCCTCCCTCCCCCTCACTCTCCTTAACCCTCTGCCTCTCTCTCTCTCTCTGCTCACTTCACCTTTCCCTCTCTCTCTCTCTCTCTCTCCCTCTCTCTTTCTCTCCCTCTCTCTCCCTCTCTCTCGTCTACCTCTTCTCTCTCTATCTTAAACTTCCATTTTCTTGCAATTCACATCTTCTTGCCTTTTTTCCAGCAACCTCCTCTCTCCAGTCCTGAATGTTTCTCTTTTTTTGCTTTCCCGCATCTTCATTTTCTTCTCCCTTTTTATCCCTTTCTCTATCTCCACCCTCATCTCCCTTTTACTCACCCCCTCCTCCCTTATTCTGTATTTGTCGTTCATTTCATCTGACTCTGGCTCTCCAGATCCTTTTCTTTCTCATCCATTCTCCATTTTTTTCTTCAATCAATTCATTTTGCCTTTTACCTCTCTGTAATACTCTATTATCCCCATATTTCTTCTCTCTTTTACTCTCTGCTATTTTCATTCACTGTCTTCCCTTATTCTTTCTTTTCCTTGTCCTCTCTGTTATTTCCTTATTTTCTCTCTTTCCCTCTCTCCATTTTCTGTTTGTTTCTTTCTCTTCTTTATCCCCTCTTCTCTCACCCAACTCTCTCCTTATCCCTCACCTGCTTTCCCTCTTCCCCTTCATCGCATTCTCTCTCCCTCTGTCTCTTAAATTCATACCTTCTCTCTTCATCACTCGTGCCTTTCTATTCTCTTCATATTCTCTCCCCCTCTCTTTCTCTCAATCCCATTTCACCCTCTCTTTGCATTTTTCTTTCTCTGCCTCTGTCTCAACCTCTCTCATTTCATATATATTTTCTTTATCTTCAATAAATTTCTCTCCTTCTTTGCATTTATCTTTCTCCTTCAATCTTTCTCTCCTCTTTCTCATTTCATATTTATTTTCCTCTCTCTTTATCTCCAGTTCATTATCCCCTCTCTCTTTTTATCTTTGCTTTTTCCTCCCTCTCTTCTCCCCTGTCTTTCTTCCATTTCTCCCCCTTTCTATAAACCTTTCTCTCACCCAGAGAGGATGGTGACATGAAACAAATAAAGACACATACAGTAGATGGATACAAAGGCTGAGGCAGTAGTTCTTATATAAGTGTGTTCTTGTGTTAGAGTGTAAAATGCATATTCACATCACTTGTAGCCGGATGTGTACAATGCATCCCTCCAGCAGTCGCTCTACTACAATATCAGTTTTGACACAACTGTTCACGGCTGGCAAACCAAGCTGGGAGTTGTAATTGAACAGTGGCTGGAGGGGTTACTGGGCAAACAATGTTGTATTATGCAGGAGCTGCAGGGGGTGGGTTGGGAGTTGTAGTTGAACAACATCTGTTAGGCCTCGGGTTCTTCGTGAGTGATTAATAGCATTTACCTATTTAAGTTAAAATAAGCAAGTTTTGCACTATTCATTGGCCTTACACACACTCAAAGGATCTATTACTCCCTCCTGCTGCCACCCCTCACCTCTGCAGCAATACACGAGGCTGGCACAGCAGTTCTGCCAGTTCACACTCAGCCTTAGAGATGTCCAGACCCTGCCTAACCCTAGAGATAAAGTGTTCTGAATCTGAGCGATTTGTCATGCCCTAAAGGTGCCAAGGTCTTTATCCTGCCATGTTATACAGATGCCAGGCTGCTTTCAATGGCAGATGGCAGGGGGTGATGTAAGTGAGAATGGATTTAATCCAGAGTGACTCTATTTATTCAGGAACATACTGCCAAAAAATCACTGTATTATGTTCTTCCAAAAAGCCACCTTCCTTGAGAGACAAATAGCTTGCTTTTACAGAGAAATGGAGTACAAATACAAGAAGCCAGTCCTTCAGTATCCCCCCTCTGTAACTATGAGAGTTTTGTTATTACAGACCAAATTCTTGCAAATTGTCACGTTTTACTATGTATAAATAGTATACAGTTCAATATAGACTAAACATTGACACAGACATGGGTTATTAACAGGTAGCATTTACCAGTCACCTGTTTAAAAGCGCTTCACTAGTTACTAAAGGTTACCACAGTTCAGTCCAGGGTATTTTATCCAACTGTTACTATAGGCACCATCTCTCCCTACTATACCTGCTATCCCACAGTCACACTCCCTTCCCAGAGACTATTATCCACTGTTACTATAGGCACCATCTCTCCCTACTATACCTGCTATCCCACAGTCACACTCCCTTCCCAGAGACTATTATCCACTGTTACTACAGGCACCATCTCTCCCTACTATACCTGCTATCCCACAGTCACACTCCCTTCCCAGAGACTATTATCCACTGTTACTACAGGCACCATCTCTCCCTACTATACCTGCTATCCCACAGTCACACTCCCTTCCCAGAGACTATTATCCACTGTTACTATAGGCACCATCTCTCCCTACTATACCTACTATCCCACAGTCACACTCCCTTCCCAGAGACTATTATCCACTGTTACTATAGGCACCATCTCTCCCTACTATACCTACTATCCCACAGTCACACTCCCTTCCCAGAGACTATTATCCCACTGTTACTATAGGCACCATCTCTCCCTACTATACCTGCTATCCCACAGTCACACTCCCTTCCCAGAGACTATTATCCCACTGTTACTATAGGCACCATCTCTCCCTACTATACCTGCTATCCCACAGTCACACTCCCTTCCCAGAGACTATTATCCCACTGTTACTATAGGCACCATCTCTCCCTACTATACCTGCTATCCCACAGTCACACTCCCTTCCCAGAGACTATTATCCCACTGTTACTATAGGCACCATCTCTCCCTACTATACCTGCTATCCCACAGTCACACTCCCTTCCCAGAGACTATTATCCACTGTTACTATAGGCACCATCTCTCCCTACTATACCTGCTATCCCACAGTCACACTCCCTTCCCAGAGACTATTATCCACTGTTACTATAGGCACCATCTCTCCCTACTATACCTGCTATCCCACAGTCACACTCCCTTCCCAGAGACTATTATCCACTGTTACTATAGGCACCATCACTCCCTACTATACCCGCTATCCCACAGTCACACTCCCTTCCCAGAGACTATTATCCACTGTTACTATAGGCACCATCTCTCCCTACTATACCTGCTATCCCACAGTCACACTCCCTTCCCAGAGTCTATTATCCACTGTTGCTATAGGTACCCTCTCTCACTATTATACCTATTTATCCCCATAGCAGTATCTTAGTGATGTCCTTGTCTATACCTGGGTGCTTAGTAAAGTCTTGTGCGTTTTAAAAAATAATATCCTCCCCTGCTGTTAAATATAAGTATATTACACTATGTAGCGCTCCCTTATCCTTTATATATATATTTGAGTCCGTGTGCCTTTTTTGTTAACAGAGAATAATTCAGTGGGTTCTAATACTCTTATCATTTACAGTAGGGGGTACATTATCCCTTATAATACATGAGTGATACTCAGAGTTCCCTGTATAACTCAGCCTGCAGCCTTGTGCCTTTATATGGTCACAGAACAACCCCTCAGTGACTTACAATATACATGACTCCCTATATGAACATATCATGTAGGAGTGTGTTCAGGCATCTCTTAATGTTCATATGTGAATATACAATATAGGCATATATCTTTGGTCTCTGGGTAATTCTCTGATAATACTCTGGCCTTTCTCTGTTTTTAATTTGCAGACATTTGATGGATGGTTTAATATGTTCTGCTTTAGCCTTATGACATAAAACCTGCTCCCAGATATGAAAATCCTGCACACAGATAGGGATTTAAAAATATCACACAAACACACACCCAATCCCATACACAGACACAGACTAGCAGAGAAGCAGAGAAAAACTCTTCAACCCGTTGGCATTTTTCATATTTTGTTGCCTCACAACGTGGAATTAAAATGGATTGTTTGAGAGTTTGCACCGTTTCATTTACAGAACATGCCTATAACTGTAAAGATGTTTTTTTTTTCTTGTGAAGCAAACAACAAATAGGACCAAATAACAGAAATCTCCAGCGTGCATAACTGTTCCCCCCCTCTAAAGTCAGTACTTTGTAGAGCCACCTTTTGTGGCAATTACAGCGGCAAGTCACTTTGGACAAGTCTCTATGAGTTTCCCAGCATCTTTCCACCGGGATTTTTGCCCATTCCTCAAGGCAAAACTGCTCCAGCTCCTTCATGTTGGATGGTTTTCAATTGTGAACAGCAATCTTCAAGTCTGACCACAAGTTCTCAATTGGATTGAGGTCTGGACTTTGACTAGGCCATTCCAACAGCATTCCAACACATTTAAATGTTTCCTCTTAAACCACTGGAGTGTTGCAGTTTAGCAGTATGCTTTGGTCATTGTCCTGCTGGAAGGTGAACCTCCATCCCAGTCTCAAATCACAGGCAGACTGACACAGGTTTTGCTCAAGAATATCCCTGTATTAAGCACCATCTTTCCCTTGACTCGGACCAGTTTCCCAGTCCCTGCTGCTGAAAAACATCCCCACAGCCTGATGCTGCCACCACCATGTTTCACTGTGGCGATGGAGTTCTTGGGGTGATGGGATGTGTTGGCTTTGCACCAGACATAGCATTTTCCTTGGTGGCCAAAAAGTTCAATTTTAGTCTCATCTGACCAGAGCACCTTCCTCCATACATTTGGGGAGTCGCCCACATGCCTTTTGGCAAACTCAAAAGATGCCTTCTTATTTTTAACTTTAAGTAATGGCTTTTTTTCTGGCCACTCTTCCATTAAGCCCAGCTCTATGGAGTGTACGGCTTATTGTGGTCCTATGGACAGATACTCCAGTCTCTGCTGTGGAACTCTACAACTCCTTCAGGGTTACCTTTGGTCTCTGTGCTGACTCTCTGATTATCTTGCCCGGTCTGTGAGTTTTGGTGGGTGGACCTCTCTTGGTAGGTTTGTTGTAGTACCATTGTTGTGGTATCATGTTAGAAAAGGTGAGTTTATACTGACAGATCATGTGACACTTAGATTGCACAAAGGTGGACTTCACTTCACTAATTATGTGATTTTTGAAGGTAATTTGGGTGCAACAGGATTTTTTAGGGGCTTCATGGCAAAGGGGTGTTGTTATATATGCACATATATTTTTTTTATATATTTTTTTTTTCTCATTTCACTTCACCAATTTAGACTATTTTGTGTAGATCCATCACATAAAATAAGATTAGGAAACATTTAAATTACAGGTTGGAATGTAACAAAATAGGTAGAAAGCCAAGGGGGTGAATACTTTTGCAAGGCAGTGCATATCTCCATATACTGTAACTGCATGCTCATATACTGTACAGGATAGATATGAGGAAAATACTTATGCGTACAAATATTTATTATCCAGACAGTAGGGAGAGATGGTAACAGTGGGGTAATAGTCTCTGGGAAGGGAGTGTGACTGTGGGATAGCAGGTATAGTAGGGAGAGATGGTGCCTATAGTAACAGTGGATAATAGTCTCTGGGAAGGGAGTGTGACTGTGGGATAGCAGGTATAGTAGGGAGAGATGGTGCCTATAGTAACAGTGGGATAATAGTCTCTGGGAAGGGAGTGTGACTGCGGGATAGCAGGTATAGTAGGGAGAGATGGTGCCTATAGTAACAGTGGGATAATAGTCTCTGGGAAGGGAGTGTGACTGTGGGATAGCAGGTATAGTAGGGAGAGATGGTGTCTATAGTAACAGTGGATAATAGTCTCTGGGAAGGGAGTGTGACTGTGGGATAGCAGGTATAGTAGGGAGAGATGGTGCCTATAGTAACAGTGGGATAATAGTCTCTGGGAAGGGAGTGTGACTGCGGGATAGCCGGTATAGTAGGGAGAGATGGTGCCTATAGTAACAGTGGGATAATAGTCTCTGGGAAGGGAGTGTGACTGTGGGATAGCAGGTATAGTAGGGAGAGATGGTGCCTATAGTAACAGTGGGATAATAGTCTCTGGGAAGGGAGTGTGACTGCGGGATAGCAGGTATAGTAGGGAGAGATGGTGCCTATAGTAACAGTGGGATAATAGTCTCTGGGAAGGGAGTGTGACTGTGGGATAGCAGGTATAGTAGGGAGAGATGGTGTCTATAGTAACAGTGGATAATAGTCTCTGGGAAGGGAGTGTGACTGTGGGATAGCAGGTATAGTAGGGAGAGATGGTGCCTATAGTAACAGTGGGATAATAGTCTCTGGGAAGGGAGTGTGACTGCGGGATAGCCGGTATAGTAGGGAGAGATGGTGCCTATAGTAACAGTGGGATAATAGTCTCTGGGAAGGGAGTGTGACTGTGGGATAGCAGGTATAGTAGGGAGAGATGGTGCCTATAGTAACAGTGGATAATAGTCTCTGGGAAGGGAGTGTGACTGTGGGATAGCAGGTATAGTAGGGAGAGATGGTGCCTATAGTAACAGTGGGATAATAGTCTCTGGGAAGGGAGTGTGACTGCGGGATAGCAGGTATAGTAGGGAGAGATGGTGCCTATAGTAACAGTGGATAATAGTCTCTGGGAAGGGAGTGTGACTGTGGGATAGCAGGTATAGTAGGGAGAGATGGTGCCTATAGTAACAGTGGGATATTAGTCTCTGGGAAGGGAGTGTGACTGTGGGATAGCAGGTATAGTAGGGAGAGATGGTGCCTATATTAACAGTGGATAATAGTCTCTGGGAAGGGAGTGTGACTGTGGGATAGCAGGTATAGTAGGGAGAGATGGTGCCTATAGTAACAGTGGATAATAGTCTCTGGGAAGGGAGTGTGACTGTGGGATAGCAGGTATAGTAGGGAGAGATGGTGCCTATAGTAACAGTGGGATAATAGTCTCTGGGAAGGGAGTGTGACTGTGGGATAGCAGGTATAGTAGGGAGAGATGGTGTCTATAGTAACAGTGGGATAATAGTCTCTGGGAAGGGGTGTGACTGTGGGATAGCAGGTATAGTAGGGAGAGATGGTGCCTATAGTAACAGTGGGATTATAGCCTCAGGGAAGGGACTGTTGCTATTGGACCAGCACCTACACACACTCACTGCACTAAGAACTGGGAGGAAGAAATTCTGTCCAGTCCCCAGTACTACATGTGTCTGCAGGAACAAGGAAATATAGATGGGGCTGAGCAACATGTCATCCCAAAAAACGTGTCACTGTAAGACTAGACCTTTGTGGCCTTCACACAAATTCAGGCCTGAATTGGAGAGTATTTAAAGGGATATTGTCATGGGACAAAAAATTTTTTCAAAAAGAATCAGTTAATCAGTTAGTGCTGCACCAGCAAAATTTTGCACTGAAATCCATTTCTCAAAAGAGCAAACAGATTTTTTTATATTCAATTTTGAAATCTGACATGGGGCTAGACATATTGTCAATTTCCCAGCTGCCCCAAGTCATGTGACTTGTGCTCTGATAAACTTCAATCACTTTTTACTGCTGTACTGCAAGTTGGAGTGATATCGCCCCCTCCCTTTTCCCCCCCAGCAGCCAAACAAAAGAACAATGGGAAGGTAACCAGATAGCAGCTCCCTAAAACAAGATAACAGCTGCCTGGTAGATCTAAGAACAACACTCAATAGTTACAACCCATGTCCCACTGAGACACATTCAGTTACATTGAGAAGGAAAAACAGCAGCCTGCCAGAAAGCATTTCTCTCCTAAAGTGCAGTCACAAGTCACATAAATGGGGGCAGCTGGGAAATTGACAATATGTCTAGCCTCATGTCAGATATCAAAATTGAATATAAAAAAATCTGTTTGCTCTTTTGGCCATGCCATGGGGGCACCCATTGGAAGCTGGAAAGGGAGAAAAGGCACCAGATACACAACAGATAAGCCCTGTAGTATACAATGGGGTTCTTCAGAACTTATCTATTATGTATTCTGTGCTTGAATGGCTGCCCCCATGACTACACAGCAGCTTGTTTATATAAACTACAGTAGTCTTTCTGAAGGAAACTCAACAGTTTTACCAGTGCAGGACAACACTACGTTAAATCGTCATTCCTTTAAAAAACTTTCATTTTTTCATGTTACTGTTCCTTTAAGGCGATGGGGACAGCAGTGTTTTACATTTTCCTTGCAAAGCAGAAAATTAGATTACCATTATACAATCCCCTCCCTTCACACTTTGTTGCGGCTGTTTTGTAAGCAGGAGTCCTTTAAGCAAATCTTCTGTTGTTTATGAAACTCTGAATAGTTTCATGCACAAATAAAGTGATCATGTCCTTGTAAGCATTACGGTGCTTCATAAGGTCAGAGACTAATGCTTTAAGGAACAGCACATGATTTATCAAGATATTGCTGCACTGTCAGGCATGGAAAAGTAAATGTTTCCTCTTGAGACAAAAGACTTGCAAGGAACATAGGCTGTAATTCAATTTCTTGAAAGATTCATGAAATCTATACACGTCAGTATAGCAATCAGTGCGCAGCCTGCCCGAGAATTTCTAATTAGCGAATAATTTTTTTTCTTATGGCGACTTTTTTATCCTAATGCATTAAAGTCAATTGGTGTTTTTTCTTGACAAATCTGAAAATTTTTACCGCAGTTTCACAAAAGAATTCGCACTTGGCGAAATGCAGAATTTTGCCACAAATCCATGGCTGGTGAAAAAATTCGCTCATCGATATTTCTGACCCCAATGCCCCTGACTGAGGCAGGACAGTCCTGAATTTCTTACCCCAAGGAGAAGGGATTTGCAGAAAGTTGGTGTGGTTTTGGGTTGTCTCTTTTGCTGGCGCCTAAACTCGAACAAAGAGGGTGGGGCAGATAGCATTGGGGGTGGAGCAGTGGTAACATAAGAGGCAGACATATTGAAGTAGGTGGAGTTATGACACTAGCATGGGGTTATTACATCACTAAAGGCCCCCATACAAGGGCATATAAAAGCTGCCGACAGACCGAGTTGGCAGCTTATTGGCCCATGTGTAGGGTTGCCATCTGCCCGGTATTTTACCAGCCTGGCCAGTAAAAATTATGGTTGATCCCAATGTTATTAATAGGAAAAAAAGATAAATCTATAGGGAGGTCTGTATTTTTTTCCAGAAAAGGTGGCAACCCTACCGGTGTGTGGGGCTATCCGACGGCGTCCCGATTGATATCTGGCCGGAAGTTGGCCAGATGTCGATTGGGAAAAGTAAAAAATCCCGCCGGATCACGGCTGCATCTGTCCACGATCCGACCGCCCGTATTGCCTCCATTCTGATCCGATTGTTGGGCACTAGGGCTTATCATCGTATCAGCCCGATGTCGCCCACTTCAATGTGGGCATATCGGGGAGAGATCCTCTTGTTTTGACGACAACTTGTGTATGGCCACCTTTAGGGTCAGTCCACATGAGCAGATTCGGGGAGATTTAATTGCTTGGCGACTAATCGCCTCTTCTTCTGGGCAACAATCTCCCCGAACTGCCTTCACGTGTCTTCACGTCGGCTATGATGAAAAGTCGCCTGCGCTAAAGCACCGCGGCGATTCGTTTTCCAAAGTAGCCCGTAGTTTCCTCGCGAGGCAACTTCGGGCAACTTCAGAAAAGAAGTGCCGTGCCGCACACTGCGTCTGCATCCGACAGTTGTGTCATGTCGGATCAGCGATGCGACTTCATCCGACATTTCTATCTCTTACCTGATTTCCGTTGCATGCGATTTGACGCGGGCGTCGGATCGCGCCATAAAACATCCGTGTCGTCCTACCCTTAGTCCAATAGCTCAGACCAGTCAGCCGCATAACAGATCTACCATGTGCCAATTGTGTTTTTTGACCCTATCAGTATTTACTGATACATATTTTAAGAAAAAAACGTTTTAGGAGGGATATATATTATTCATGTTATACCTGGAGGTACCATACAGACAGAAATCAGGCAGGCTGTATGATTCAGCTCTCATTGATTGCAGCCTCCTTTCAGCAGAACATCTGACTTAACCATGTGTGTCCTGAGAGCCATCACTAATCACCGTACCGGCACTGGGCAATATTTAAGATTTGTCGCTCGCGGTTAAATCTGTGATATCGCTAGTGATATGTCTCCCAAAAATGACTGGCCATAGCATAGCATTATTATTACTCACGGTGATCTGGCTTAATTGTGGGAAATTGCCTCCCTTTGCTTTTTCCTGCAATTAAGCCAAGCTGCGAGTAATGAGTTAACTTGCAGCAATCCTAATGTTATGCTATAGGAAGTCGCCTCCTGCGACAGATTTTACTGTATGCCATTGCCTTTAAACTGCCACAACACAGTGTACAATGGCGAGTTGGCACCTCCAGACTTTGGCACAGTGGTGTAACTAGCCACCAACGGGCTGAGTGCAGAATGTGCACTGCCCCCCCCCCAAAGCATTGCACACCAGCGTCGGACTGTGCATTGGGGGACTATTGGGGCTGGGACACCAACGGCCCTCTTGGTAGCCACCAGGGCCCCCTTCTGACCTCCAAACTCACATACTTCTCTTTTTAACATGGACGGCCAATTGGGGTAGCCGGCCTGGGCCCACCGAGTTTTTTTACTGGTGTTCCACTGAGCCTGTTGTACGCCGATGCCGTCCCAAAAGCACTCCCCAGAAACTTCCCTCAGTCCTGCTGCCTGCAATAAGCTTTATCACTGCACCTGCGAGCCCCAAGGGGATACAGGCCCAGTCGCACCCCTGGTAGTTACACCACTGCTTTGGCAGCTTTCCTGATGATCTACCTGACTGATATCTGCCATCATTTGCTCAGATATCTATTGGGCAGGTTAGAAATCCCGTGTTGCACAACAACGTACACAACTATAGACTAATAGAACTATATTCTACTATAACCATTTCCTCGCCTCCTGCATTGTTACCTCAATATTAGGCGCAAAGCTGTTCTATTTTTTTCTTTTTCCTCTCTTTTCTCTTTGGTTTCCCCCTTCCTACCTTACCCACCCCATGCTGTTTGCAGTGTTCTCCCTTGTTTCTCCCCCTATTTTATCCCTATTCTCTTCTTATCTTTGAAGGGGAAAATAAGTTGTATCTCCTGCTGCCCTATTTAATGCTACTATTGCCCATCTAATCATAACTATGTGATTTCAGACTATCCTTAACAATGTAGAGACCCAGAACATTTTGAATGTTTGAATGTATTTTGCTTTTGCTGACTCTATAATAAAAATATTAGTTACAAAAAAAAAGAAAAAAAGAAATCCCATGTTGCAGTCCTCTGCAAACAACAATATTAGATGCAAATGAATCATATAATTTTTGGGATTTCATTTTTCATTTTCCCCATTTCTACATTATTATTCCCTCCATCTTCCCCTTTAGGGCTGGGTCACACAATGTATTTACAATGTATTTTTGAACATTCCTGCCGTGGTGCAAAAGCCCCAGTGGGAAAACCAAGCCTACTTATTCACACCTATTGGTCAGGAGGATTTTTAAGTTACCCATGATTCATTCTACTTGCCCATATACCTCTGCGCCAAGTCAAGTTTCCCAGAAACCACTGCGGCATGACATCACCCCCAGCATCTGTTTACTTGTGTTTAGCCTCATTATTGTTGCACATCCTATATAATAAAGTTGAAGTGTCTCTGCGTCCAGTCCCTGTGTCCGTGGGATTGCACTACTGCGCATGTGCCCCACGGACAGGGCCGGAACTAGGGGTAGGCAGAGTAGGCGCCTGCCTAGGGCGCATTCATAAGGGGGCGCATTTTTAATGGGAATTTTCTCCGTTTTTTTTTTTTTTTTAAAGTTTTTTTTTCTTTATAAAAGTTGCTATATGCAATTTGACCCACGTGTGTGACTTTTGTA
Source organism: Xenopus laevis (assembly GCF_017654675.1). Classification (NCBI taxonomy): domain Eukaryota; kingdom Metazoa; phylum Chordata; class Amphibia; order Anura; family Pipidae; genus Xenopus; species Xenopus laevis. The sequence continues at coordinate 143,815,551 of NC_054375.1, forward strand.
TGGTGCTGCGCTGCACATGATTGGTTCCAGAAGGTTAGTGCAAGTGCTCCCGCTCCTGCAGAGATCCCCAACCTCCCTCTAACGTGCTGGCTTCCAGTGGCGTACTTCTTTTCAACGAGCGGTGGTGTATGCGCTGTTGGAAGCGGCGCATCCAGTCGACATCACCACCAACAGTAAGGAGGAGAGCTGGGCTGGCGCAATGGTGTGGCGCCGGCGCGCAATGAAGAGAACTGGCGCTGGAGAAAATCAGACGACTGGGCTGGCCTTATTTTTTGATGGTTCCTGCGGGCACAGGTACATGGGGGCAATGTTTATTGCTGGCACAACAGGTACAGATTTGGGGGCATATTTAAGGCTGACTACTGGTACAGGTACAGATTTGGGGGCATATTTATGGCTGACTGCTGGCACAATTACAGATTTGGGGGCATATTTATGGCTGACTGCTGGCACAATTACAGATTTGGGGGCATATTTATGGCTGACTGCTGGCACAATTACAGATTTGGGGGCATATTTATGGCTGACTGCTGGCACAGGTACAGATTTGGGGGCATATTTATGGCTGACTGCTGGCACAGGTACAGATTTGGGGGCATATTTATGGCTGACTGCTGGCACAATTACAGATTTGGGGGCATATTTATGGCTGACTGCTGGTACAGGTACAGATTTGGGGGCATATTTATGGCTGACTGCTGGCACAATTACAGATTTGGGGGCATATTTATGGCTGACTGCTGGCACAGGTACAGATTTGGGGGCAATATTTATATAAATGAAAAGTTTCATCAAAGTGTTGGAAGGTTTGTTTATTAAAAAACTTAAATGGTAAGGTGGGAAATGGTAATACAGGATGAGGGGGGTGCTAATTGAAGTCCTTGCCTAGGGTGCCAAACTACCTTGGCCCTGCCCACGGATATGTTCTAGCGCCCGTTAATTTAACGGGCTTAATGTCTAGTAGTATCATATTCTGCAATAGACATTTCTAACCTAAATGGAACCAAATTCAATTTCTAAACAAAAAACTCCAACGTTGCCTGACATCACCTATTTCTCGTATTTCCCCATGTCTATTGCTATTGTACTCCGTTTAATTTGGCAGAGCGTTCTCCCTTCCCTCCAGCACAGAGAAGCCCCTCAGCCATGCTCATCCACATTACTTTCAGTTCATTACTCAACATAAACTGGTGCCCTCCGGCCTCCCTCGCCTTCTCTCCAGTCAAGAGTCACTCTCGCTCCTTTCAAGCGTCCCTGGCTGTCTCTTTTCATAAAGGAAGTGAGAGGCCTAGAATTAACCCCCTGCTTCCTCCTGTTTGTTCTGAACTTCCCTCTCTTGCCCGCCTTGAGGGGCATTCATACATGTCTGCAAATCCCTGTGAATACAATAGGGGCTTTCAGTGGGTGATACCAGAGCGCGTAATGGCTCCCACTTTGAAAGCAGGCGCCCCACAGAGCAGGAGAGGAGTGCCAGATGTAACCTGTATCCTCTGTCATGTGTCAAGCAACAGAAGTGTTTATGAGCTGGAGAAAGGGGGCCCTCGGCTGTGAAGGATGCGTTAGGGCCCCTTTTTTAAGCAATAAAAGGAAATCAGACATGCAATCACACACCCAAACACACACATCTAAATACCCATCAGCAGACTGTCTCTCTCCCTCTACACAGTCTCACACACACCAGCAAACTGACACCGACACACTGTCACGCACAGCGCAGACACACACAGGTATCACCATCTGGATTGAATTGTCTCCCTGCCGTACAAAATGAAGGATATTTTAGACACATGGCTTTATTAAAATTCCACGCTGTGTGTTTGTGTGACTCTCTGTACATATGTGGGGGGGAGCTGCAGCCGTTTGCGCCTGGTATTGGCACTCCCCCACCTTTGTTTGGAATAATTAGTTATCTCAATCGCAGCCTCAGGTGGCTCTGGAGCAGGATGCAGAGTTTATCCGTCTGAGTAGGCCCAACATGTCGCCATGGTAACCACCTGAGCCGCCCCCCCCATAGTGAGAGAGAGAGAGAGAGAGATAAAGGCACAAAGAGGAAACCATAGGGAGATGGGTATATACAGCCATATACACACACTCACTCCTGAGCCGGCCACCATTGAAAAATGTAGGCACACATATATACACAACAGGGCTGCCATTTTCTGTACAAAATGAGTCCCTTCCTACTGGCCACATAAAAAATGCATGTTCTCACTGGGGCCATGGGATGTTTAGCAGTATGTTGGATTTTAGCCCGTTGCCACGTGGGGGAGGGGAGGATGAAGTTCATTTTTTTTCATATGCATGCTTTTGTGAACATATTGAACTAAAAATAGATAAATATGTGTATTTGGGTGTTTGTATGTATTTATACGAGTGTATTTTATATGTGTGTGTATACAGCAGTTAAAATAAGTATTGAACGCGTCAAGGTTTTTCACCGTAGTGGTCCTAGCACTCGTCTGCCCGCACTCCCCACCCCGCGAGTCATGCACCCAATGCGCCAGTGCTCCTCAGAAAGCGGCTGGGCGGCATGGCGCCCATAATATTTTCCCGCCCTAGGCCTGGGTCTTTGAGTCCTCTCCACAAATCCGGCCTCCAATCAAAAATCCGGGCCTGAATCCTGCCTCCTATCAAAAATGAGGGCCTTAATCCTGCCTCCAATCAAAAATCCAGGTCTGAATCCTGCCTCCTATCAAAAATCAGGGCCTTAATCCTGCTTCCTATCAAAAATCTTGCCCTGAATCCTGCCTCCTATCAGTGCAAATTAAAATCAGCTGGTTTATTACTAATTGATGGTCTATAAAAAGGTTTCTCTCATTACCAAGGTATCACACAAGAAGCATCTCATGATGGGTAAAAGCAAAGAGCTCTCCCATGACCTTTGCAACCTTATTGTTGCAAAACATACTGATAGCATTCACTGAGGGCAGAGTCAGTCTGGGCCGTTAGAACACTGGGAGAAAACATGGTGGGCGACAGCCCTCATGGGCCCCTGCAGACAATATACAAATATTGTCCAGCTTTGGAAGGTACTGTCAAATTTTAATAAAATGGACAGAAAATAGGTATATAGAGAGGCAGATATAGTTATATTTAGTATAGCTAAATCTAAAAACAAATGGACTCGCTGAGTAATCAACGAAGACGTTTCACTACTCATCCGAGCAGCTTCTTCAGTTCAACTGACTGGCGTGGGAAGTTCTCGGCATATAAACTCTTCCACTAATCCAATCACAATGGCACATTGTAACTCTTCAAAGAGGTGACATCTGAAGAAATTCACAGAGGTGTTGATTCTGTGTAGTTACTGTGATAGGATTATCCAATGCGTCATGCAACTCCTAGAAAGAGGTGTTACTTGTGAGAGTTGCATGAATATAATATATATAATTATATTCCTCAACCCTGTGTCCCCAAAATGTATTATTGGTAAATATTTCCATTACTTCTGGAGACAAACAACAGGTACTCCACTTTTTGGGGACATAATGGGCTTTTTGTGATGCACTTTAGGGGCCAATAATGTACATGTATGAGATCCATTAATCAGAATGCTCCATATTAGGGGAAGGTAATCTCTTGTAGGGGAAAATTTACTAAGCGGCGAAAATTCACCAGCGATGGCTTTGCAGGCAGTGCAACATTTCTCCAGGCGAAATTTCGCTCAGACAACGCTAATTCACTAACATGGGAAGTTGCATCCAGGGCGCCGAACGCTGGCGAAGTTGCACTAGCGTTGGTTAATTTGCATACGGTGGGAAGTTAAACCTGAATGAACATATATGTTGCAGCAAATACATTACACTACACAAGCCCAGGAAAGCTTAATAAAAGAAAATAGAGTTAAATTGCCCTACACATGAGCCCAGTGTATAGTTTATGTGCCATATGTTAGGAAATGCAGGGGGAAGCCGGGTACCCCCAAAAAATTTTACGCTCTTTTGCAGCCTATCACCCTGAAAAAAAGGAAAAGATGCCAGCGTTTTTGGGACTTAGAAAAATTTTCAACTACATTTTGAGGAACTCCTATCTACTCTATTGCACTTAAACTGGTCTGAGGTGGCGAACGCAAGTCTGGCGCAAGAGGTAACGTTCAGTAAAATCTGCATCTTAGTGAATTTGCGCAGTTACGTCCCTATGCCAGAGCGCGACTTCGCTTGACAATTGAGTGAGAATGAGCGCCAGCGTCAGTCTTTTTCTCTATTGAAGTTACGCCTGTGCCCGTTAGTAAATCGGTGAAGTACCGAAATGACGTCACGCTGGGGAATTTGGCCAGCGTTAGTCACTTTGCCCTTTAGTAAATTTGCCCCATAGACTCTATATTTCCTTTTTCTCTGTAATAAACAGTAGATTGTACTTGATCCAAATTAAGATATAATTAATCCTTATTGAATGTATAACAAATCTATTTGGTTTATTTACATTTTAAATGCTTTTTAAGTAGACCTAAAGTTGGGAAACCCATATGACGGAAAGATCACTTATCCAGAAAAGCCCAGGTCCCAAGCATTATGGATAACATAGCTGTACTGGCAATTTGTGATATATATATATATATATATATATATATATTTATGTGTGTGTGTGTTTTGATCCATACAAGGTCTGTGATGACCAAAATGTTAATTGGTTTATTGATTGATTAATTGATAGATTGATTTAATGAAGGCAATGCCGGAATAGGTCCCAATATACATGAGCACTGTCTTTCTTATACAAGATACTCTCCGGGCATGAAGCTCCAAAACTGATGTGTGCAGCAGCTATACAATTATATATATAGAGAGAGAGAGAGAGAGAGAGAGAGAGAGAGAGAGAGAGAGAGAGAGAGAGAGAGAGAGAAAGAACTGTATAGACAAGTTGGGGGCAGGGATTCCATTTTGAGAATAAAATGTCTTGAATGCTGAATGTGTTGTTGAACTGCCCTGTTCAGTCTTCAGTGTTTAATGGTACAGTCAACAATGCACAATGCCACACACACACACACACAAACACGCACAGATTCAGTCTATCTCCTGCTCTGATTATTTCTGATAATTGAATTTCTGGAAGCTCCATGGATCATCTCCCCCTCCAGGCAAGTTACTAAGCAACTTGGCCCAGCCCTGTTGGTGTGTTGGGGATGCTCTGCTGCTATCTATGTGTGTGATCGTGTGTATTGTCTGACTGCAAGTCTTGGCTTGCGCCTTTCATCATATGTACGTCTGTGTTTGTGCATCGATGAGTGGGAAGGGCACATTATGAAGAATGAGAGTGCAATTATTTTCCCAAGCACCAGAGAAATGAGGATAATTAGCACTAGAGTGTGTGTTGTGCAAATACCAACACTGTCTTTAGAGAGGTGCAAAGAGATTTGACAGTTATGACGTTTCCACCAGGTCTAGTAACCCATAGCAACCAATTGAATGTATGCTTTCAAACCAGTGTCCAGTAGATTTTGGTTGCTTCATGGAAACTTTGCAACTTCAATGGCATCATCCCATTAACGGTTATAGCTGTGAAGAACCCCTTCATGTAAAACAATTGGGAGTTGGCATTCTCTGGGAAAACACGTAGTCGTTGGTGTGGGACCCAGAATTTGGCTAAGGGGTCCTCTTTCGCTGTACTGAGCTGTATGCATATATATTTTTTTTATGGTTGCTAATTAAATCTAAGCAAACAGTCCAACATTTTGTTTATGATGAGTTGTAAGTTGGCCATACATGACCAGAGCTGGTAGGACAGTTTGGCCAATTAAGACTTTACTTCCCAACTACCTTAGCAATATCCGACCTTTGGGATCACAGATGGTCTCAGACACCATACAGATGGGCACAGAGATGAAGAAACAAAGAGGAGTCCCATTTCCTCCTTGCCTCCTGCAGTTCCAATGTTCCGCCTGTCAGCTTCAATGAGTGGAACAAGTGTATGACCTCATTTATGTGTATGGCCAGTCATGCAGTATCTGTCCATTCAGGCCCCCCGAGTAGATTGGTCAGACACCATGACAGCTCTTCCTGTGTATGGCCACCTTTCCTTATCCAATTCTTGCCTTCTACCAATGAGATACAAATATGCAAATTAATTAGGTTTTGATGCAAAATAATCTATGCCAATGTTTTAATGGACAAATACTGGAAAAGTAAGGACAAATAAACTTTATTTATAAATACGGTCTAGTTTTTTACCATGTTTCGGTAATTTCCAATCTATTTGGTAGTGAAATTAATAACAAGGAAATCTGAGAAACTCATTCTAAGATGCTGGTAAGTTCCAAGGAATACGGAACTTTGGCCAACCCATGTCAAAAGAAGGGAAGGTTTCGGGCCCCACTTACAAAAAGACAGAATTAGGCATGATTAGCAGTCTAGGGGTATGGCATGATGTTATTGGGGATATCATCATTCAGGAGGGGCATTAAAGGACAAATAAATATATAATATTAGGGTGCCAATTAGTTAGGCATCCTCAGTGAATACAATGGGTAACATTTAACGCTGGCTCAGAGTATAGTCTATATACAGAGCCAAAAGATAGGGCTACCCTGCACTCAGAAGGATCCACAGGGTCACAAAGTGTAAGTTGAAAAGTGTCTTTATTAATCATAATTAAAAATATAAATGCATCTCCACAGGCCCAGGGTATAATCCTGCCAGTGCCAGAGTGCTATGGTCAGTGGCGTAACTACCGGGGTAGCAGGGGGTGTGATTGGGCCAGAGCCCGTACCCCCTCAGGGCCCCCCGGCAGCTTGTGCGCCACTGATTCCAGCGGGAAAATCACGTACAGAGGGGAGGGGGGGGCCCGGCCGCATGTCCCGCGACAGGGTCAGCCCCCCTCTAGTTACGTTACTGGCTATGGTGTCTAAGGTTCCAGTGGTCCCAGTGATTTTTAAGACCAAAAACATGTGTGGTACAGTAGAAGCTATAATTTTCGCTATACTATGTATGTGGGTTCACTGTACGGGACCCAGGCAGCTCTATACCCCGGGCCAGTGCATTTTTTAATGAAGAGGAGATTATAGTCACAGGGGGGTGCCTAACAAATTCACACCACTCAGTGATTTAGAATTGTGACTCTTCATAGCCTGCAGAGAGGGATATCAATACTGTGACAGATGTAGATTTAATATGGGGAAATACTAAGCAGAAGGCCCAGTTACCAGTAGAATACACACACATATATATATATATATATATTGCATTTAACATGGTGTGTATCATTGGACATCAGTAGTGCAGTACTACTTGATATGCTGGCACATTATAAATAAACACAGATGATGGCAATAATAATGTGAGCTCTCTGCAGGTTAATCCAGGCAGGATTAGAGAGGATATTTTCTTTCCGTGCGCTAGCATTCATTGTAATGTACAGTATGTCAGTCATGCACGCACAATGCACGATTGCCTGTTGAAAACATCTAAGTAGGACTTTATCACTCAGAAGGTAATAGGCCAGAAGAGAGGAGGCTTTTGTTCTAAAGAAGGGTCTGTGGAAAGGGGCCACTCTGGGAAATCCCATCCCTGGTGCTGTAGAATGCCAGGGACTAGAGTAAGAAAGAGAATGTAACAAAGCGCTTTCACATTCTGTAGAGCTAGGTTACCCTACACTGCCTATGGAATCCACGTGCTGCATGACTGATATCTAAACAGCATAGAAGCCGATTTCACTGTTTTCTAAGCAGCCGGACAGTGTGCACTCAATAAAGCAAAGGGATGTGCTTGGTATTAGCCAACCACTTTACATTCAATATGTACAGAAGTGATTAAAGGAGACATATAGGATAAATGAAAAAACCCTAATTTTGTAGGCAATTATAAGTAATATATGGTGTTGCTAAATATTAATATTATCTTTAAAATTGCCCCTTTATTAGAGCTCCCTATAGATGTTCTCTGGTCCCTGTCTTTGTTTCAAATGAGGGGTGGGCGTGTCCTAAAGGTCCCTGCCAGAAGCACAGTTGGAGGGGAACAGCCAATCACAGCCCTGCAGTCACACAAGCATACAGCTTCAGTTCCCTATCAGGTCCTGCTAGCTGCTGATTGGTTCCTGCCCTACAGTGCAGTGAGCTGAGAGCTGCCGGCTCCCCCTGTACAGCCTGGGAATTCAGGGAGCAGGAAGTGGAAGGGAAGGGAGAGATTATAAGGGTTTTTGCTGAAATATTCAATAAATCAGCCTGAAACACTACACTAATTCTTCTATATCTAAATGAGTATAACGCACTGGTACATTCTTATTTTATACACAAAATGTCTCCTTTAAGATACCATTAAGCAGGTGTCTCAGTAAATACTAAGTACGGCACAAATGTATATATATATATATATATATATATATATATATATATATATATATACTGTATAATAAACTAGAATATATTCCAAAATTATTCCTCCTTGTCAGTGAACTAAGATTGTGTTTCTAGTTTTGCTCACAGATGTATAGATTAGAATAGGATATGAAAATCAAGTCTTTGTAGACTTCCTGTGTCTGACTGCTTTCTGAGTGACGTCCCTTTTCCCTCCCATGTGAACAGTTGGGCAGAGCTCTAGTTTTTTTTATCTATTATGAAATCATGTGACCTGTAGCGGACTTTGCAAAACCACAAGCATGGCCGATCCAGCACAGGACGCCTCCCAGAGGTGGGCTTGTTGATAGGGATGGGCGAATTTGACCCGTTTCGCCAAAAATGTGCCATTGGCGAAATGTCGCCGACCCCCATTAAAGTCTATGGGCGTCAAAAAATATTGTCCCGCAGCGAAATTTTTTTTTGTCCCACGTCTTTTTATTTTACTGCACGACGCCATACAAGTCTATGGGCGTAATTTTTTCGGCGAAACAAGGGCGAAAAAATTCGCCCATCCCTACCTGTTGATCCCGCCCCCATTTGCCAAGTTTTCTTGCATCACAGTGCGTTAAAGGAACAGCAACAGCAAAAAATGAAAGTTGTTTAAAGGAAAACTAAACCCCCCAAAAAATGTAGGTCTCTATAAAAAGATCACATAAAACAGCTCATATGTAAAACCCTGCTTCATGTAAATAAACCATTTTCATAATAATATACTTTTCTAGTAGTATGTGCCATTGGGTAATCATAAATAGAAAATTGCCATTTTAAAAAATAAGGGCCGCTCCCTGGGATCCTACGATTCACTGTGCACACAAACATACCAACAAACCATACTTGCTAGGTCGCATGAGCCAATTAACAGACAGTTCTGTCTTTTGCTTCCACACTTCTTCCTGTTACAGTTAGAACTGCAGTATTTCTGGTCAGGTGATCTCTGAGGCAACACACAGACCATCACAAAATGGTGGATCAAGGCAAGAGATGTAAAAGGGCAAGATTTACTTAAATATATAGACCAGTTTGGTAAGATTCTTTAATTATGCCACTTAATATGATATAAACTGTTGCTTAAATGTTCATTTTGGGGGTATATTTTTGCTTTAAAGCAATTCAAATATAGTGTACTGATGCCCTGCACTGGTAAAAGTTACTGTATGTGTTTGCTATGGTTTATATAAACAAGCTGCTGTGTAATCATGGGGGCAGCCATTCAAGCTGAAAAAGGAGAAAATGCACAGGTCACGTTACAAAAAACAGCTAAGTTCTGTAATGGAATACAATGGGATTCTGCAGAATGCATGTTATCTGCTATGTAACCTGTGCCTTGAACGGATGCCCTCATGGCTGCACAGCTGCTTGTTTATATTAACTACAGTAGTGTTTCTGAAGCAAACACACCAGTTTTACCAGTGCTGTGCGATACAACATTATATTTTCATTATTTTAAAACACTTTCCCCTGTTGATGTTACTGTTCCTTTAAGGGGAGGCCCCATTGCTAGTGCAGTGAACACAATAGCATTCTCTGCACTAGAAGAGCCAGAATTAAAATGTAAAAAATCATAATTTCTTCTCTTAAATTGACTAGGAGCAGCTTTTCACCATCCCTGATTGGTGATCGGCGAATTTGAAGCGTTTCGCTTCGCCAAAAAATTTACAAATTTCCCGCGAAATGGTGAAAAATTTGCAAAACCTCTTGTTGTTGATGCAAGTGTCCGTTTTTTTTTACACCGGCTGTCCGTTTTTTTGACGCTGGCGAATTTTCACAGCGGTTTTGCAAATTTATCCGCTGGCCGTGAATCGCGGGAATTCTCCATGAATTCACGCATGGCGAATAAATTCGCTCATCACTATCCCTGATAACTTGTGGGCTGCTGTGGTCTGCGGTTTCTCAACTCGCCTCATGGCAGAATGGCCCCTTCCTGAAAGTGGTTGATCAGATGGTCACGACTAGGGTTGACCTTCGCCCCTATACAAACCGGGGATGAGGTGAGCCTGGTGACATTGGGGGTGGACAGATGATGTGAGGAATTGTCCAGTGAAGTGAAGGTCCGGGGATATGACCGTAATGTCAGACATAGCAATTGCTGATTGGCTGATTGCCACACCATTCAATGTAAAGCCCTGTCTGGATTTCCTAATTTGGAAATCCAGACAGACAGTTTTCACCCTTCCAAAAACCAGGCTGTCCAGGTAATACTTGGACAGGTGGCAACCTTAGTCACAACAGTCTTAGTGGGCCCCAGGTTCCCAGCCGGCCTCTGATGATCTTCATTCACAATGGCCCCAGAGTACCGAATCATGGACCACATTAAAGGTCAACCACAATTCAACATTCGACATGCGCCTATAAATGGAGGTTGTCGGAGCTGACTCCCGGCAGAGTAAGGTTGGGGGGGGTAGAGCGGAAGAAGAGTTCAACCCAAACCTGTCCATGGTCTGCAAAATGTGTGTGGAAGTCAGCCCAAACCCAATCGACTTGTGGATCCCAGAGTTGTCGGCCCGGCCCATACCCCAAATCACACTGGAGGTTCTCTTGGTGCAGCATGTTTAACAAACAAAACAGTCTGGGGCATTTCTATTTCCCTGCATGTATCAGTAAGGCTTTAATGTGCAATAGACATATAATTGAATTCTTATTGCAATCGCTATTCAAGATCCCGTTGCTCAGGCAACCTTGCGACAAGCTTCTTTTATCACGTTGGGTTTTAAAGAAGTGGTAGCCAGCATCAAGGCTAAAAGGACCCTAAGTGTGGTCGCTACCTTCTCCGCTCACTTAGTTCTCTTTCCTGTTAATAACAATTACAGCAAGAATCTGCTCCCCAGTTTGGACCTTTAAATACATATTCCTATAGACGTGAATATAATGAGCGAAGAAAGCTAAGCTAAGTTGCAGGCTAATTACTGCAGATATTAAACATGCAGTATAGCTATGGGATCCATTCTCCTGAAGAGATGATTAGAAGCGAGGTGCTGCAGCAGTGAGTACAAAATGTTCCATGGAGGCAGGCAGTGTTCACTTAAGGGCGCAGTTTGGGACAAGTAATCATAATGTGGTGTGAGATGAGGGAGACGCATCGTTATATGGGCTTGACCAGAACACACCATTTCAGAAAAGCTTGATTTTCACTCAACTAAAGCATTAATGCTGCACACCGATGTCGTCAAGGAGAAGACGCACGAGAAAAAAAAATGACTCCTGCTCACAATGCAGGCGGAGAAATGTACCCATCAGTAGGGACCAGAAAAGAACAGTTACAAGAAAAATAAGACAGACACAGCTTAATAAAAGGTTAAGTATACACGTAAAGTGACAACATGGTATTTATTTTTAAAGGGAAAATATGCTTATCTACTGTAGGTCTCCATATGTGTGTGGGTAGCTCCCACACACACATTTCTTCTATATATTATATATATATATATATATATATATCACATTTATTGGCACTCACCATTCATCGCATCAATTGCCGGGTGCTTCACTGCAATATTAAAATTCAAACAGTAGAAAGCACTCACGGCATCATATTATGTGAAAAAAAAAATAGTCTTTTATTTCTACAACCCCATGCCAACGCGTTTCGGTCCGCACAGGACAGTCATCAGCGTCATCCTGTGCGGACTGAAACGCGTTGGCATGTGGTTGTAGGAATAAAAGACTATTTTTTTCTTCACATAATATGATGCCGTGAGTGCTTTCTACTGTTTGAATTCTATAAGATACAGCGGACAGCGGATGTGGAGAATACAGGGGCTGCGTTCACTTAGGCTTAGAAAGTCAGGACAGGTGCTGGAATTAGGCTTCTTGTCTAGGAAGAAGGAATCAGGAAGTGGGGAATGAGCAAGGCATTGTCAAAATTAAGTTTCTAGGGTATTTAGGCTGCCAGTGGATCAGGATGTTCTGGTGCCAAAAGAATGAGCATTACTTTATTTATTTTCCCATATTGTTTGATTTGAAAGGTGCCTTGTTATGAAAAAAACAAGGGTATTAACCCTTCTGCCATCTGAGTGAATTTCCACAATATATTCATGTTTTGCTCATTCATTGGCTGCACCCTCATATCCAAATGATTGTATCGATTATCATCAGTCTTAAAAGGGTTGTTCACCTTTAAAGGGCATGTTAAGTAAAAAATAAAAATCCCATTTTTACTTTCTTTAATGAAAAAGAAACCTATCTCCAATATACTTTAATTAAAAAATGTGTACCGTTTTTATAAGAAACCTGACTGTATGAAGTGAAATTTTCCCTTCATTTACTGCTGTGGATAGGAATTGTCAGATGGTCCCTAACTGCTGAGCAGGGAAACAATCATACTTATGTACAGCAGGGGGAGCCCCCGCCTTACTTCCCAGCCATGCAGAACTCAAGCAGCTTTGTTTATGACGATCCCTAAGCAGCCCAGACCACACTGAGCATGTGCACAGTCTTAGTCTTGCAAAGATGTTTAACAAAGTAACAAGATGGTGACCCCCTGTAGTCAACTTTGAAAGCATAAATTATTTGTTTGATTAGGCTTGTGGTGCAGTAAGTTCATGTTTATATTTAGTATACAAAATACAGCATTTCTAGCCTTATTCTATTTTAGACTTTACATGCCCTTTAAGTTATCTTTTAGTATGATGCAGAGAGGGATAGTCTAATGCATTTTCCAATTGTTTTCCATTTTTTATTATTTGTGGTTTTTGAGTTATTTTGCTTTTTATTCAGCAGCTCTCTGGTTTGCAATTTCAGCATTTAATCTCTGGTTTCCAGATTACCCTAGCAACCGTGCACTGATTTGAATATGAATAGGAGAGGCCTGAATAGGAAGATGAGTAATAAAAACGTATGTATAACAATAAATGTGTAGCCTTACAGAGCATTTGCTTTTTGGATGGGGCCAGTGACCCCCATTTGAAAGCTGGAAAAGATGAGAAGAAGAAATAATTCAAAAACTTTAAATAATAAATAATGAAGACCAATTAAAAGGTTGCTTGGAATTAGCCATTCTAGAACATACTAAAAGTTAATTTAAAGGGGAACCACCAATGTTCAGCTAATTTAATAAAACACACTTTTCACTTACAGTGCCTTTGGTTTGGCTTGACTCCACCTGTTGGCCCAGGATGAGACTCTTGCATGGTGCTCCACTCTGGGTGCATAAAACCTGATGTGGGCAAAGGAACAGGCAAGGAATATAACTGCAAGGGGCAGATGAGGGAGCAGGGTCCACAACCTAAGCTGCATGGGAAGAAGTTCTGTGCTTTAATACCAACAGAGTAAGCAAGGCATAGATTTTTCCTCTTTCCCTCCCATTATTGCTGTTTAGGAACATGCAGGGATAAAAGAGGATCTTCTTATGAACTCCCTTTGTAGCCCCCTCCGCTGGCCCCTCTGTGATCCTGCCTGGATCGTATTCCCTAATAACACTTTCATCTTCAGGAAAACAGCATCAACCTCTGCCCGATGTAGCCGGTGCATCCAACGAGTAATCCCGAAGGAACTCCATGCAGCTCTCACTCTCGCTATTTAGCATTTACTTTAAAGTAGTATGTAATATTAAAGGGAAAGGATCAATGGGAATCGTTTTTTTCCCCCAGAACACTTAAATGGACCCGTTTTGTAACATGGTGCATATATACCCAATGCACTATCCCTGGGCACACAACATTTTTTGAGGCATCACTTGTTAAAGGTCATTGTTGGTAACCCTAGGCTACACTGCTTGGTTGCTATGGGAAACAAGACTGCAGCATGTACAGAATTTAGAAATGCCTTGGCAATGTAAGCAGCATACATAAGGCAACTCTCTCTAGAACCAGCTCTGTCCACTCCACTTGCAGTGAAATTTCCATGGATTTCTGCCCTTGAGCTGCAAGAGAACATCTGGAGCCCAACCTTGGTTTAGTAGTGGAAAAAGACTACTACTCCTACCCATATTTACAAACCAGGGATTATAACCCAAGATCTACCTTCAAATTTGCCAATTATGTACTAATTAGCAGTTTATTATTTTTGCAATTTTGGGAAGGATCATGCTACCAGGTAAGTACAACCTGCAAATTCTGCAGATTCTGTTCTGGTTCAGCGGGTAACTCACATATTAAGGGAAAAATACACACACCAAAAACATACAGGCAGGTGAAGTGAAACCTGATGAAGCTGACCCTAGTGTGGTTTGTAAGCTCCACTGGACAAGACCTGTAAATGAACGGGATGTAGTATGTTGAACAAAGAAATGGTAGGCAAGCCAGCCTAAAGGCCACTTATTGTAGATTGTCTTTTTACATAGTCTTGGAAGTGTCATTTCAATGAGATGTTAAGGGGCTATATCACCTGACCCCCTTTTTAGATATTTATGGAATAAAAACTGTACAACAATGCGGGATGGTGGCTAAACGATGGACCTCAAGGTGGGGAGAAAAGTCCAAAAACCACTGCCCTAACCCAAGGCAGAGCATGGCCAAATGCATTGGGTCTCAGCTGGATTTTATGGAGAACACTTTTTAAGAAATATTTGATGCTGTATCTCTTTGCTGACCATAGTGTAGATTGTAAACTCCACTGGACCTGTAAATGAACGGGATGTAGTATGTTGAACAAAGAAATGGTAGGCAAGCCAGCCTGAAGGCCACTTATTGTGAACTTTGAGTAGATTGTCTTTTTACATAATCTTGGAAGTGTCATGGAGGTGTTAGGGAGCTATATCACCCTGTGTATGACCTTCTTTAGATATTTAAGGAATAAAAACTGTATGCGATTTGGGGTGGTGGCCAAACGATGGACCTCAAGGTGGGGAGAAAAGTCTAAAAACTACTGCCATCACCCAACATCAGAGCATGGCCAAATGTATCGGGTCTCAGCTGGATCTGATGGAGAACACTTTTTAAGAAATATTTGATGCTGTATCTCTTTGCTCATGTAATTTCAACAGAACTCACTTTCTGGGTTTTAAGATTTGGATAAGAAAACTGTTTACTCAAAATAGAACTCATCAATTAAGGTTAATTGGATGTTTGTATAAATTAGGGTTTCTCAACTCCAGTTCTTAAGTGCCTTTTTAAAGCTATCCCTGCCTGGGAACAGGTGCATTCATCATTAGTGGCTCCATCAGTCTAACTTCTTCAGCTGTTCTTGGCCAAGGGGAACCTTCCAAGCTGACCTGTTAATTGTACTCAAGCACATCAGATGAGATACTCAGGCACAGATCTGAGGGCATGAAGGGTTTTTGTCGTGTTTCATTCTAAGCTTTGCAGTAAAGTTGCTGTAGTACAACAGCAGCATAGGCCATGATGCAGAGTAGAATATGATGATGTTAGAGGTAGAACTGGAACAAGAAGCTATAGCCTAGTGTTGCTGATGATCTATTTGATTGTTTTTGATGGTTCGTTCATTCTTACATTACCAGCTAATATATCTGATAGCAAAGAGTTAGCCTAACCTTCATGCGTTCTTTACCACAAGCTCCACTAGAATCCTCTCTAGGAATCAATAACTGCCAAGTTCTTTCCCAGGTATGAAACTCGTTGTGCTTCTTGTTCTTTGCCATCATCACCCAGTGGGTCAGATCCTAGATCTGACTGAAAAGCTGACTCTATTTTTCCATTGCAATGAATTCTCTGGCCTGGAGGAAACATTTTAGAGCAGGTTCATAATGCTGCCTATCAAGTGGCCAAAGGTCTATCGAACTCTCTTGCTTTGCTTATCAGATCAATACAGTGGAAAAATATCTGACCAACTTCTCAGTCTAGACTGGAGTTTTCAGACTTATTTGGCTCACCTTGCATGTTATGGTGCAGTATTTGTTCAGGGACCACCCAACCTCATTATAAGATTACAAGTATATAAAAACACTATTGTATTAGTCATCTGCCTATAGTTCCAACAATATCAGCCTGTAGCAAACCCTTCAGTCTGGGTTTGCTATAATAACTGGAACAGCAAGTATCCATCTGAAATAATACTCTAACTTGCCCTGTGGATAAGCCTCCCCTATAAGGCTCAGATGTCCCCTAGGTGGAGCATGCCCACATTTTGGATGGTGTTGTTCAAATACTGGCTGTTAATTTGGGTGGTTTTCCTAGCATAAGCAGGCATACTTTATATATTTATATATTGTCCTTGAGTTTGAAGGTGAGCACCATTTTAGCATCCAATTATTAGCTTGAGAAACTTTCCCAGGCAAGAACAGGGGGAGATATAGGTGAGGAACTATTGGCTCCTTTTAGCAGGTCAGTGCAATATTTATACTACCCCTATATGTAGCCTGCAATAGCATAACTCAATATTACTGGGCCCTACTGCAAATTATTTTTGAGGCTCCCAAAATATCTTGAAGATGACATGTTTCACAAATATTTCTTGAAATTGTATATGAATTAGGGCATCATGGGGCCCCTATACCTCCTGGGCCCCCTGCAACTGCAGGGTCTGCTTCCTATATAGTTAAGCCCCTGGTACCCTGTATTTGTACCAAGAAAACAAACAGTTTGTTGAAATGTAGCAATGGATGCCTCTTCCTTAAAATCCTGTGCCGTCCCCTGAGGGTCTCCTAGGGAAAGTAGTGAACTGTATATCTTCTGTTGGTCTCACCATGTGTTTTTGTATCTGTGTTTGCTATATATGTTTGTAAATGATAGAACTCTAAGCAATGTATACCCGTAGTGACTTGATTTTTGTTTACATATTTGTTACAATATTTTTTGAGTCTACAAAGAGCATTGCTGGCTTGTTTTCTAGGTGCAGCCCAGAGCGGATCGATATAGTTAAGAATTCTGCCATTGCCTAGAAGTCATTACCTTGGTTAAAAGGAGAGAAAATCATGTGAAAGTACTGATCAAGTGTCATGGGGTTCGAGTGGGTGGTAAGATATAGAGGGGAAAAATAGCAATAAAAACACACAATATGAGCTGTATCCAGGTAAAGAATTGAGTTAGTGTAAAGATATTCCTTATTTCATTTGCTCTTAAACCCCACAGAGTTATTTATCCTGAGGGCAGTTCACTAGCCAGACGGGTTGGAGTCTTTGTGTGCATCTGAACGATTCCCAGATCCTTGAAAATCATTTTTGCAATCATTTTCCCATGTAAACTGTTCTTAGATACATTCAATAATTTTTTTGTCTGTTGGGGGCAGGGGGCTCACTGCTGAGCTATGTAAGCTATAACACAATGATTACCTTCAGGCAAGGAGTCTACCCTGAGACAGAGTACAGCTAATTTGGAAGAGGGGTGAATCGATCCATTAGTGATGTTTGACATGTAGCTGAACATTTTCTTTGAAACAATTTCCTTGCAGAAGATTCTTCCATCTTTATTAGCATCTTTATTAGCATCTGCCCCTTTTATTACACTCCCAAAGAGAGCAACTTTATTGTGCTTTCCAGCCAATCTTCCGCATGTAGCAGCCACCTTTGGCCTCGGGAGGAGCCCTCAGCTACTCAGATGCCGCCAGGTCTTAACTTGAGAGGAGCAAAGCAAGCGTTCTGAATGAGCAAAGGGGCACGTTCGATACCAGGGATAGGATGGAAGTTATAGTCAGGCAACAGGATTAGACGATAAAGCATGGTCAGGCGGGGGTCGGTACAGGAAGAGTTCAAGAATAGTCAGGCAGGCCGGGTCAGTGCAGGCAAAGTACAAAGAATGGTCAGGCAGGCACAGGTCAGGATTGGCAGAATTCAGCCAAGTCAGACAGGCAGGGATCAAAACTAGAAAATATGCAGACAAAATCACACCCAGGAACTAAACAAGTTAGACCTAACAACGGGCCATGAATTTCTGCTTGAAGCCCCTTCAAATGTTTGAATTTTGTGCCAAAAGAGGTGATGACATCATGCGCACGGCACATAAAACCCGAAAGAGGAGAGAAGATCACCACGACGAGCGTCCCCGTCGGCCCATTGGACCACCAGGGTGAGTCTTTACAGGCTTCTTCAACTTTTTGTTGCTTTCTATTTAGCCACTTTGGTATCAGGTGAAAACCAGCAATCTTCTCAAATTTTCATTGTTTGAGAAGTTTCGAAGGCTTTCTACACCCATACTTTGTCCATTGTTTGGTCAACTCTCTTTTTCTGCCCACTGGAGAAGTGGTTTCTTCAACTTTATGATGAGTTCTATTTAGTCACTTCGGTATCAGGTGAGAGCCAGTATTCTCCTCAAATTTTCAAGTTTGAGCAGTTTTGAAGGCTTTCTACACCCATGTATTGTCCATTGTTTGGTCCACTCTCGTTTTCTGCCCACTGGAGAAGTGGTTACTTCAACTTTATGGTGCTTTTTATTTAGCCACTTTGGTATCGGGTAAAAACCAGCAATCTCCTCAAATTTTCAAGTTCGAGCAGTTTCTAAGGCTTTCTACACACATGCATTGTCCATTGTTTGGTCAACTTTCTTTTTCTGCCCACTGGAGGAGTGGTTACTTCAACTTTATGGTGAGTTCTATTTAGTCACTTTGGTATCGGGTGAGAAAAGTTTGAGCAGTTTCTAAGGCTTTCTACACCCATGCATTATCAATTTTTGGGTCAACTCTCTTTTCTTCCCTTTGGAGAAGTGGTTACTCTAGGGTCGTTGTCTAATTGTGTTTGGGGATTCTTGCATTCTTACATGAATTTTGCAAGTACTTGGACAGTTTCGGTCTGTTTATTAAACTGTTGTAGTGTTTGCTATTTCAGCACATTTGGAAGGTTCCGTTGAACGGGAATGGCCTAATTCAATGACACACACCCAAAGTTGAAAAAAGTTATTATTGTCATCAAAGGGAAAATTAATGACTCAAAATTTTAAAAGTTGTCAAAACCATAAAATGTTACTAAAAGCCCATGACTTTTTATGACTTCAACAAAATTATCCAAACTTTAGAAAATGTAATTGATAGAAAGTATAAATGTGCCAATAAAAAATTATTTGGGATACCAAAACCGATCATGAATTTTTGTAGATCAAGGTTGGGAACAAGTTTAATTGAAATATTCATAGAAGATGATCTTGAAGTTATAAATAGGGGTAAATTAGGGATGAAGGGCTGAAGTCGGAATGTATTAAAACTGTGCTGGTACCAAAACCATTTTATTGGAACCAGAGTTTTAGAATAAAGAGTTTTAACTGACGTTTTATAAAAAGGGCTCAAAATAACAGCAATATAGCTACAAAAACTCACAAGTCCTCTCACCTAATCTCTATTAAGCTCCTACTTGAACTGGGAAAGCGAAAAACCCGGTCAGAATCGGTCTTTTGGCTTTGCCTCAAGGGGGAAAAATGCTTCTAGTCTTCCTAATGACACATGGATCAGTCCCCAGATCAACACACACCAGGATATATTAATATTTGCAGCCTTGTGTTTTCTGTGATCAGATTTCTGCTCAAGTGCCTCTTCTCCAGTTTAAACATGGCAGCCGTGCACAAGCTGTGTTCATAAAAGAAAATGCCTCATTATTGATTTAGTTGCCCTTTCCAGGACTTTCTCTACTTCCCTAATATTGAAGATGAAGCCTTACTAAATGATTTACAAAGAATCTCATTTATAAAGTCATGCAGTGAGCCTCTATCCTTTTTATGCAGGACAATATTGTGCTGAGTGTTTGGTAAAGCTACAGGATCATTAACAAACGTACCTGCAAGAGCGCATATGCATGGACTTCATTAAGGTTCTTGCGTCTACATTTTGCAAACGGTTGCTCATATGCGCATCCTGTCTCTTCTGATGAATCGTGACCCACTGAACCTAGTGATGCTGGAGAACCCTGCAGATACCTCCACCTTGTTCCTGCCAGTGGCTCCAGGGTTAAATAGGTGCACTTGCGCCCACTGAATTGGGTGCAAACACAATATTAAACCACACACCAGAAGTGATGTAAATCCCATGCTGCAAATGCTAGATGCAACTTGCATCAGCTTAAGTGGACTCTGATTAGGTGGCATGAAACGAGTAAGGCTATTTGTTTATGATTGTGTATGGACTTTAATTTAAACTAAAATGCATATAACGTCATATTTGGGTGGTCCGGAATTGTGCCAGCCTGTATCCTGTGTGTCTAACCTGGTTTAGCTCCCTTAAGATGAAGGTCTGGCGTCTGGGGCTTGAGCACACAGTATAAAGGGGTATGTGGTCAACTCTTATCCCTACATAACTGGGGTTTTATTATTTGAGGCAATTGCAATGGACACAACTCAGATGTACAATACAAGAGGTTCTAGAATGGGGTTATATTGAGAAATAGGAGGAATTAAAGGGAGGAGTTGTGTGAAGCAATACAAGGGGTTATAGGGAGAGGTTAGATGGAATACTATGAGGAATTACAAGAAGGAGTTATATGGAGCAATAAGAGGAGTTATGGGAAGGGTTGTGTTGAGAAATGTGAGGAGCTATTGAGATTAATAATATGAACCAGTATATCAGGACTTATAGGAAGAAGAAATATGGAAGGACAGGAGACTCCAAATAACCTAGGGAAGCCTGTAAGAAGTACTAGTGGAAAATATAGGAAGGAATGGTGGAGCTAAATGGAGAGTTATTCAGAGCAGTATGAGGACTTACTGGGAGGAGTTATATGGAGCAATAGACGGAGATATGGGAGGGGTTGTTTTGGGAAATGGGAGGAGCTATATAGAAGAGTTACTTACAGTATATGGACCAAAAGAAGGAAGTATTGGCAGGGAGGTCATATGGAGTGATAAGAGACTCCATGGAACCTAGGGAAGGCTCTAATCAGGGCAGTAACTATAGAGGAAGTAGACCCTGTGGCTGCAGTGGGGCCCAGGAGGTATAGGGGCCTGATGAGGTGCTAATTCATATACAATTTAAATAACTATTAAATAACAATTTAAATAACTATAAATAACCTGGGGGCCTGAAAAATTATTTGCTGTGGGGCCAAGTAATATCTAGTTGTGCCACTAAAGGGTACAAGTGATAGGGGCTAGATAAAGCAATACAAGGGGTAATAGTGAGAAGTATATGAAGAAGTGAATAGGAGAGTTAAAGGAAAGAAATAGGTGGAACAATGGTATGGGTTATATGGTGCAATAAGATGGGGTATAAGGAGAGGTTTTGTGGAGCACAAATTACACCAGGTTATGTGGTGGAACAGGGGAAGATAGAAGACAATGCTACTTGGGGCAACTGCGGGTGATACAGAGCACAAAAGGTTAACATGGGGCTGAGAGAATGGGTTAACAACCAGAATCAAGTTATGGAGCTTGTTATAAGGGCAGAGAAATCATTTGTGAAGCTCATGCAAAAACTTGCCTGCCTGTTAATCCAAAACATTGCATCTGCCAAGGCCACAACTTGAGAGTGAAATAGCAAATTAACAATCTGTGCATCTTGGCTTGGCGGCTGAATGACTCGTTCTGTGGGCTTTTTTTTCCAGGCATTATTTTCCCTTTGTTATTTGAGAGATCCCTAAATAGATGCCGCTTTGGGGAGGAGGGGGAAGCAGCTAAACAAATACAGAGAATGCACCTGATGGAGGTGAGTGAATGAAGCACTAATGCGACTCTCAATTCTACAGTCAGGATCAGCAGTGCTCAGCCCTGGCCTCCTGTTCTTGTAACATCCGTGACCTTGAAACACAAGAGAAGGGCTCACTGTTTGTTTTATATGAACTTTCCCTTTCCTCGCCACATTCTCACCTTCCTAATCCATCTGTAAGATCATATCCGCTCCATCTGTTTGCAATTTCTTCCATTCTTCATCATTTCTGCCTTCCAGACTGAAGCTTTTGGGGCTGATTATTGGCGTGCTGATCCCAAAGCTCTTTTGCCAAGGACGAGAAGGAACGACGGTATCACCGACACTAATGTTACAGGGAAAGGGTTAAAATTCTGTTCTGTTGGGGGGGGATCGCTAGGGCTCATTTATGAACGCTGGACTAAAGTGCCTCAGTGCAGTAACTCATGGAACACAATTAGATGGATTTGCTTTTATTATGCTAGCGGCAGAGCAAACTGCTGATTGTTGCTGTGGGATACAGCGCTGGGGTAATTTTGCCCAGTGTTAGTAAATGAGCCCCAGCTGTGATGTCAATAAAGGACTGAAGGGGTCATTTACGTCCATAAATGCAGATACGCTCGTCCAGTTCTCCCTGGAGTCATTTGTATATAAGGCCCCAGACACACATGCGTATTTATCGAGCGTTTTCGGTATGGTCTGCGTCGCAGTGCTGACCACCTCTTATACACTAGTGTTATTGTGCCATTGCCTAAGCTTAAACCGCCAGCTTATTTACGTGGCGGTTAGGCTTTTTTTTTTAAAAAAAACGCAGCAAGAACGCTCAGTAAGTCCGCGTGTGTTTCCGGGGCCTAAAACTCCTTTCATTAAAGGGGTGGATTGCCTTTAAAGTAACAGTAACATCAACAAATGAAAGTGTTTTAAAGTTATAAAAATATAATGCAGTGTTGCCCTGCACTGGTAAAACTGACGTGTTTGCTTCAGAAACACTACTATTGTTTATATAAATAAGCTGCTGTGTAGCAATGGGGGCAGCCATTCAATGGAGAAAAGGCTCAGGTTACACAGCAGATAAGCTCTGTAGAACATAATGGTGTTATCTGGTATCCACTATTTAACCTGTGCCATATAGCCTTTTTTTCCATTTCCACCATTGCTACATAGCAGCTTGTTTATATGAACAATAGTAGTGTTTCTGAAGCAAACAGATCAGTTTTACCAGTGCAGGGCAACATGATATTTTCATTACTTTAAAACATTTTTTGGTGCTACTGTTCCTTTAAGTTAACTTTTAGTATGTTATAGAATGGCTAATTCTAAGCAACTTTTCCATTGGCCTACATTTTTTATTTTTACGTCGTTTTTTTAAATTATTTGCCTTCTTTTTCTGACTTTTTCCAGCTTTCAAATGGGGGTCACTGACCCCATCTTAAAACAAATGCTCAGTAAGGCTACAAATGTATTGCTAATGCTACTTTTTATTACTCCTCTTACTATTCAGGCCTCTCCTATTCATATTCCAGTCTCTTATGCAATGTGCATGGTTGCTAGGGGAATTTGGACCATAGAAAGCAGATTGCTGAGACTGAAAACTGGAGAGCTGCTGAATAAAAAGCTAAATAACTTTACAAATAATAAAAAATTAAAACCAATTGCAAATTGTTTTAGAATATCACTCTCCACTCATGCACCAAACACCAGAAATGACGTCAAACAGATGGGAAACTTTCATCACGATTGTCCCTAGTTCACAATAAAATACAAGAGCAACTGCTTTAATTGTGATGTGTAGGATGCCATTGCGTCAATCACAACACCATCTTGAGGGTGCAAATAAAGACAATCGAGGTCCCATAGAAGTCAGTGGGAGCTGTGCTGATACTTTTCAGAATTTTTAGAGGTTTTAAAGATATTCATATTTTTTTTGGGATTGTTCAGCACTTCCATTTGTACTTTTTATATTCAGATCTTGTCACATATCTGTACATTGATCTTGAGATGAAAACACCAAAAAAGAGATAAGGACCTAGAATCATTGGTACCTCCCAATTCTGACACCCTTGCAGTCATTCTACCTTTCCTTGTCCCTTAAAGGGATATTGTCATGGGAAATTTTTTTTTTTTTTTCAAAACGCATCAGTTAATAGTGCTGCTCCAGCAGAATTCTGCACTGAAATGCATTTCTCAAAAGAGCAAATTTAATTTTGAAATGTGACATTGAGCTAGACATATTGTCAGTTTCCCAGCTGCCCCCAGTCATGTGACTTTCTCTGATAAACTTCAGTCACTCTTTACTGCTGTACTGCAAGTTGGAGTGATATCACCCCCTTCCTTCCCCCCCCCCAGCAGCCTAACAACAGAACAATGGGAAGGTAACCAGATAACAGCTCCCTAACACCAGATAACAGCTGCCTGGTAGATCTAAGAACAACACTCAATAGTAAAATCCAGGTCCCACTGTGACACATTCAGTTACATTGAGAAGGAGAAACAACAGCCTGCCAGAAAGCAGTTCCATCCTAAAGTGCTGGCTCTTTCTGAAAGCACCAGACAAAATGACCTGAGATGCACCTACACACCAATATTACACCTAAAAAATACACTTGCTGGTTCAGGAATGAAATTTTATATTGTAGAGTGAATTATTTGCAGTGTAAACAGTGTCATTTAGAAATAAAAACTACATCATAAAAATCATGACAGAATCTCTTTAAGTTCGAGGCTGATTGCAAAAGAAACACTGAAACACTAAAAACAGTTTCTCAGTGGACTTCTCTCTCCACAGTAGTTCAAGAATCGAGATAACGAGGACGGCAACAATATTAAAATTCCACCGGTTAAGTGATGGTATGATTGAGGGCAGTGGGAAAGATGGATGTGGCTGATGAAATAATGCTAATGAGATTATACTGATGAAGATGATCAATGATGATAATGACGATGACTGGTGATGGTTTTGTGTGCACAGATAATCAATACGTTCTGATCTCCTACACATATAGCATAGCAGCACGATCACCGTAGGGCAGGACTTCTCCTGGGATCTGCGTCTATGGAAAAAGAAAATGCTTGCGTAGGCTCACCAAGATAAATGAATCCCATTCATACCATGCACACGAGTCATATACATTGAATATTGGCGTTACTTTGATGCCAGAGATACTGTAAGAACCTTGCCTCAAAGGGTACCACCTGGGGTGGTTTTTGATTTTGAAGAAGAGAATTTGTGTTTTAGTTTTACCAGAAATTCTTCTGTTTGAGCGTAGGAGATTACAACTGCAGTTTCTATACTAACTATAATTTTCTATAGTTTCTATGTTAACCATCCCATTCCAGGGTAAGTGCTCAGGGGTCTGTTGTTCCAGCTTTAAAATGCCAAGCCTTGGAGACATGGTCTTATCTCTGGAGCCACCTCTTCTTAGGGTCAGGGCACACTTCTTTGTCTCTTCTTCAGGGCGACTAATCTCCCTGAGTGCCAAGATGGCACTGAGTGCTTCATTTTCCGAAGTCGCCCAAAGTTTCCTCGTGAGGCAACTTTGGACGACTTCAGAAAACGAAGCGCTCAGAGTGCCATCCTGCCGGCAGTTTGGGGAGATTAGTTGCCCCGAAGAAGAGGAGATTAGTTGCCTGGTGACTAATCTCCCCGGATCTGAGCGTGTGCCCTGACCCTTAAGATGTTCTCCTCTTACCTAATGGGAAACTATAGGTTTAACAGGGTTGATTGGTTGATAGGGAATTTCTTTGGCATATGTGCATTCAAGTCATAGGAGAAATGCAGTTCTAGAAGGAAAAAAAATACATACTGAAAGTATGAATATTAAAATTAGATTATTAGTTACTGATCCGGGTAATTATTTTAGGTAAAGGGAGCATAATTATCCATTGAAAGGATTAATTACCTTGCTCTAGTCCAGTGGTTCCCAAACTGAGGGACTTGGACCAGTGGTGGGATCGCTAATCCTAAAGGCCATTTAGGCTGAGATTTGTGGAGAATGGGCGTTTTCTCTCCTGGATACACCTGAAAGCTCAGCTTGAAGGTCAGTTAGGGTATCATAGTGAAGATAATTATGTATTTGCTGCCCTAAATATTCCTGAAGCTATTACTCAATCACTGATATACTGATGGTTCCATATTTCTGTAGCCCTGTTATGAGCTAAGAAAACTCTGATGGACCATGGCTAAAAAGAGGACCTTCAAGTGAGGCTCGAATTGAAAGTTTGACGACCATTGATCAAGTCTATATCAATTTGGAAAAATTCAAAGTCTAGGTCTACAAGGGGCCAAAATCAGCCTGATAAAATCTGATTCAGCCCCTACCGCGGGTAGTAGTCTCCTTCTTCTTTCACATCTGGACCATTGTTTCAGCTCTGGTGCAAACACCCTCAGCAGTTTTCGGAGTGAAAATCCAAAGTCTCCAGTTTCTTTGTAGAAGCCGGAGCTGATATATTGGTGCCAGACACAAAAGAAGAAGGATGCTACTGCCCATGGTAGGAGTTTAAAGGAACAGTAACAACAAAAAATGAAAGCATTTTAAAATAAATAAAATATAATGTACTATTGCCCTGGATTGGTAAAAGTTATGTGTTTGTTTTAGAAAGACAACTATAGTTTATATAAATAAGCTGCTGGGGGCAGCCATTCAAGCTGAAAAAAGAGAAAAGACACCGATTACTTAAAGGATAAGTAAACCTTTAAAATAAATGAATGTAAAATTGATTAGAGAACTACGAACTTTTGCAATGTACATTCATGATTTATTTGTTTTTAATTCCAAGATATTAAAGGATACATGTACAATTAACATAAATTCATTAGGTGACAACAGCGCCACCAGCTGGTCTTTTTCTGACCAGTCTGACCACCAAGTAGTCAAGGAAGTTGTCAGGAGAAAGAAAGAGGCTGCTCTGATGTTCTTCTGCTTTCTCCAATCTTTCCTAACCAGAAAAACAAGCAGCCTCTTTCTGTCTCCTGACAACTTCCTTGACTACTTGGGGGTTAGACTGGTGGGAAAAAGACCAGCAGGTGGTGTTGCTGTAACCAAATTCATTAAAGGGGAACGCCAGCTTCCAAAAGAAAATTTGATAAAGAGGCCCACATAACACAGAACCCCCTAATATTCCCATATTGTTAACTGTACGTGTATCCTTTAATATCTTGGAATTTAAAATAATAAATAATAAATGTATAAAGCTATTCTAATCACTTGTTAAAGGAGGAGAAATGTTGGGGAAATAAAGTTACTTTTTAATCCACCGCTGACCTCTGGTTTGTGAAAGTGCACGTAGCAGTTTTGAAGCTAGACCTCGCTAAGCTACGGGTTCGGGCGTTGCACCCGAGCCAGAGTCTTGGAGCGGTGAGTAACCTGACTTGAATGCTTATGAGAGTAACAATTTAAGCGACTGGTCCGGGGCATTTGCACCTGGACCCACCCAGTTAAAGGCTGAGCGATTTTAAGGAGGATTTTTGTGTGTTACCGCATTGTATTAGAATGATTGGCTGCAGGGTTAGAGCATATCCAAAAAAGTATTGTTTATAAATATGCTTAGAATAGCACCCTCATTAATTTTACATTCAATTATTGTAAAAGGTGTACTTATCCTTTAACAAGCTCTGTAATAGAATACAATGGTATTCTACAGAGTGTATATGTTATCTGTTATGTAACCTGAGTCTTGAATGGCTGCCCCATGGCTACAAAGCACCTTGTTGATAAAATCTATAATAAGATTTCTGAAGCAAACCCACTAGTTTTACCAGTACAGAAAACAGAACAATATATTTGAATTACTTCGAAAAACTTTTATTTTTTAGTGTTAGTGTTCCTTTAATCGGTCTGGGGATTTCAGCAGGCTGATTGTGGCCCTAACCTAAAGGTTTCATTTAACAGATATGCCTGCTGCATGTGTTTCTCTTTAAAACTGACTCTTCAATGTACTACAGTTCAACACTGATAGGTGATTAAAACCAGGTGATTTGGCACGTGAAATTACCAGTCTGGCCTTTATTAAAAATGTGCTGTTCTTGAACATTCCAATCCCTCAATCAAGATCCTATGTCATTCTTTATATCCGGTATGAAAATTTATTTCCTTCCAAAGCCTTTTATTCATTGTTTAGTACAAGTCATTTGTTAAGCATAAGGTCCTTTTGCACCAACAAGAACATTCCCGGGACAAGGGCCTCCTAGTGAGAATATCTATCACCATACAAAGGAGATTTATTGAACCCTTTGCTTTAGTAGTAATGCAAGTGCATGTATTTTCAAAAACAGGAGTGTCTAGTTACAAGTTTAGGATCATAAAATTGTCAGGCCAATGCTTTGGTCTTTGCAATCTCCCCCTATAAAAGCTACAGGACCAATATTTTAGATAGGAGACACTTTTATCCAGGAGATGTGACCATGCACAGAGGTGCACAATACTTGCACTTGTGTTTTGTATACACAGGTATTAGTATATCTATTAGTAGAGTCACTCGGGGTGCCACCCTCCCCAGCAACTGTACCTTTTACTTTCCATTAATAATTAATAATAATGTTACTTGATCTGGCCACCCAAGTGGAGGGCCTAATTGTCAACAGATGGATCGCAAAGGAGACCCTTGTGTACCAGATGCAGAACCAGTGGAATTTCTAGTCTGCCCAGTCAGTATCAGACATTAAACTGATAGAAGATACTTTTGGGCCCATATGTGGCAATAAGCCTGGCCATCTATGGGCATCTTTAAGATCAGGCAGACCTTTCATTTCCCTCTGAAAAAACATCCATCGAGTTTTCAATGGGGGTTCTGTGAGTGGGCAGGCAGCTAATTACGCTAAAGGCCCCCATAAACGGGCTGATAAAAACTGCTGACAGAATGAGTCGACAGCTTACTGGCCGATGTGTGGGACCATCCAACAGGTGTCCCCGATCGATACTGAAAGTCGTCCAGATGTTAATCGGGTAGGGTAAAAAATCCCGTCGGATCGTGGCCACATCTGATCATTGATGTGGTCCATTCTGATCTGAACATTGGGCCCTAGGGCCCAATATTGGATCAACGCCCACCTCAATGTGGGAATATCGGGGACAGATCTCCCTGTGTAAGGCCACCTTAAGAAGACAAACACCTGCACAGTCAATAGATAATTCCCTACAAACTTATGAAAGCAGTAACATGCTGCTTTGTCAACAACTACTACAGTCTTCCAAGTACAGAAGCATACTACTATCTATAAGTCATATGGTAACGACTGTGCACTACTCCATGTATTAGCAGAGTGCTTTTGTGGTCAAATATTGGCTTGCCTCTCCATATCTCAACGAGGTTACAAAATAAATGGTCTTCAATACCACTGATTGTCTTCAAGGCTTGGCCCTTTTCATCCACAGATTTAAGCTTTAAGGGTTTGTAACACATTTTGGGAACGTCTGGTGTAACTGATACAAACAGTGTCAGACTGGGGGTCAAGGAGTCCACCAGAAAACCTTAGTCTGCAGGCCTACTTCTTAAACTTTTTTCCTTCTCATATTCTTACATATTCTCATCTATCTTTCCTTCCATTTCTTCTCTTTGTTCTCAAATAGAAATGGGGATGTAGTATAGGCAAACAAGACAAATTATTAGGTGAGCACGGACACCTGTTCCCACCAGGCCTTGTTGGGAAGTGGAATCATCTCAGAATACTTTCAAATGATATAACTACATGCAGAGGCATAAGTGACATAAAGTGCATATACAGTGCATGGATATTTGATACAATAGAACAACAACAGTTCAATAACAATGCAAATACATTATGAATAAACACAACCTGAAAAGAAAATTTCTAATCCATAAAATGCAATTGTATACCACTAAAATGCTTCTTAATCCTAATGTTTCTATCCCAAGGCCAAATAAATATGCAAACATTTTTTTTTTAATTTGATGCTTTTCCATTTTCTAGATACATATTCCAACTATGATTATCCCAAATGGAGCATTGTAATGTTAATAACAAGGGATTGTCACCACCTTGTGATTATCTACGCAACAAAGAAGAAAATTCATAAAAGACAGCCAACATGATTGAGCACCTACTTCATAAAAACTGTCAATATACGCAGCATAAAATATTAAAGCTAATTGGATTTTTTTTTAAAAAAAAAACTGAGCAGACTGAACTCCTTGTTGAACCTGCAATGGGCAAAAGAAGCCATACGTTGGTGTATGCATCTATATTTTGAGGCATGTTATAACATTTATATGTATCGTAAAATTATCTCCTTAAGTATCTCCCTGGTGTATTTCCACAGCCAGCTTTAGGGTAAGCTAGGCTTTAGGTTAGGGCCTATTTTCTTCATGTTCATGACTGGAATATTTTTGAATTATTTTTTAAATGACTGAAATTAATCCATTGAGACTTCATATTTCGTCCCATGTCAACTGACATTACACAGTCCTTGCCCAGCTCACTTTGCAAGTCAATGGCCTACGACTACGTGTCTTATATAAAAGCAGTCAACAGTTACAGTTACCAAAATTATTTCCTTCCATTTGTGTGTATCAGTTATGTGCTTTGAAGACCCATCTTAGCATGTACGTATACTACTGCTGATTATCAGCACAAGTCTGGCTTTTCATGGCAAAAGAGTCATGTGCCTTGCAGTTGAGTTGATATCATGGCATTACAAGACCCCAGCTCATCTGATATAATTGGAGTCTGGTTTGTCTCCGGGTTGTATAGTTCATTTACTCCGCCCGAAACATGTTGTGTAACTCTACCTCCCAATAAAGACTATTGCAGTCAACTTGCTGCATTGGGTTTGTTCCACAACCAACTACATTATTGATTAGTTCATTTACCACAAAGCCAAGATGGCCCTGGAGTCATTGGGGCAAATTGACTAAAGGTCGAATTTTCGCCTGCGAAGGCTCGCCACTTCGCCAGGCACAAAAACGCTACCACTACGCTAATTCACTAAAATTTGAAGTTGTGTCTTGGCCGCTTAACGCTGGCCATGTTCCGCTAGTGTTAATTCGTCCGCATGAGCATTTCATAGCGAACTTTCGCTAACGTGCATTTCTGCCTAGCGAAACTTTGTTCGTACACTTTGCTCAGGCCAATTTGAATAGGGAGGGTACATAAAGTTTGTATATACATCTTTATTAGAGATGTTGGTGCAAATGTCAACGTTCAAGGAAACAAAATAAAGGCAGAGAGATTTTCTAATGCCCTAGACAGGAACCCACCATTTTATGGTAAAATAAAATTTTATAACAAAATATCTTAACAGTTACAGCTTTTAAACACAATCCCACTTTAAAGGGTTTCTTATCATTTTTATAATCTTCAGGATACAGGATATGATGTCACTGACATAAGATTGAGGAGGATGTAGCTTCATCTTATCAGATGCTGGCGAAGGAAACTCTGGTGAAAGGGGTAACGTTATGGAAAATTTACACTTTAGTGAATTTGTGGAGTGACGATCATACACTTGAGCGAAAATTTGCCTGGCAAAAGGGCGCAAACTTTGTTATCAATGTAATTTTTCACTAGCAAATTATCCTCTACGCCTGTTAGTAAATTGGCGATCTGCCTGCAGATTCGATTTCTGCAGAATAAGCGACGGCCACTTCGCCCATTAGTAAATCTGCCCCATTGTGACAGTAGAAGAGCATCACTTTTTCATGGCCCCAGGATAGGTTTATGGCTGTGGCCCCCCTCTCTCCACTACATATCAGAAAACAACATAAAGCATTCTAAAGCTTCTGGGCCTTAGTTCCCCTTCCCTGCTCCTGACTTGTTAGGTGCCAAGTCAATTTTCCAAATATCTTAATAAAGGGTAACTAAGGAAGAATTGGGCCTGTAGTTGCTGAAACCTAAAAAGCAGCATCTCAGGTTCTGTCTGTGGCTGAATACAAGAATCTACCTACCTACCTTCTTCCATACAACCCTCAATTAATTACTATGCTCTACATTAAATATGTTCTATATAATTGCTCTGTGTTACCAGCATGAGCTCTTCTCTCCTCTCACACCCACTGCCTTGTCTTAAACCTTCTTCCCTTGTTGAACTCCCTCCTACCCAGCATATGCCGAGCGCCATGTGTGTCTACACTTATATTAACTTAGTAACCGAATAAAGGAACATTCCATTAACGTCTCACTGCAGTAATCTGCTAGCTAATGAATTTATATTCTTTATTCAAGCACTGTCTTTAAACACATCGCCCCATGCTAGATGTCTCTGCTGTTTTTACCCCCCATCATAATAAAAGCTGTGTCAGAGGCCTATTCTTCCCAGTGATTGAGAACTTATTACAGTTGCTATATATTCCCCTCTTTATGTACTGTATTGAACAACCACGTAAAGCAAAGTAGAGAATGTTATTAACTATTAAGAGAATGGGGAATATTCTTGTCTTTCAGCAATGATTTTATTGGCCCATCCAGTTCAGATTCCTTGGGGCTCATCTACCAGAAAGGTGATAAATTGCTCTGCTGCAGTAACCCATAGTAACCAATCGGCATTGAGGTTTGATACGTTAGACAATGAATACAGTACTTTCGGTAAATTGTCTATTCTTGGGCTACCCCTTGCCTCAAGCATACTACTTGCCAGAGGCTGGATGATTCAACACACTTGATCATAAGTATGAATGTATTAATTTCAAATTGCGTGACCCATTAATCCATGGGGAATTTAGTGACAAGTGTCAAGTTTTATTTCGACTGAACTGAACATATAGACCAATAATTCCTCAATCTTTCTCGACCACTGCTGAGATGAGCGCCAAGTATTTATTGATGAGCTGGAAATAAATGGCGAAATGAAACCAGAAAGACAAAGAGGAATGAAAAGGGGAAGAGAGAAGGGGAATAAATGACAAAAAAAATAGAATAGTGGGGAGACAGAAGAGGATAAGACAACTGAAGGAAGGGAAGGAAAGAAAGACAGAGGGAAACAGAAGATAAAATGGTCAAAGGGAAAGCAGAAGAACTTGGAGGCAGAAGGGGAGAGAATTAAATTAGGAGAGTAAACAGGCTGAGTGAGGATTAAAAACTGAGAGAAGTAAAATGTGATAGGAGGTGGGTATTGCTTGACATTATAACATCTCAAAGACATGAATAGTGGAACCTATGTACCACAGATGTGCTAATGTGGTGCCACTATTCAAGAAGGGATCCCATCCTCATCCTAAACGCTATAAGGAGGTTAGTCTGACATCAGTGGAAGGAAAGCTTTTGAAAGGAGTAATAAGGGGTAAGATACTTGAAAATTGCAAAACACAATACTATGAGTTTCTGCCAGCATGGTTTTATGGTTAACAACTCTATGCCAGACTCATTTAATTGCCTTTTATGAGAAGGTGAGCAGGTACCTTCACTCTGCAATGGCAGTGGATGTGATCTACTTAGGCTTTGCCAAAACATTAGATACGAGAATAATATCAAAAGCTATTGTGATACCAAAATCTACAAATAGTATATTCATATATATAGTTTATATATGTAAGCGTCGGTATAGGCATGTGTATATATGTGCCTTGGGGATCATTTGGAAGGATTGAGTTTTATGCACTATGGTCTTTTTCAACCCAACGTTACTATGTATATATAATTTAACTATAAAACTTAATACAGTAAGGGCCAGTGTTGGACTGGCCCACCGGGATACCAGGAAAACTCCCGGTGGACCAAGGTGTCACTGGGCCCTCCTGCTTCTAAACATTTGGCTTATTTCATGGCCATTTCCCTATTTCTATGAGAATAAAGAGGCTAAATAGACGGAAAAATAAGTAATAGTATGTAAAGAAAATAGAATAGGAGAATAGAGGTTGAGTAAGGAAAGGAAGAAATTAATACTTAGAGTGGGCCCCTGTTCTAATGGTTTTTGGTGGGCCCCTGGTGTCCCAGTCCAACACTGGTAAGGACTCTTTTGAGATATTACACTGTAACATCAGGCAGGAGGACATACTGCTGTTTAGTTGTTCTGTGATAGAAAAACTGTGTTTACAACTTTCATTTTGAGTTGCAGGAACAAAGAACATAGAGACAGGTATAACGTAAGGTTTCCCAAACTCAGAACTAACTCCAAGGACCCGGTCACGGCTCACTTTTCTGCTTATAACAGCCGCCTTTGGCTTTGGGAGGAGTGCTCCACTACTGAGATGCTGCCAGGACTTAATGTGAGAGGACAAAGGAGAGATTTCTGAGCAGGCTAGGGAACCGAACGTATGCGGAAAGGACGGGGGAGCAGTCAGCAAGACGTGAACAGGCAGGGTCAATACCTGACAGGTTATGCAGTAAACAAAACAGATAACAGAAGAGTAGTCAAGGTCACAGGCCGAGGTCAAACCAAACAGTAGTGTGGTACAAAATCAGGATTCAGAGAATAGTCAATATACAGGCAGAGATCGGTACAGTTGGCAGAATGGCAGAGTCATGAACTGGCAAGGGTCAGGAACAAGAACAAACTAGAGAAGCGCGCCCAGGTACTATAGGAATAGACCTTTACATTGGCCAATTGGAAATAGGACGTTTGCATCTTTAAATATTTGAATTTCCCACCAACTGCGATGCAGCGCACCAAAGAAAGCCGAAAATACCCAGCCTCGCAAAACCCAGAAGCGCCATTCAGGAGCGGCGCAAGGAATAAGCAGGTGGCGGACGTCCCCTCAGTGAGCATGATGGGCATCTCCACCACCCCACTAGACCACCAGGTACTCTTACATCAGGTTTAAATCAGGCAAAATCCCCATCATTGGCATTGTTGACCCTGGAGGGTTACCCTTGATAATATGATAAAGTATGCTGGAATGTGTCGTCCAGATTAAGTGTGATAGACAACAGTGTTTACTTCTCCTTTACAGTCATTTGTGGTGTAAAAAAAGAATTATGCTGACTCTATAGTATGCCAATAATGTTGTTTCATATGAGCTTCTCTTAAAATGTTTCTCTGACAATACTTTTAAGAAATAAAAGCCTTCCGTGCATCAGAGCGGAATGCAATCCACGGCAGCCAAAGACAGGACATGGGATGAACGTTAATGCCTCATTGTAATGAGACTCCTTTCCTTGCCTCTGCCCGCCAGTGGGGCTTTGCTGTCTGTCTCCCCTCCGCTTGCAACTCAGGTCACATCTACGGGCAGAGAATCTCCTCCCTGGTGTCTTTTTGTTTTGACTTTGCGCTTACAGGCCTGGAACCTTTTCTTAAAAGTTTCACAGTCTTCCTAAATGTGCTGTCATCCCTGTCAGCAACTGGGATTTCCTCCTGGAGGATTTTTATTTAACTTGAATTTGGCCCCATTTAAACACACATTGTATCCTCGCAGGTCTCTGGAATGCTATTGTATTGATTTTGTCTGGCATTCAGCCTAAAGCAGAGGTTCCCAAACTGAGGGGCTCAACATAATGAACAGAGGGAGCCAGCCTGAAGGTCAAGTCAGGGTTGAAGTTGAAGGTGCATGCTTGTTGGTTGTCCTAGATACAACTGGAGCTATAGCCAGGCAACTATAATCGTGTTATGGGATAATGAAGTCCAATGTTAGGCCACAAAAAGGCAGTTGATTCAAAGGAGACATCAGAATCTATTCTGTTCTTCCACCTAAGCAGTCAAGG